>NC_090326.1:167425477-167752977 GCF_035084215.1 Heptranchias perlo | reverse complement strand
TTCAGTAGCCAGTTCCAGTTGTTGGTCACTCTTTTTAAAAAAAAAATACAACCCTTCCTACCTGTCCTAAATGCACCAGTCACCATCTTGAACCTCTCGCCTTGCCCTGCTGCTTAAAAGTAGTGGTTTGGAATTATTTTTTCTCTCCCATTAAGTAACTTGTATTCTTCTGTAAACAGCCCTCCTTGAGAGGTCACTTTTCAAGGTTGACTAGTCCTATCTTTTCAAGTCGTTCCTCAGCTCTTCCTGTTCACACCAAAGATCAGGCTGAGCATTAACCAGTTCCATCTGAAGCATTAACCTGGCTTCTTTCAGATGCTAATCAGCATTTCGGTGCATTCCAGTATTTTCTATTTTAATAGTTTTTTCTAGTAAGTCATTGAAAATACATGGGTAGCGAGGGCTATACAAAGGCCACTGGCGATCAGGGCTGTCACCTCACTCTTGATCTATGGTAGCACTCTCGCCTCGGAGTCAGAACGTTGTGGGTTCAAATCCCACTCCAGAGACTTGAGCATGTAGTCTAGATTGGTACTCCAGTGCAGTACTGAGTGAGTGCTGCACTGTCAGAGGTGCTGCCTTTCAGATGTGACGTTAAACCGAGGACCATCTGCCCTCTCAGGTGGACATAAAAAATCCTAAGGCCACTATTCGAAGAACAGGGGAGTTCTCCCGGTGTCCTGACCATGTGTTCACCCTTCGATATGAGGAAAGTTTTTTTTTAAAAATGCAACAAGTTGTAATGATCTGGAATGCACTGCCTGAAAGGGTGGTGGAAGCAGATTCAATAGTAACTTTTAAAAGAGTACTTCAAGTATTGGATAAATACTTGAAGGGAAAAAATTTACAGGGCTATGGTGAAAGAGCAGGGGAATGGGACTAATTGGATAACTCTTTCATGAGCCGGCACAAGCACGATGGGCCGAATGGCCTCCTCCTATGATAACCAAAATCACAAACAGATTATCTGGTCATTTATTTCTGCTATTTGTGGGATCTTGATGTACACAAATTGGCTGTCACATTTCCTACATTACAACAGTGACTACACTTCAAAAGTACCCCAGTTCTGATGAACGGTCATCGATATGACACGTTAACTCTGTTTCTCTCTCCACAGATGCTGCCTGACCTGCTGAGTGTTTCCAGCATCTTCTGTTTATATGACTGTAAAAGCACTTTGGGACGCCTGGAGGTTGCGAAAGACACTATATAAACGCAAGTCTTTTTACACACTCACCTGACAGAGACCTCGACAGTGTCTTCAGCTTGACTCTGCGCTGTTCTCTGCACCATCTGTTTACATCCTTGAACGAGTAGAGCTTGAGGAACAGGATGGTGTAGCACATCAACGCCATCACAGCACCAACTGTAGAACGAGAGACAAAGTTTACTCCCAGCCTGCCTACATACTGTAATCTCAGATTATTCAGTTTCCAAACTGTGAATTTCCTTTAATTTGTGCCTCTACAAATTGCACTTTAACCACTGTGCGTTTCAGCCCCAAGCCACAGGAACTCTGCTATTTCTAATACCTCAAACAAATGAAACCTGTGTGCGCACTAGTCAGGTCAGAGACATTAGGGATGTTCAAAATGCAGCGAGATGCTAGCCTGGCTGCGTTACAGCAGAGGGTCAGTTTTGCTGGGTCAATCCGCCTTTTCTGATGTCAGTGGTTTAGCATTATTGGAAATTCCAGAAATGGTTGAGCCTCTGAGGGAGAAGTACGATTTATGAACCCTGTGAAAAGTTGCCCAAGATTATTAAACTCTATCCGAATACTAGACAGATTCTGTCTCACAACTAGTTACACACAAATGTAAGAGCAGTTACTTTGAATGGCTGGTTCTTATCCTTGGAATGACTTTATTGCTGGCTGGGATTCTTCCCACTATGCACCAGATGACCCTGAAAGCCTTGGTTATTCTGGAGGGCTTGACAGGGTAGATGCTGAGAGGCTGTTTTCCCTGGCTGAAGAGTCTAGAACTAGAGGTTATAGTCTCAAAATAAGGGGTTCGCCATTTAGGACCAAGGTGAGGAAAAATTTCTAGAGGGTTGTGAATCTTTGGAATTCTCTACCCCAGAGGGCTGTGAAAGATCAGTCGTTGAGTATATTCAAGACGGAGATGGATGGATATTTGGACACTAAGGGAATCAAGGGATATGGGGATGGGGTGAGAAAGTGGAGTTGGGGTAGAAGATCAGCCATGATCTTATTGAATAGAGGAGCAGGCTCGAGGGGTCGTATGGCCTACTCCTGCTCCTATTTCTTACGTTCTTATTAGTTTTTCCAAGTGACAAGGCTTCTCCATAGAATTTCAAGCCGAATTTTGTGGGTTCTCAAATGGGGTCAAAGTAAGATGACCCTCTTTCCTGCCCCCCCTCCCCAACTTTCATCCCTTGTACTCACCTGGAGTTATTGAGGTGACCATTAATACCACAGCTGCAGGGAAGGAGAGAATGGTGATCAGGTTAAACACGTGCAAGAGCAGCCCAAATCTCTCAGACAAAACACACTGTGGAGAAAAAAAAACAGGTCAAAGATTGACTGAAAAGCAATGGCCTTTCCTTAACATGATTATAGTTTCAAGCAGAACACATTTTAGGGCCACTTTTTTGAAAAACAAATTAAAAATTGGGCCTCCCCGCAAGTGTTCAATGAGAGTCTGGGTAGCCCAGTAACTATTGCGATAGGACTCACTGCTAGGAGACCAGAGCTCAAATCCTGGATTCCCAAGCAGGAGATGCTTTGAGAGCAAAGTGGCAACATTTATAAATGTAATGATACCTTCAGAAGAAGCTCCATGTGAAGAATACATCCCCAGTTCATTATGCATTAGGTATCAGCCTTGGCTCAGTGGTAGCCTCTGAATCAGAAGGTCATGGGTTCCAGCCCCACTCCACTTGCGCACAAATCTATCTAAACTGACACTCCAGTGCAGTATTGAGGGAGTGCTGCACTGTCAGGGGTGTCGTCTTTTAGATGAGATGTTAAACAGAAGCCCTGTCTGCCCCCTCAGATGGACGTAAAAGATCCCATGGCACTGTTCAAAGAGCAGGGGTGTTCTCCTCGTGTCCAGGCCAATATTTACCCTCAAACAACATCACTAAAACAGTTTATCTCATTGCTGTTTGTGGGATCTTGCTGTGCACAAATTGGTTGCCACATTTCCCTACATTACAACAGTGACTACATTTCAAAAGCACTTCACTGGCCTGTAAAGTGCTTTGGAACGCCCTGTCATGAAAGGTGCTATATGAATGCAAGGCTTCCTTTCTTCCTTGCTCAGGAATCTACAGAACTTTGATTTCATTTTCCTATTTCTCTTCCCTTGATATACCTTTCATCCCTTCCTTCACCACCCCCCCACCCCACGCCCCCAAAGAAAAAAAATCAGCAGCCATCTTGCAGCTAGGACAAACTTTCACAGGACTTTGTTTGCCAAAAGAGGATACTGTAGCACCAAGAATATACGACAAATTTAAAAAGTACAATGGCACCCAGACATGCTGCTCTCGGCTGCACTGCTGTGGGAGACTCCGAGCACAGGCAGGTATCTCACCACAAGAAGAGGAAGGAGAATGAAAGTCAAAAAGTATGGTTGCCACACTCCTTTTGCATCATCTGATTGAAGAGCCCAAGGCCCAAGAGCAGGCTGTCCATCTTCTTAGCTGCAGGTAGTTTCATAGCACAACAAACTCAGAGGCATTGGAACAATATAGAGGGTTTCTTACTCTTTAAAAAGACTGCACGCCACAAAGGGTTTTAGTACCATCGTTTCACTCTAGAACCTGGGTTCGAATCCAAATTGAAACTCTCATCTCTATGAATTAGAAGGATCCTTTGTGAAACGAGTTTTGTTAAGTCATAACCCAGTTCATATCAGTTACAAGCCCCTAGTAAGAACTGGAAATTTTGCACAGCTGTAGCGGTGTGCTCGAGGTTGGATATCTAACTAAGCTAAATAATCCCAGGCTTCCCTGCACTTGACCAGCAAATGCTCCCAGGTCAGGTATAGCATAGGTTAAAATCAGAATAAAATCCCTTCTCTATACGGTGCCAATGCGCTGCAACTCCAACCTTGCAAATTTTGAGCCGAAAATCATCTGAACATATATAGAATACTTCGAACTGGAACATTCACGTTGAGAAAGAATTGAGTGTAGGGAGGGTTGCCACCTGCCAATTCTCCATCGGACAGTCCAGTTTGTCAGCATACTGCCTGGATTTAAATCACAACTCCAGTTCTCCGCCCTCCCACTTATTGTGCTGCAGAGGGGTTAGAATTGGAGGCTTTCAGTTAATGATCGGAATTCAAGCCCGGATCCCATTCCTTTACCCCACTCCTATCCAGTTTTGGATTGGCAAAAAGTGGCAACCCTATTCCGGGGTAATCAAATTCCCAAGAATGATGCTCTGTATTCCACAGGCTCTCCCATTTCCAACACAGCTGGCTTGTTCAGTTGACCTACTCCGGTTGTGCCCTGCAGCACACGGAAGGAATGTTATTCGAAACCCACTCTGCTAGAAAAGCAGGTGCTCAAACGTGAATGGCAGCGACAAGCTGAGTGCCTAAAAAAACAAAGGGCAAACGCTGCACGACTTATAAGTCACATCAACCCCAATGGCTTATACACTGATTCAGATTAAACACAGCAATCATACACAATATGCACCTTAAAATAAAAATGATTGAAGTTATGCTGAGCCACAGATCGGGAAGGTTCTAGGTTTAATACCCGAACGGTGCTGTTTGACTTGTTGAGCTAGGGTTATTTTTATTTTGGTTAGGATGTGGGTGACACAGAGGATGCATTTATTGCCCATCCCTAGTTGCTCCAAGAAAGCAGTAGTGGGCCTTCTTTTGAAATGTAGCCACTGTACAAACGAGTGGTGGCTAGAATACTTCAGTGCATACAAAGAATCAGCCACGTAGTGTGGTGACTAGAGTCATGTGCAGACCACGTAGGGATGGCAGGTTCCCATCCCTGGTATGGATAGCAGATTAATGAAACTGGCAGCTTTCATGGTCATTTTGTCTCTAGTTCTAGCCCACAGATTGCCAGATTTACTGAATTCAGTTTCCCAGCTTGCTGTAGTGGCATTTGACCTCATGACTTCTGGGCTGCTCGCCCAGTATAACTGCTTGGCATACTGTACACTGGGCAAAGGGCAAGGACAAGGGAATGGATACCATAATTGGCCTCAAATGCCTTGAACTGGATTAGAGACGGATTTGGCTGGGGGTAGAGAAAGAGAATGGCCAGGATTCCTCCTCCTGATTGTTATCCAGCAATCCCACTTCGATGTGCCTGTATCTACACGGATGTGGGGCAAGAACAGGATCAAGCTTAGCTGTGATGCCCCCACAAAGCCAAATTGCATACCAACACAGGTTGCACATAATGAACAGTGGCCATTGGGGAAAGTACTGGAGGGTATCCACTGCCTGTAGAACTGAACTTCAACAGCTTTACATCGCGTCTACAGCACAGAACAGGCCATTTAGCCCAGCTGGTCTATGCCAGCATTTTTGCTCCCCCCCCCCCCCCCCATCATCTAACCCTATCAGCATACCTTTCTCCCTCTTGTGCTTATCTAGCTTCCCCTTAAATGTATCTATGCTATTTGCCTCAACTACTCCTGTGGTAGTGCATTCCACATTCTTACCACTCTTTGGGTAAAGAAGTTTCTCCTGAATTCCCTATTGGATTTATTAGTGACTATCTTATATTTATGACCTCTAGTTTTGGTCTCCCCCATACGTCTACCCTATCAAACCCTTTCAATATCTGAAAGGCCTCTATTAGGACCCCCCCCAGAGCCTTCTCTTTTCCAGAGAAAAGAGCACCATCCTGTTTAGCCTTTCCTGATAAGGATATCCTCTCAGTTCTGGTATCATCCTTATGAATCTTTATTGCACCTTCTCCAATGCCTCTATATTCTATTTTTTCATATGGAGACCAGAACTGTGCACAGTACTCCAAATGTGGTCTAAGGTTCTATACAAGTTTAACATAACTTCTCTGCTTTTCAATTCTTTTCTTTTAGAATCTACCCTATTTAGACTTTCAAAAGGCATTCAATAAGGTGCCACATAAAGGGTTGTTGCATAAGATAAGAGCTCATGGGGTTGGGGGTAATATATTAGCATGGATAGAGAATTGGTTAACAGACAGAAAACAAAGAGTAGGAATAAAGGGGTCATTTTCAGTTGGCAGGCTGTAACTAGTGGGATGCCTCAAGGATCAGTGCTTGGGCCTCAGCTACTTACAATCTATATTAATGACTTAGATGAAGGGACCGAGTGCAATGTGTACTTTGCTTCTGTCTTTACCAAGGAAGAAGATGCTGCTTGAGTCACAGTAAAGGAAGGTATAGTTGAGATACTGGATGGGCTAAAAATTGATAAAGAAGGCTAGCTGTACTTAAAGTAGATAAGTCACCCGGTCTAGATGGGATGCATCCTAGGTTGCTGAGGGAAGGGTGGAATTTAAAAAAAAATTCATTCATGGGATGTGGGCGTCGCTGGCGAGGCCGGCATTTATTGCCCATCCCTAATTGCCCTTGAGAAAGTGTTACTGGCCTTAATCTTCCAAACAACCATAGATACAGGGGTGGTGCCAGAGGACTGGAGAATTGCAAATGTTACACCCTTTTCAAAAAAGGGTGTAAGGATAAACCCAGCAACCAAAGGCCAGTCAGTTGAACCTCAATGGTGGGGAAACTTTTAGAAATGATAATCCGGGACAGAATTAACAGTCACTTGAACAAGTGTGGATTGATTAGGGAAAGCCAGCACGGATTTGTTAACGGCAAATCGTATTTAACTAACCTGATAGAGTTTTTTGATGAGGTAACAGAGATGGTAGATGAGGGCAATGCAGTTGATGTGGTGTAAATGGACTTACAAAAGGCATTTGATAAAGTGCTGCACAGTAGGCTTATCATCAAGATTGCGGCCCATGGAATAAAGGGGGCAGTAGCAACATGGATACAGAATTGGCTAAAGGACAGCAGTGAACAGTTGTTTTTCGGTCTGGAGGGAGGTGTACAATTGTGTTCTCAAGGGGTCAGTGCTGGGACCGCTGCTTTTCTTGATATATATTAATGACATGGACTTGGGTGCACAGGGCATTATTTTAAAATTTGCAGATGACAAAATTGGAAGGGTAGTAAACTGTGAGGAGGATAGTGACAGACAGTGACATAGACAGGCTGGTGGCATGGGCGGACACGTGGCAGAAAGATGCGAGGTGATACATTACAGTAGGAAGAACAAGGAGAGGCAATATAAACTAGAGGGCACAACTCTAAAAAGGGGTACAGGAACAGAGAGATCTGGGGGTATATGTGCACAAATCGTTGAAGTTAGCAGGGCAGATTGAGAAAGCCATTAAAAAAGCATACGGGATCCTGGGCTTTATAAATAGAGGCATAGAGTACAAAAGTATGAAAGCCATGATGAACCTTTATAAAACACTGGTTCGGCCACAACTGGAGTATTGTGTCTAGTTCTGGGCACCGCACTTCAGGAAAGATGTGAAGGCCTTAGAGAGGGTGCAGAAAAGATTTACTAAAATTATTCCAGGGATGAGGGATTTAAATTACGTGGATAGACTGGAGAAGCTGGGGTTGTTCTCCTTGGAACAGAGACGGTTGCGAGGAGATTTGATAGGAGGTATTTAAAATCATGAAGGGTCTTCACAGCGTAGATAGAGAGAAACTGTTCCCATTGGCGGAAGGGTCAAGAACCAGAGGACATAGATTTAAGGCGATTGGCAAAAGAACCAAAGGTGACACGAGGAAAAACTTTTTTTTTTAAACACAGCAAGTGGTTAGGATCTGATGGGGTGGTGGAGGCAGATTCAGTCATGGCCTTCAAAGGGGAACAGGATAAGTACTTGACAGTAAAAAATTTGAAGGGCTACAGGAACAGGGTGGGGGAGTGGGACTAGCTGGATTGCTCCTGCATAGAGCCGGCGCAGATTCGATGGGCCGAATGCCTCCTTTTGTGCTGTAATCTTTCTATAATTCTAACGTATCCAAGTTTGCGGACGATACAAAGCTAGGTGGGAAAGTAAGCTGATAGGAGGATACAAAAAGTCTGCAAAGGGATATAAACATGTTAAGTGAGTAGGCAAGAAGGTGGCAGATGGAGTATAATGTAGTTAATGTAAGGTTATTCACTTTGGTAGGAATAGACAGACAAAATATTCTTTAAATGGTGAGAAACCATTGAATGTTGGTGTAGAGGGGTTTGGGTCTCCTCGTACACAAAACACAAAGTTAACATGCAGGTACAACAAGCAATTAGGAAGGCAAATGGTATCTTGGCCTTTATTGCAAGGGGTTTGGAGTACAAGAGTAAGGAAGTCTTGCTACAATTGTATAGGGCCATAGTGAGACCACACCTGGAGTACTGTGTACGGTTTTGGGGTATTTAAGGAAGGATATATTTGCTTTAGAGGCGGTGCAACGAAGGTTCACTAGATTAATTCCTGGGATGAGAGGGTTGTCCTAGGAGGAGAGGTTGAGTAAAATGGGCCTATACTCTCTGGAGTTTAGAAGAATGAGAGGTGATCTAATTGAAACATAAGATTGGCAGGGTAGATGCTAAGAGTCTAGAACTAAGGTGCATAGTCTCAGGCAAAGGAGTTGGCCATTTAAGACTGAGTTAAGGAAGAATTTCTTCACTCAGAGGGTTGTGAATCTTTGGAATTCTCTACCCCAGAGGGCTGTGGATGCTGAGTCATTGAGTATTTTTGAGACTGAGGTCGATAGATTTTTGGACACTAAGGAAATCATGGGATATGGGGATCGGGCGGGAAAGTGGAGTTGAGGTCGAAGATCAACCATGATCTTATTGAATGGTGGAGCAGGCTCGAGGGACCGATTGGCCTACTTCTGCTCCCATTTCTTATGTTCTTATGACTTATTATCCCAGCAGTATGTGCCCTCCTTTTTCTTCCTACCAAAATGCACCACCTCACACTTATCTATATTGAAATTCATCTGCCAGAGGGGAAAAGTAAGACTCATCGCTTTTTGGGGATCGGAACTGAAAGGAGTGACTTGCTTTGACACAGGTGAAGCTGCTGCCCTCCTGAGGGTAGTGACTCATGCTGGGGGTTAACATGCCCCAAGAACAGGCAACATGTTGGTCCAGCTCTACAAGTCAGCTTGTCAGATACTCTCTCCAGCACTAATGACTACTCAAAAATTAAAACACAGGCACTCTCTATCCTTCAGGGAAAAAAAAACTACAAACTCACCGTAGCCATCCTCCTTTCAATCTGCAGAGTCACAATTACAAAAGCATTCGAGACTGGGGAATATAAAGAGGTCTGTTAAATCACAAACAGTAAGTAGAGAGAGCACGATACACACTAGTGAATAGCTGGGTAAAATGACGCACTGTGACAGTAACACCATTCCTTGTTGCCACACATTTCACTTTACAGTTTCACCTCCTCCCCAGTCACTAAACACAAAACTCGGTCATAGTGACAGCAACAGAAAAGCCGTTGACCCCAAGGCAAGGCATGAACTAGTACCCCAAAACAAACATAAATTCACCAACGTGGGGTGAGGGAAGGGCGAGATGACGACATTGCTTTACAATAGGAATGGAGAGCATGATGCAAATATAATAGTAGGATTCTAACCACTTGCAACTTTAACTTTGAAAAGAAGAAGATTCCAAGTGCTAGAAATTTAAAACTGCAGTAAACATCAGGGTACAAGTTCAAAGTTAGAGGATAGGAGGAAAAAAGGAACAGAAAATACCAGGAGACAAGTTCAAAGTTAGAGGATCGGAGGAAAGAAGGGAAGTCGGACTGAACGTTGTCACCTACACGGTTATGGAGTTCTAGAATAGGTTACCAGGGAAGGACATTATGTGGACAATTTAAATAGGTTTGAGAGATAACTGACTGTTTTGGTTTCTAAAAATTCTCACATAGAGAGATGTGCTGTCACGAGAACTAAACTAGTATAGAGCTGTCAGTACATCATTCATCTAGACAAACCAACGCCAAATGACTTTAATTTAACCTACCACAGGAGAGCTGGAAACCACGAGGGAGTGGAAAAGGCTCAGAGGAACAAGACGCTTCCCCAATTACAGTCAGAATGAGGGATACTCACCGAGTATAAGACATAAAGCAGGCCAACTGTAGGGATCCTTCAGGAACAGTGAGACTATTTGGATTGGATCCACTAGTATACCATACCTGCAATTAAAAAGGGATGAATACCAGTTAACCAGCACTTGTTTTACACTGAGAAAATTAAGTTTCACATGCAATAAAAAATAAGCCAGCTCCGCGAATAAATTTAGAAGTGTTATTTTAATTCTATATTAAATTAAGATTAAACTGTGAGGGAACCGCCCTATCGCAACTCAATTGAAAAAGAATTCCTGCCCCCTCCCCAACAAAAATAAACATAACAGGGGAGGAAAAGACCAAAGACATTGGGTGGAGGAGGGGACTTCCAGGTCAGAACTGAGCAGAGTCCTTTGCCCAAACTATTCCACTGCACACAGTGAGAACATTTCCAGAGCAGCTCTGAGTTTTCATTTCATGGATACGGTCGTGTAGTGGTTGTGTTACTGGACTTGCAATCTAGAGGTCTGGACTAATAATCCAGAGAAAGCGAGTTCATATCCCACCGCGGCAGTTCCAGAATTTGAAATTAGTTTTAAAAATCTGGAAATAAAAAGCCGGTATCAGTAAAAGTGACCATGAAGCTGTCGGATTGTCGTAAAAACCCAACTGGTTCACTAATGTCCTTTAGAGAAGGAAACCTGCCGTCCTTACCTGGTCTGGCTTATATGTAACTCCAGTATCGTGTGGTTGACTCTTAACTGCCCTCTGAAGTGGCCTAGCAAGCCGGTCAGTTGTACCAAAACCACTATGGCCCCCCACCACCTAGGTATGGGCAATAAAGGCCAGCCTTGCCAGTGACACCCACATCCCAAGAAAGAATTTTTTAAAAAAAGTCACAACTCGCTGTGTTTCCAATGAACTTACTTTATGATGCATAGGGAAGGAGCTGGGGGGGAATGGGGGGGGGGGGGGGGGAGTTATACAATAACCTCTTCCCCCACCCCACCCCAAACAAAGAGAATAATTTTTTTTTAAAAAACACAGCTCTCTACAAACCCAATTAACTGACTACAAACATCACTAGCAAAATAAATTGGGAAAGCCGGCGGGGCGCTGACTAACATTAAGCAAGTGTTTACTGCACAGCTCTCTATTTTGACAGGCTTTCAATCACACCTTTTTATTGCAGCTCGATGGGAAAATGCTTAAACATGGACTTCTGAAGTGTGAAGTCGAAGGGAGTGTTTACAGCTAAGTGATCATGTGCAAACCGCTCACTCCAAGCTGCAGTATTTTTAAAGTGCAGTACTACCACTGTTTCGAATTTACATAAATGACCTGGATTCACAAGATCAATGCAAAGCGGTCAAACTTACAGATGATAGCCAACTAGGAGGGCAGTAGAACTGGAGGTAGCAGAATGAGTTGGACGATAACTTGCATTTATATAGCCTTTAACATAGAAAAACGTCCCAAGGCACTTCAAAGAAGTGTAATCAGACACAAATCGGCGCCAAGCCAAAGGATGAGATATTAGGAGGAGAGACTAAAAGTTTGGCCAAAGAGGTAGTTTTTAAAAGGAGGGTCTTAAAGGAGGAGAGGGGGCATAAAATATGAAGATGAATAGAACAATGGTAGATGAAATTTAATGCAGATAAGTGTAAACTGCTACATGGAGATAGGCGATACACATACTCCCATAAATGGAGCTGAAATAACAATGGATGAAGCTGAAAGACACCTGGGAGTCTTAGCAGATTCAACACCAACTCAATGAAGATGAACAATCAACAAAGCTAACAGGATATCGAATTACATCGCCAAAATAGTAGTGGAACAGAAGTCAGAGGAGTTCATGACCAAACTGCTCAGGTTAGATTTCACCTTGAATATTGAGTCCAGTTTTGGCCATCAAAAGTTGACATTCAAGGCATCGCAGAGAAGAGCCACGAGGCTGATCCCCAGTGTAAGGAGTCGGAGTTATGAGGAAAGACTGGAGAAACAGGATTTGAACCCTATAAAGGTCCGAGACGTGATCTTATATTGGTATACAAGATTAAGGGTGCAGAAAAAGTTAACCTTGAGTATTCAAATTCAAATTAAACTGCATAAGTAGAACTAGGAGACATGAGTTAAAACTAGTAACAGGTCATTTTAGAACTGATATCAGGAAATTCCTCTTCACACCAAGAATGATCAATGTGGAATAAACTTTCAGGTACAGTGGTGGAGGTAAAGCCCTAGAATCATTGTTGGGGGAAGGGGAGTTGTTAGTTGATCCATCCAGAGAGAACCCAAAGATGGGCCAAATGGCCTTCCTCATCTTGCGGTTACAGCAACGCAGCTGGACTGTACTCCCAAAGTGCTACCTTTGAGTGGTGGAACACGGGTCCGTGCCTGTGGGGTTGGGCCAGTGGAATGAGCTGAGACGACGACAGGTAATCTTTTTTTTGTACAATGAGCAATGGAGGGCCACTCAGGTATCACACTCGAGGAACTAACCCCCTCACCAAAGGTAGAACTGATACTAGTCTAGGGTTAAGTTAGCTGCTCAACTCATCTCAAACCTCTTTGGTAGTAATGTAGTTTTAATTCGGATTTTGGGAAATCGGTATCCATGAGCTAGGTCTACGAGCGGAGATAAGGGAACTGGATTTAGCAGCATAAACACTGGTTAAAAAAAGAACTTGCATTTATACAGCACCTTTCAGGACCTCAGGATGTCCTAAAGCACTTTGCAGCCAATAAAATGCTTTTGAAGTGTAGTCACTGTTGTAATGTAGGAAATGTGGCAGCCAATTTGCGCAACTAGGTTCCAAAAACAGCAATGAGTTAATGACCAGATCATCTGTTTTAGTGATGTTGGTTGAGTGATAAATATTGGCCAGGTCATCGGAGAGAACTCCCCTGATCTTCAATAAGTGGCCATGGGATATTTTACGTCCATCCGAGAGGACACATGGGGCCTCGGTTTAACATCTCATCCGAAAGACGGAACTGACTTACTTTATGGCTGTTGATCTCCCAGAAACTGAATTAAAACGGGCAATATACAAACAGCAGAGAAGGAAAAAAACAACTTGCATTTATATAGGGCCTTTAACGTAGTAAAACGACCATAGATGCTTCACAGGAGCGTAATGAAACAAAATTTGACACCGAGCCACGTAAAGAGATATTAGGACAGGTGACCAAAAGCTTGGTCAAAGAGGTAGGTTTAAGAAGGGTCTCAAAGGAGGAGAGAGAAGTAGAAGGGTTTAGGGAGGGAATTCCAGAGCTTAGGGCCTAGGCAGCTGAAGGCCCAGCCACCAATGCGCAAGAGGCAAGAATTGGAGGAGCGGAGACACCTCGGAGGGTTGTAGGGCTAGAGGAGGTTACAGAGATAGGGAGGGGCAAGGTCATGGAGGGACTTGAAAACAAGGATGAGAATTTTAAAATCGAAGATTTCCCAGACCGGGAGCCAATGTAGGTCAGCGAGCACAGGGCCTGTGGGAGAATGGGATTTGGTGCGAGTTCGGATATGGTCAGCAGCGTTTTGGATGAGCTCAAGTTTATGGAGGGTGGAAGATGAGAGGCCAACCTAGAGAGCATTGGAATAGTCAAGTCTAGAGGTAACAAAGCCATTGATGAGGGTTCAGCAGCAGATAAGCTGAGATTGCATCGGAGACGGGCAACGTTATGAAGCGGATATGTGGTCGGAAGCTCATCTCAGGGTCAACTAGGACGCCAAAGTTGCAAACAGTCTGGTTCAGCCTCAGATAGTAGCCAGGGAGGGGGATGTTGTCAGTGGCTAGGGAACGGAATTTGAGGCAGGGGCCAAAGACAATGCCTTCGGTCTTCCCAATATATAGTTGGAGGAAATTTTTGCTCATCCAGTACTGGATGTCAGACAAGCAGCATGACAAATCAGAGACAAAGGAGGGCTTGAGGGAGGTGGTGGTGAGGTAGAGCTGGGTGTCATACATGTGGAACCTGACGTCGTGTTTTTGTATGATGTCGCCAATGGGCAGCATGTAGATGAGAAATAGGAGGGGGCCAAGGATAGATCCTTGGGGGACTCCAGAGGTAACAGTGCAGGAGTGGGTAGAGAAGCCATTACAGGTGATTCCCTGGCTACGACTGGATAAATAAGAATGGAACCAGCAAGTGTAGTCCCACCCAGCTGGACAACGGATGAGAGGCGTTGGAGGAGGATAGTGTGGTCAACGTGTCAAAGGCTGCAGATAGGTCGAGAAGGATGAGGAGGGTTAATTTACTACTGTCACAGTCACATAGGATGTCATTTGCGACTTTGGTAAGGGCCGTTTCAGTACGTGGCAGGGGAGGAAATCTGATTGGAGGGATTCAAACATGGAGTTGCGGGAAAGATGGGCACGGATTTGGGAGGCTACAACATGTTCAAGGACTAAGAAAGGATAAAGGACTAATCATTAATAAACATTTACATATCAGCTTGAGTACTTTGTGCACACAGTACTGCGCATAGACTAAACTATATACCAACACTGAATATCAGATTAGTAGAGTAATGACATGTCACATGACTCCAAGTGCCCTGGTTCAGGTACAGTGACAGACAATTGGATGCCCACCTTTCCTTGAATGATACAGTATTATGGAAAACAAAGCAAGCTTTTTTTTTGGGGGGGGGGGGGGGGGGGGAAAGAGGGTAGAAGAGGAGGGGCCAGGGAACAAAACAATGCTAACATATCTGGTGCAGCAGAATAAAGATAATGTAACCTAGAGGTAAAAGTCTATCAGACATCCTTCAATTTGTCTTCCAACTCTTCTCTCTTCCCCACCCCCACTCAAATTCCTCTCATTCCAGAGTGTGGTTGGTCACTAACTTTTTGTCAGAGGCCACAATCACAAACAGCACTTTTTTCAGGGGGTCACTCTCAGGGACGTTCTAATGTGTTGTAGAGATAGGACATGGTCCATCACCCGTAGATACCCCACAGCTCGCTACCCTGGTCAGTTGCCAAGTGGAGGCCATACATTTGCGCAGAGAAAGGGAAATGAGAGGACCAACCGTTCCATTAGAACTATACACCCTTTCGTGCAGCGAGTTCTCCCGGTGTCCTGGACAATATTTATCCCTCAACCAACATACAAAATAGATGATCTGATCATTTAACTCATTGCTGTTATGGGGCCTTGCTGTGTGCAAATTGGCTGCCACGTTTCTTAAATTACAACAGTGACTACACTTCAAAAGTACTTCATTGATTGTGAACTTGCAATATTTGCTTAAGATACAAGTACTTTTGTTTCCACCCTCCTCAAACCTCTTTTTTTCTTCAGATATTTACATACTAGATTTCCCCCTTATTTTCCATGATAGTTTATTGGGGGGGGGGGGCCAGGGCAGGAGGGTGGTTGCTGAAAAGTTCATTACTTTTTGCCTCTTCCTCCTCACATGGTTATTTGTAAATTTTTTGCCTTGTGGTGAAATAAATTGGGTCGATATGATGCACCCTGGGTAGTGTGGTTTCACAACTCCCATGGTGCATCTCGCATTGAAAGTTATTACTTTGCACAAAACCCAAGTTAAGTTCTTCTATTGATTTCCTCCCCCTCACGTATCTAACAGTTGTTTAGAATTCACCAGAGTATGAAGAGACCAGTTTTTAAAAAAAAACACAACACTTACTTAATAAGGTTCTCTAGGAAAAGACGGGCATTGCCCAAGATCTGCAAGAAAATTAAAAATTGGTTACACAATTTCTGTTGCTAATTTGATGATAGGTCTGCATTAATGGTGTCAACAGTACCGAAATCCACCGTTACCGATTTGTACAGAATTCCTAATCTAAGTACATGTCTCCTGCAATTAAACCAGATTTCAACAGTCAGTGCACAAGTCAATCCATCCACAGGTCTCACTTAAAGCCAGCTGCGCATTTTAAGTTTGTTTCGGTTTAGCTGCAATTGCTGAACAAGCAAAGCTCCGGTACAAGATTGTGTTCATCCATCATCCACAGAAACTAAGAAGAGCCCAAGGTTGAAAGGCTCAGCGGTCTTAATGAGAAGGTTTGACGGATCCTCCTCCCTCCCACCCCCATTCTGTGAAGCAAATGATAATTTACAACACATCCCAACTTGATAATTTTACTTTCTCGGTCTCCATTTTTCTTCTGCCTCCGTGAAATATTTTGGAATGTTTCATTATGTTAAAGGCGCTATATAAGTTTATGCTGTTGGTGACTTTATATGGAATGTGCCAGCGAAGACTGTGGGCGTTGTTTAGTTCTCCTTTCCTCCCAAAGTTTCACAAGGCCAGGGACGGCATTAGGGCTGTGTAACCCGCAATTGCAAGGGGCCCCCGAGTGGATCCAGTCTCCAAATCAAACCTTTGCACAGGACCCCGGCAAGGCAAATGCCGCTCTCGCTCAAGTCAATGTATTTTTCAAAAAGTAATGCTTATTTTTTGGCTGGGGGAGAGGAAGATGTCTGACAAGAGAATTAAATAAAATTAGAAGCTTTCGTGGATAAATCCCATGCATTTGGGTACTTGTCTTCAGGATATAGGATTTCAATCTGCCGTCCTTGCACGTGTTTGGGGGTGAGGGGATTTGGGGAAAGGGAGGAGGAAGAGGAGCGTAAGAGAAGAAACACTGAAAAGGTAAGAGGCCAAAGTGGATTTTCAGCTTCTAAATCCCAAAGAACCAACACCCCACCCCCACCTAAAAAAAATTCCAAAGGTTCACTACAGCCTTTTGTTAAATGGGTCTAAAATCAAATCACTATATGACACACTATTAGGGAGGTTTTAGTTTAATATTTTTAAGGCATAGACTTACAGACCACAGGAGTAGGTGCCGCTGAAACATCCCAAGTCCATTATTGCGATTCCTAAATCTTGGAAAATGGATTGACACATAAATCCAAATACGAAGGTCTGTCAAATCTTTAACAAACAGAAGGGCAAAAGCTTATTTACCCTGCCGAGTCGCTGGACCAATACAGTACAACCCAGTGAAAACCTGTTTAGAACAAGCAGCACCTTGCTCAGCAGAACAATACATCTGGGAAGAACACAAAACTAAGTGGTATCAAGGGTCAGTGTAACGCAGTTGGACACTTGGTCAATAATATTTTAAATCGGCTCATTGATTAGTAGGTTATTCTGGGGAAAACTCAATACCAAAACCGGGAGTAAGGCAAAGGCTGGGAACTTTCAGATGTACCTTCTGGTCAAACCATTGACTGCCGAAGCCGGGTTTAGGGAGGAGTGGGTCAAGGTGTTGTGATGGTGAGGTTAAAAAGACCAGGTACACTGTGGGTTAGAGAGATACTTATAACACGGCTCAATTTCCCCCTCTCCCCTAGGGCAGGTGGGTGAAGGAACTGAAGTGTTCCTTAAACCAGGGGAATAACAGGTACCGTAACACAGCCATCCAAATGGCTAGTTTAAGTTTATTGTCAGTGGCCTGACAGCAGGTTTCTCCACCTTCTTGATCAGAGATTGGTGAAGGGCATGTGGAGCAGAGGAAAGAAAAGTCCACCCAAGTGCTCTACAAAATCAGTGCACTTGTCCTCTTCTGCTCACCTCCCCAATGGATCAGCGACAGTCAGGAACTTGGGAAGCCCCAAGTACAAACCCATGCAAAGTTGCAGTGAAACATGTCCCATACGTTTTGAATGCAAGCATTCTAGGTTCTGCAAGTAACTTAACTGGACCAGCCACATAAATACTGTGGCTACAAGAGGTCAGAGGCTGAGTATCCTAAAGGGAGTGAATCACCTCTCGACTCCCCAAAGCCTTTCCACCATCTACAAGGCACAAGTCAGGAGTGTGATGGAATACTCTCCACTTGCCTGGATGAGTGCAGCTCCAACAACACTCAAGAAGCTCCACACCATCCAGGATAAAGCAGCCCGTTTGATTGGCACCCCATCCCCACCCTAAACATTCACTCCCTTCACCACCGGCGCACTGTGGCTGCAGTGTGTACCATCCACAGGATGCACTGCAGCAACTCGCCAAGGCTTCTTCGACAGCACCTCCCAAACCCGCAACCTCTACCACCTAGAAGGACAAGGGCAGCAGGTACATGGGAACAACACCACCTGCACGTTCCCCTCCAAGTCACGCAGCATCCTGACTTGGAAATATATCGCCGTTCCTTCATCGTCGCTGGGTCAAAATCCTGGAACTCCCTTCCTAACAGCACTGTGGGAGAACTTTCACCACACGGACTGCAGCGGTTCAAAGCGGCAGCTCATCACCACCTTCTCAAGGGCAATAAATGCCAGCGACGCCCACATCCCATGAACAAATAAAAAGAAACTAAAACCAGTCTGCTTAGCTTTTTGTGCCAGTATTATTCTACACCTCCATCATCTCTAATCGTGCTATATTTAGCTCAGAGGTGGCAATGTTGGAATTGGAATGCCCTAAATATAAATCTGGAAAGGGCCCATGTGGTGCTGGGAGGTTATAACACATACGACGAGCTAGTAGGAACTTACACCCAGTGACCTTTACAATCTCAGCCAGGTAGGTCTTACCCCTCATTCAATTATCTCTGAATGGTGACTGTATTTCATTTTTTAAAAATTCATTCTCAGGATCTGGGCGTTGCTAGCAAGGCCAGCATTTATTGCCCATCCCTAGTTGAACTGAGTTTGACACAACTGAGTGGCTTGTGAGACGCTTCAGAGGGCAGTTAAGAGTCAACCATATTGGTGTGTGACTGAAGTCACATACAGGCCAGAGTGGGTAAGGACAGCGGGTTTCCTTCCCTAAAGAACATTAGTGAACTATTTGGGTTCTTATGACAATCCAGTAACATAACCGCTACACCACCATACCGTACACTGTACCGTGGCACCACTGAATAGAAGCAACTGCTTCAAAACTGCAACAGGAGCTCTGGAATACCAAAGAATGGTTTCTACATGAATGGACAACAAATATCCTCACTACTACCATCCAAAATTCGCCTCTTTGGTGTTCGAAACAACAACCCTTCCAGTAGATCTCTCACACAGCCAACAGAACACTTACTAGAGACCTGCAGAGCTACTAACAGAACAGTAGCCCTGTAATTATGGTACTGGACTAGCAAGGCAGAGGTTGCGAGTTCAAATACTACCAAGGCAAATGGCAAAATTGAATTCAGTAAATCTGGTAATTTGATGTAAAAACCCACTGGTTCACTACTGTCCTTGAGGGAAGGGATCTGACACACCTCACCTGATCTGGCTACACATTTCTTCGGTTGACTCGTAATGCCCTCAGGGTAACTAAGGATGGGCAATAAATAAGGCTTTGCTAATGTCACCCAGATCCTAAGAATAAAAAAAAGAGTAGCAGTGGTTATTCATCATTGGACATATTTAATTTCTAAATTTAAAAAAAAGGATGATGAAGGAAATGGCAAGAAAATACATCTTGTCCTCAATGGGTTTGACATGGCTGTGTGGAACAGATCTGTGCCAGAAGGCTGAATTTCACAACTACTGACTAACTCAACAGGTCAAATCAGAACAAGGCAGCAATGGAACTGCCAAACACATGCACAGTTAACAGCACAGGGAAGGTCAACCTCCCAAAGTATAAGAGCCAAAAGGGTCTAGACAGAGTAGATAGACAGAAATTGTTTCCACTGGCAGAAGGGTCAAGAACCAAAGGGCATAGATTTAAGGTGACATGAGGAATAACATTTTTACACAGTGAGTGGTTAGGATCTGCCCGAGGGGGTGGTGGAGGCAAATTCAATCATGGCCTTCAAAAAGGGAACTGGATAAGTACTTGAAAGTAAAAAACTTGCAGGGCTACAGGGATAGGGCAGGGGAGTGGGATTAGCTGGATTTCTCTTGCATAGAGCCGATGTGGACTCGATGGGCTGAATGGCCTCCTTCCGTGCTGCAACCTTTCCATGATTCTAAATCAATAAATTGCACACTGATGGAGAGCTCCAGCAAAGGAAGTGGGAGTAACTCTGCTACACAATATCCATTGTAAACAATTTTACAACACCAAGTTATAGCCCAACGATTTTATTTTTAATCCCACAAGCTTTTGGGGGCTTTCCCCTTCCTCAGGCGGTGTGGAAATGACAATTTCGAATCCTTCGCATTTTAAGATCACATAACAATGCCTGGTGATTACTGCCCGTTGCCAAGGCAATCACAGTGAGCAGACAGAAAGGTGTCATCTAAAAGGCCACTGAATATACAACCACCCCAGAAAAAAGAGAGAGAGAGAGAAGGAAGACAGTCAATGACCCGTTATATTAAAAACAGATAACATTTGTTCGCTGGTGGGGTTACGTGTAGTGTGACATGAACCCAAGATCCCGGTTGAGGCCGTCCTCATGGGTGCGGAACTTGGCTATTAATTTCTGCTCGACTATTTTGGTGCACGGTTCATACTCCTGTGACTCGGCCAACGTTGTCTACCTCATACGTTGCAGGAAAGGATGCCCCAGAGCATGGTACATTGGCGAGACCATGCAGACGCTGCGACAACGGATGAACGGACACCGCGCAACAATCGCCAAACAGGAGGGTTCTCTCCCTGTCGGGGAACACTTCAGCAGTCATGGACATTCAGCCACCGACCTTCGGGTAAGCGTACTCCAAGGCGGCCTTCGAGACACACGACAACGCAAAATCGTCGAGCAGAAATTAATAGCCAAGTTCCGCACCCATGAGGACGGCCTCAACCGGGATCTTGGGTTCATGTCACACTACACGTAACCCCACCAGCGAACAAATGTTATCTGTTTTTAATATAACGGGTCATTGACTGTCTTCCTTCTCTCTCTCTCTCTCTCTCTCTTTTTTTTTGGGGGGTTGTATATTCAGTGGCCTTTTAGATGACACCTTTCTGTCCTGCTCACTGTGATTGCCTTGGCAACGGGCAGTAATCACCAGGCATTGTTATGTGATCTTAAAATGCGAAGGATTCGAAATTGTCATTTCCACACCGCCTGAGGAAGGGGAAAGCCCCCAAAAGCTTGTGGGATTAAAAATAAAATCGTTGGACTATAACTTGGTGTTGTAAAATTGTTTACAATTGTTAACCCCAGTCCATCACCGGCATCTCCACATCATGGCTACCATCGACACAATATCCAGTAGGTTGATATTGTAGGACATTCATATATCTGAGCAAAATGAGAAACTCAGAACTCAATAACTGGATTAATTGATCACCCAATTTTGTAGTTTAATTTATTAAACTACAAAACAAGTTACTTAACAGCTTCCACACACATTTTAAAACTATTAAAATCTCATTGCAGTAATTCAAGGTTGAGAATGCACTCACTATAATTAAGTACTCAAGTATTTAAGTAGCAAAACCGCATGACAATTTTTAGCCCCACAGCTTATCGGACTAGTCTCAGACCAATATTATATGTGGAAATTGCTCCTAAATGAATTAATTATCAGCAAGTTACATAATTATGAAGAACACAAAGAATCTCAACAACAACATGCATTTATAAAGCACCTTTAACATAGTAAAACATCCCAAGATGCTTCACAGGAGCATTATCAAACAAAAATTTGACACCGAGCCAAATAAGGAGCTATTAGGGCAGGTGACCAAAAGCTTGGTCAAAGAGGTAGGTTTTAAGGATTAGATTCCAGTCTGTAACTCATGCCTGGGAATCTGTTATTCCATATATATAAACCAACCAAACCCCTCGATTAGATTCCAGCCTGTAACTCACTCTCGGGTACCTTAAAAGGGGAGAGGGATAGAGGTGGAGGGGTGTAGATCTTAGGGTCTAAGCAGCTGAAGGCTCGGCTGCCAATGGTGAGGCAAAGAAAATCAGGGATGCGTAAGAGGCCAGAACTGACATCATCCAAAGCCCGAGCTAAGCTTTCGACCCCATACCCTCTCCATCGCTAAGGCCACCTCCTTCCATCTTTACTGTCGCCGGTCTCTGCTCCTGCCTAAGTACAACTGTTCTGAAACCCTCATCCATGCCTTTGTCACCTTCAACTATTCCAAAGCTGTTCTGGCCGGCCTCCCATCCTCTATAAAATTTGGCTTATCCATAACTCTGCTGCCATATCCTATCCCGTACTAGGTCCTGCTCACCCATCACCCGTTACCTACATTGGCTCTCGGTCCACTAATGCCTAAAATTAAAAATTCTCACCCTCATATTTAAATCCCTTCAAGGCCTTGGCCCTCCAGTCCCACAACTGAGAACTCTGCGTTCCTCCAATTCTGGCCTCTTGTCCATACCCACTCCCTTCGCCTCACCACTGGTAGCAGTATCTTCAGCAGTCTAGGCCCCAAGCTCAGGAATTCCCTCCCTAAATCTCTCCACCTCTCCCTTCTCCTTTAAGACCTTCCCTAAAACCCATCTCTTTGATCAAGCTTTTAGTCATCCCTACCAGTATCTCCTCCTTTGGCTCGGTGCTGATTTGCGTCTGATTACTCTTCTCTTGGGCTGTTTTTCTACATTAAAGGCGCTATATAAATGCAAGTTGTTGTTGTATATTTTTCCATTTGTCTTTGGGATGTGGGTGATGCTGGCAAAGCTACATTTATTACCGATCCCTAGTTGCCCTGAGGTAGTGATGATGGCGGGCCTACTGCTTGAACCGCTGCAGTCCTTTTAGTGATGGTGTTCCCACAAAGGTGGTGAGATAGAGAATTCTACGATTTTGACCCAGTGACGAAGGAATGGCAATATACGTCCAAGTCAGTGACTTGGAGGTGATGCTGGTTCTTCTCAGCGGTAGAGATTGTGGGGCTGAGAGATGCTGTCAAAATAAGCTTGTTGAACTGTTGAAATATGAGGTACAAATACAAGTCTTTTTCTGACTATCTGAACCTCAGTTCTACAATAGTGCATAAGGCAGTCTCAGGATAAAATTTGTAAACAATTTTACAACACCAAGTTATAGTCCAACGATTTTATTTTTAATCCCACAAGCTTTCGGGGGCTTTCCCCTTCCTCAGACACTGCCTGAGGAAGGGGAAAGCCCCCGAAAGCTTGTGGGATTAAAAATAAAATCATTGGACTATAACTTGGTGTTGTAAAATTGTTTACAATTGTTAACCCCAGTCCATCACCGGCATCTCCACATCAGGATAAAATGGCAGAGCTCAAGGCTTTATAAAAAATTATAGTTGAGGGTTGTCTCCTTTCAGTTTAAATTATATAACTCTTAAGTCAGTCAGTTGCTGTTAGAGTTCTTGCCAAGTCTTTCCAAACTCACTGGTGGAACAATGGAGAGTGTTCGAAGAAATCAGATAAGGTCAAGGCAGATCTAGTTTCATTCAGGGTTGCAGATGGGAGGCCAGCTGATACAGAACAAGTTTACAACTTATGTCGTGTTGCCCCATGAAACCTTTTAACACGCTATTCAAAAGGGGCAAGCACAGTCGCCGAGTACTTATCCACAAAGTTACCCCAAGGCCTGAAAAACATTTTAGTTACTGTCTTTTGTTTATGGGACTGTTGAGTACTGCAAACTATTATAATCTGGGCAGACATTTTAGGGCAAAAGTCAGATATGGAAAGGGGGGTAGTGGAGCGGCAGGAAGGAGAGATGGGGAGAACATATTCCCTTCAACGTATCTGTTCTGTAGAAGTGAACAGAAAGTTATCACTGACTGTTGTGACACGTTTTAATGACCAGTTCACAGTGCAGTTAAAGGTCAGGAGTTAGATTCCTCATTTGTTGCAAAGCAGAAGCAATATCAATTAAGAAAGGGAGAAATCGTGAGAGGAAGTAGAGACTGCTGCAATTTCAGCTGCACTTTGTAACTTGCAAAATCATCCTAGTGAGCAATATTTTTATTTGGCTTACTCCCTCTCAAAGTTATGATTCACCAAACTTTGCATACCAGCACCTCCTTACAAACAATAACATTATTCCACCTAAAACTGTTCACAAGTTAGCCCAGTGACAGCAGCTAGGCGTGCCAACACACTGCCCCAGTGAGACAGGCTGTGGGCTCGCACCACAACTTCTGAAACAAATCTTTAATATCTGTAGGGCCATCAGGAAAACTCGAGAAGCAGAGGCTTCCCATCCGGAGGGTGAAAGAACAGGCATGAGTGTCTAACTCACTCCACCACTCAGTCCCTAAAGCTGCCCCATTTATAATAACTGGGTAAAGATTCACAATCACCTGAACAGAAAAACTGTGCATGTACAGGCACACATACAACTGTTTCTGGCCATTGTGAACTTACACCAAAACAATACACTTTAATATGCCAATGTGTTTAATCACCTCACATTACTGTTCTACCACCGAGCACTAACCACCAGTACTTCATTCACCCTGGTGTTGCCTCCTCTTGACACAAATTTGGACGGACAACATCCATCACTATAATGGTATTTTCCCAGCTGCCAGCCTTGATGAATCAGGCAGGTATAACATTGGGTTGCAGTTAGCTGCACAAGACCCTTGCATTAATTAATTAATGAGCAAAAGAACTGCTTTGCTGGGCTATGTAGAATGACAAAGAATTACATAGAATACACAGAAACAGGCCATTCGGCCCAACAGTGACTACCTTATGTTTATGGCCCCTAGTTCTGATCTCCCCTGCAAGTGGAAACATCGTCTCTATGTCTACCCTATCAAACTCCTTCATAATTTTAAAGACCTCTAGCAGGTCACCCCTCAGCCTTCTCTTTTCTAGAGAAAAGATCCCCAGCTTGTTCAACCTTCCCTTTCTTTGTTCTGGTATCATCCTAGCAAATCTTTTTTGCACCTTCTCCAGTGCCTCTATATCTTTTTTATAATATGGAGACCAGAATCGTTTACATTACTCCAAGTGTGGTCTAACCAAGGTTCTATACAAGCTTGGAGGATGGCGCCTCTGACGGTGTGGCGCTCCCTCAGTGCTGCATTGGAGGGTCAGGTTGTGTTGTGTTCTCTGGTCCTAGAGTGAGGTCTTGAACCCAAAATCTTCCGACTTCATGGAGTAGAACTCCTGGTTTGTCCGTTCTGTGCAGTGCTATCGAACTCTGACTCGGTCTACTCTTCTCCATTAGTGTAAGGCCACAAGAAACATAAGAAATAGGAGCAGGAGTAGGCCATACGGCCCCTCCAGTCTGCTCTGCCATTCAATAAGATCATGGTTGATCTTCAACCTCAACTCCACTTTCCTGCCCGATCCCCATATCCCTTGATTCCCTTAGAGTCTAAAAATCTATCTGCCTCAGCCTTGAATATATTCAATGACTCAGCATCCACAGCCCTCTGGGGTAGAGAATTCCAAAGATTCACAACCCTCAGAAGAAATTCCTCTTCGTCTCAGGCTTAAATGGCCGACCCCTTATCCTGAGAATATGCCCCCTAGTTCTAGACTCTCCAGCCAGGGGAAACAACCTCTCAGCATCCATCCTGTCAAGCCCCCTCAGAATCTTATATGTTTCAATGCAATAACCGCTCATTCTTCTAAACTCGAGAGTATAGGCCCAGTCTACTCAATGGAATGGCTCTGCCAGCTTTTCTTGTTTCCATTTCTACCTGCCTTGCCCCATCACCATCTCAGCTCTTCACACATTGTGTCTCAATATTACTGCAGCCATTCAACCATCCTGTTTTACATTTAAGCACTTTGCAGATCCTTCTACTTCCTCTTGTTTCTGTGCGCGCTCTTCCCTCTCCCCCCTTTTCTTCTATTCATTTTGAAAAGCTGTTTAACATTTTCCCCTCCAGATTTGACGAAGGGTTTACACGAGAAACGTTAACTCATCTGTTCTCTCCACCGCGGCCGACTGATCTGCTAAGCGTTGCCAGCATTTTCCGTCTTTGTTTCAGATTTCCAACACCTGTATTGTTTTGCTTTGTGTTGAAAGGGTCGATGGTTTCCATGAAGCAAGGAAAGATAACAGATAAACCAACAGTGCTATTCTACAAGTGGGAAGATTTGTATTTAAGGGGTAGCAAGATAAGCACAAGGGAGAAAAGAATAGAAGGATATGCTGATAGGGTGGGATAAAGTAGGGTTGGAGGAGGCTCGTGTAGAGCATAAACATTGGCATAGACCAGTTGGGCTGAATGGCCTTTTTCTGTGCTGTACATTCTATGCAATTCTATGTAAAGTTTTACATAACATCTCTGGTTTTCAATTCTACCCTCGAGAAATGAACCCCAGTGCTTGGTTTGCTTTTTTTATGGCCTTATTAACCTGCGTTGCTACTTTTAATGATTTGTTTATCTGTACTTCCAGATCCCTCTGCTCCTCTAATCCATTCAGACTCTTATTTTCCAAGCAGTATGTGGCCTCCTTATTCTTCCTACCAAAATGTACCACCTCACACTTATCTATATTGAAATTCATTTGCCAATTACAAGCCCATTCTGCAAGTTTATGTCGCGGACCTCCTCAGTATTAACTATATCCCCAATTTGGTGTCGTCCTCAAATGTTGAAATTGTACTTCAGATTCCAAATTGTTTATGTAAATGGTGAACAACAGTGGTCCCAGCACCGATCCCTGTGGAATACCATTTCCCACCTTTTGCCAGTCTGAGTAGCTACCTTTAACCCCTACTTTCTGTTTTGTAGACAGCTTGCTATCCATTCTGCTACTTGTTTCCTGATTCCACATTCTCTGACCTTAGTCATGAGTCTACTATGCCGTACCTTATCGAAGGCCTTTTGGAAATCCAAATATATTCCATCCACTACGTTACCCTTGTCTACCCTTTCTATTATTTCTTCAAAGAATTCAATAAGCTTGGTCAAGCATGACCTTCCCTTTTGAAATCTGTGCTGACTATTTTTTAATTATATTTTCGGTTTCTAGATATTTTTCAATTACACCTATGAGTAAGGATTTTGTTATCTTTCCTACCACTGACTATAAGCTAACAGGTCTATAGTTCCCTGCACTTGTTCTATCTCCCTTTTTAAATATAGGAATCACATTAGCTGTCCGCCAGTCCTCAGGCACTAGTCCCTTTTCTAATGAATTTTTATATATATGTAATAGAGCCTCTGCTATCTCTTCACTAACTTCTTTTAATATGCGTGGATGCACTCCATCCGGACCACGACAACTGGATTCTCCCCCTCTCTTTCCAAGTTCCTCTGCAGTTGCTCCAAGATGTCCTTTAGCCTTGCACCAGGTAGGGAACACACCCTCCTGGACAGTCGGCCGCGACTGCAGAGAACGCCATCTATCCTCAATTATAGAATCCTCTATGACTACAACCTTTCTATTCTGATTCTCCCCCCTTGGACTGCTTCATGCTCCACAGTGCCATGGTTAGCATTCCGGGCATTCTCCTTGTGGCCTTCATCCTTACCTTCACAGATATCAAGTACCTCGTAGCTGTTGGATAGGATCACTGTCGGTGGGATCTCCTTCTCTACCTCTTCTCGGTTCCCACTATCCTTCCTGACTAACAGTCACACGCTCCCCTTCTTGCACCTGTGCTTTTCTCTGAGGTGTGACTGTACTCTGGAGAATACTATCTAGATATTCCTCCCCCTCCCTTATGTGTCAGAGTGTCTCTAACTCACACTCCAGCTTAAAAACTGTGAGCCGGAGCGTCTTAAGCCAGAGACATTTACTGCAGATGTGGCAATCCTGGCCAATCTCGCTGTCCACAAACTCCCACGTATTACAGTCCCGACACACAGCTTGTACTGCCATTTCTAGTTTTTATTTATTTATCAATAGTTTATTTCTAGGACTAATAGAATCACTTGAGATCTAGGTTATATTTAGTAAATGGATTTAACTTGATTTTGAAATAATTAGTAATTACTTAAGACTGCTTTTATTTTATGTATTCTTTTTTAATTTAAGTTTTAAAAGTTGATCGATTAGTTTATAGTCCCATGGTTTAAATCACATAGCACCTCCTTCCCCCTCTGCAACTAATTCCCACACTCACCAAATTCCCAGTTAAAAGTCCTCACTTTGTTAGCAATTCACTCCGTTAGGAGTTCACTCTCTGTCCTTACCAACCTCAATGCTCAAGCTCTGGGCTGTATGGACAGCCAGAAAACAGGCTGCCTCCACCTCAGAAAGCAAAACCTATACAGCCAACAGAAGCAGATCTGCCTCAGCGAACCTACAAACACTCTTAGTGGGTTTCAGACCCTCAACAGACCGCAAGTGCTGCCTTGTTTATTTTACTGAAGTTGGGGCTTCAGTGGGTGGCTGTAAAGAGGTGGGTTTTCAAACAGAGGCCTGTGAACTCTTGGTAATCCAAGGGGTCAAATTAAAATATTGATTTCTGCCGGTGCACCTGTAAGTCCGGAATTGGAATGATGCTTCTGCTGTCAATTATAATGGTGATTTCTGCAGTCGCGGCACCATCTACCCGCAGTCTTTTGGAAGCTTTATGACCGTGTGTCTGCATGGGATGCGCCAATATCTGCAGGGGGGACCACCGCACAAAGTATGAAAACTAATACTATAAAGTAAATCCCACATACGAATTCTAGTGGGCTTTAAGGCTCCTCGTTTTGTCGCGTGTTGCTCTGCAGGTGCTGGTATCAGAGGAATGTATTACTGAGATTAACACTTTCCTGATTAGCCATCAGTACAGAGGCATTAGCCAAGGGTTGCATCAGCAAATCATGTTATTTAAGTGGTCATTCTTAGTCCTGGTATTCCTAAATCCAATTCTCGAACATCAATATTTACTGTTAAAAGAAAAATGCATCAAGACACAAAACAGGAAGCAGAACCTTAATAATAGCTGATTTTAAGAAAGCACCTACAAGATTTTTATACTGGCACAATCGGATCCCGATGCACCGGTCTTGTGCAAGCAGCTACAACTCAAAGGTAAACCTGTTGGGACTCCCTGAGCCCGGGGGCAGAGAAGACAACAGGACAACGATGGATTGTCTTAAACTGTTCTGGAAGAGACACTGCAGCTGCACAACACAAGGGTGAAGAAATTGTGGTTACAGCTCAGTGGCAGTAATTTGAGGTGATCTAGTGTCCTTCAGAGAAGGGATCTGCTACCCCTACCCAGCCTGGCCTACATGTGACTCCAGTCCAACACCATGTGGTTGATTCTTGATGCCCTCACAGCATCAACGGATGGACAATAAATACTGCCTTGCCATAGTCACCCACACCCCAAGAATAAATAAAAACACATTGGCACATTAAAGCTCAGTGTGATTTTTCCTATGGTGTATTGATACCAATATGGTAAGTAAGCCAAGTGACAACATGGGTACAAATGAAGATATTCCCTGTAGTGATCAGGTGCAGGAACCATGCCCTATACCTAGTCTGGGAACATCAACGGTGGTGTCCTCCTAACTTAGTACAGACCAGTGATCAAAACAGACACCCTCCTGGTATGTTCCACACAAAATAGTTCATTAAGGGAGTTGGAGGGGGGGCGGGGGGGGGGGAAGAAGGTGGAATCAGTATTTTAATTGAAAAGGTAAATAGGTAGTTTCTTTTCTTCCCATTTTCCATTAGATAACAAACTGCTGCTGGCAGCTGCAATAATTCTGAAACATTAACTTGACACTATGTAAATGGCACAAGGCCAGAGCAAGGGTGATGTGGTAATAGTGTGCACACGTATTTCCAACACGGATCATTCCTGTACGAGAACTGGCCTCGCCTTTTTGTTTTGAGAAATCAAGGAGAATGGCCAAGTTCTTAATGCAAATCATCAAAGCTGGAAATCAAGTAATGATTAGACAACGTTAAGCCTGGGCTTTTGATAGCAAGTTATACCATCCCTGCCCTTGTTTTAAACAAAAGGCAACTATATGAATGCAAGTTGCTGTTGTTGAGTTTATTGGCTAGGACTTAGAGCCCAACATTTCGAAAGGGCTGGAAAATCATAAGTAAATCATTAATCCCAGGATGCTTCAGCATTGAGACTGCAATCCCTAATCCACCCCTCATTGATCAGGCTCTGTAGCTCCAAGCCAACATCAACATTACGAACAATACTGTTGCTGTAATCCTTAAACCCGCCCGCGCCCGCCCCCGCCCCCACCCCCTCCTCCTTAAACCCACCCAGGTGACCAAGGTTTTAGTCACACCTCCTAATGTCTTCGTTTTTGGCTCGGCATCCACCTCGGTCTGATTAAACCTCGGTGAATCGCCTCAGGATGTTTTTCTAGGTTAAAGGTTCTATACAAATCATAGAAAGTTATGGCACAGAAGGAGGCCATTCAGCCCATCATGTCTGTGCCGGCCAAGAGCGAGCTATCCAGCTTAAGCCCACTTTCCAGCACTTGGTCCGTAGTCCTGTAGGTGCTCTTCAAATGCACATCAAAGTACTTTTTAAATGAGTTGAGGGTTTCTGCCTCTACCACCTTTTCAGGCAGTGAGTTCCAGACCCCCACCACCTTCTGGGGGAAGAAATTTCTCCTCAGCTCCCCTCTAATCCTTTTATCAATTACTTTAAATCTATGCCCCCTGGTCACTGACCCCTCTGCTAAGGGAAATAGATAGAATGGATAGGGAGGATCTATTAAATGCAAGTTGTAGCTTTGTCGGGTATTGTGGGAGTAGGTTCCTTCAATATTCAGTGCCGTGGTAGACTGAAGTCTTGAGTTGTACTAATTTTTGGGAGAGGGAACCAAGAGGAAGAGGGGAGAAGGAAGGAAGTGAACAGCCAGGAGGTATGTGAACAGTGAGGCCGTATGAAAGAAATGAAATCTGCAAATAGATCAGGTTAAATGTAGTCAGTTTTGATGGAAAGGCAGAAAGAGAAGTACATGGCATCCAGTTACTTTCCACCCTGAAACTGGTCAGGCGGTCACACTGGCAGCTATCAATAGTGGCGTATAAACAAGTTCAGACAGCTTTGACTTTGCAGATGAGCCCATAGTATCAATCTACTCTCAAATTAGGACGACAGGGATATGGAGTCAGTGATCTGGGCAATTGAGAGCACCACATCAACGGCAGAAAAATAGAACAGTTACACCAGAGAGAGGTCTCATCAGTCAAATCAAAAGTGCCAATGGCAAAGCCCCTTCATTTAGTGACAGTTACCAACAAGTGGGACTGGGCATGGCAGCAGTCTCAGCAAAACTATAAAAACAAATCTCAGTCTTATGTAAAGGAATAGGACAGCTCATTGGATTCAGCAGTTTAAATGGAAACACGTTCGTAATCACCCTGCATTAGAAAGACATGCATTTATATAGCACCATTCATGACCTCAGGACATCGCAAAGCACTTTACAATCATGTGATGTGCTTTTGAAGAGTAGTCACTGCTATAGGGAAATGTGGAAGCCAATTTGCACACAAGGTCCCACATACCATGTGATAATGACTAGATAATCAGTTTTAGTGATTTTGGTTGAGGGATAAATATTGGCCAGAACACTGAGACCCCGGCCCTGCTGCTCTTTGAATAGTGCCATGGGATCTTTTACGCCCACCTGAGAGGGGAGACGGAGCCTCAGTTCAACATCTTAAAGAAACTTTTTAAATCGCAATATGATAATTTAAAAAACTTACCAAGATTCAGATTGGAGTCATTTCAAGAATTAAAGCTGAATAATTACATTTACTCTTAAAAAATTAAACCCACATCCCAGTCTTTCAAACGTATATCCGAGAACCCTGGTCAAGAAATCCTTCCATCCTCGAAGCTCCATACAAGCACACGATAAAAGTATATTTGCCAGTTTTCACCCAGCTATCCCTGAATCAGGGATATATTTTAAAGATCAGAAATTTAGCCAGTACGCCATAATCAGAGGCACTAACTGGATGCAGGATTAAATAATTAGGATTATTCCTGAAATTCAAGCATGGTTGAATCTCTGCTTTGTATCTGACCTGTTCCTTACATCCATCATCAGGGATAGGCTACCTCAGATGCGTACCGGACTACTGCCAAACAAACTCAATCTGGCTGAACCATTTCTGTCCTCTGTACCTGATATACATCACAAAGGCACCATGCAGTCTGGACTGTACCTGGCTCAGGCCAACCACGTCTCCCCCTACATCTCTCTGATGCAGGTCCGAAATTGCCAGCCCTCCAGGTTTTCCTGAAGCTTCCAAGATATGAAGATTGATTTCTTGGACTGCTGCAAGCAACTCGGGAGAAAAATTATAGGGGCATTAAAAAAAATTGGGGTTTTTTTTTTACATTTTCTTGGAACACTTTCATTTATTAGTTTTAAAAATATTGGCGAAGGGAAAAAAGTTTGTTTGACTGGGCAGGGTTGATGAAGGCAGGAGGTCATGTGATGATACCTCAGGAATACGCCCAACCAGAATTGGCAACCCTATCCACAGACCTAGAAGGAAAGCTTGATTACTGCCCTAAAAATGACCCAGTCAGATGCAGCTCTTACGTTTAGGAACACAATTCACTTGTAGTCACATGAGCTGTGACTTAAAAGTTTGTTAATTTTCTGTGGCCATCCTCCAAACTGCTGCTATTTGAGTTGGGGTGGGAGTCAAGAATGAGTGAGTATAACACAACATGGAAGTAAGTGTGTAATGTGGCAATCGCACTTTCACCTACTGACACTGCTCCAAAAATATTGCCACAGATTGCACGTCAGACTTAGATTTCCGAAATCTATTTCCAAACCTCAGAACAATATCTCTCAGAAGAAAAACCTCCCCTCAGATCAGAAGGGCAAGGTGCCAGGGAGTTGCCAGGGCAACCCATGTCAAACACTAAGCCAGAGTACTTGTTGCAAAAAAAAAACCTTTAAAATTCCTATAGTGCAACAGGAACAGCTTTGGCATTTAGAACGTAGGCTTGTGTTCACAATTCCCATGCGATCGGGTCAATCTCAGCAATGTAACTATGGGGACGGCACCAACAGAGACGAGAAAATTTCCCACCAGGAGATTGGATGGGGTAGATGGGAAGTCAACCCAGTTCACTGGGCTGGTTGCAGAGCATGTCTGAAGTCCACCTATTTTGGCTTGGCAAGTGGGCTTTGGGGGGTAGTGTACAAAGAAATAGCTATGTGGGATTTAAGGAGCCTTATAATATATCTCTGGTTAACCCCTTCCGATCTAGGAGTGATAGAAGAGGAAAGCTAGTTTAAACTTGGCTATGGTAAACATTCACTCACCGCTAATTTACATAACATTTTGGGCACCAATAGTCTCCAGTACCAACTTTGATCAGCTATTGAACAAATCAGATATTTGGATAAAATTACATTGTGTTAGCTTACAATTTCTAATCAGATACTTGGGAAGTTCCTTTTCAGTCACATTACATTTCAGCACTTTACTCTTCACAGCCACTCTCCAAAGATGGAAAACCAGAACTTAAAGAATTACATAGAAATCACTACACAGAAATAGGCTGTTCAGCTCAACCAGTCTGTTGGTGCTCATTCTCCACAAGTTAATAGCCCTAAACTCACGTGCCAGCCCTGCTCCCATATCTCTTAATTCGCTTCAACCTATCTAATCTAATCTTAAATGTTGAACATGGACTCTGCTTCAATCACCTAACTCTGGTAATGCATTCATTACACCAAAAACAGAATATTTTTTAAAATGGTGAGAAACTATTAAATGTTGGTGTACAGAGAGACTTGGGTGTCCTCGTACAAGAAACACAAAACGTTAGTATGCAGGTACAGCAAGCAATTAGGAAGGCAAATGGAATGTTGGCCTTTATTGCAAGGGGGTTAGAGTACAAGTGTAAAGGAAGTCTTACTACAGTTGTACAGGGCTTTGGTGAGACCTCACCTGGAGTACTGTGTACAGTTTTTGTCTCCTAATCTAAGGAAGGATATACTTGCCTTAGAGACGGTGCAACGAAGGTTCACTAGATTAATTCCTGGGTTGTCCTATTAGGAGAGGTTGAGTAAAATGGGCCAATACTCTCTGGAGTTTAGAAGAATGAGAGGTGATCTCATTGAAACATATAAGATTATGAGGGGGCTTGATAGGGTAGATGCGCTGAGCGATTGTTTCTCCTGGCTGGAGAATCTAGAACTAGGGGGCATACTCGCAGGATACGGGGTTGGCCATTCAAGACTGAGATGAGGAGGAATTTCTTCACGCAGAGGGCTGTGAATCTTTGGAATTCTCTACCCCAGAGGACTGTGAATGCTGAGTCAGTGAATATATTTAAGGCCGAGATGGATAGATTTTTGGACTCCAGGGGAATCAAGGGATATGGGGACCGGGTGGGAAAGTGGAATTGAGGTCAAAGGTCAGCCATGATCTGATTGAATGGCAGAGCAGGCTTGAGGGGCCATATGGCCGACTCCTGCTCCTATTTCTTATGTTCTTATGTTCCACCAACTCACAATCCTTTGTGTAAAAGAAGTTTCTCCTGCTCACCCTCTTAAATCTCTTACATTTAATCTTATATATTTGTCCCCTTAATCAACCGAAAGTCTGCTTCGAACTACTCTGTTCCATCCCTTCATAATTTTAAACACCTCAATCAAATTACCGCGTAATCTCCACTGTTCTAATGAGAACAGCCGTAATTTTCAAACCTTTCTTCGCATTTGTATTTCCTCATACCAGGCAGCATCCAACTGAATCTGCACTGTACCCTCTCTATAGCCTCAACATCCTTCTTACAGTATACCTATCTATCGTCCTTGAGGTTTTATATAGATTCACCATTACATCTTGACTTCTATAGTCGATACCTCTTGTCATAAAACCCTAGCCCTATACCCAAAATATTGTACACAGTGAATAAAAGCAGTCCCAGGACAGAACCCTGTGGCACACTGCTACTCTGAAAACTGTCCTTTAACTCTTACTCTCTGTTTCTCCCTTCCAAACAGGTGTTAATCCAATTTGCTACCCTTCCCCTAAACACATGTCCATAATCTTCTCCAACTGTCTCGTGTTGCACCTGGTCAAAAGCTTTCTGAAAGTCCATGTACACCATACGCACTACATTTCCACAATCCACCATATCTATTACCTCCTCATGTGCCTGATTCCGTGGCCAATAGCACCACTCTCCTTGGGCCTCCCACCAGAACACTCAATCTACCCTGCTGCTCGCTTGCCAGGCCTTCTGCCAGCCTTGGCTCAGTGGTAGCACTCTTGCTTCTCAGTCAAAAGGTCATGGGTTCAAGTCCCACTCCAGAGATGTGAGCACATAATCTAGGCTGGCCCTTCAGTGCAGTACGGAGGGTGCACTGCACTGTCAGAAGTGCCGTCTTTTGGATGAGATGTTAAATTGAGGCCCCGTCTGTCCTCTCAGGTGGATGCAAAAGGTCCCATGTCACTATTTCAAAGAAGCGTGAGCAATTCTTCCCAGTTTCCTGGCCAATATTTATCCCTCAACCAACATCACTAAAACAGATTATCTGGTTATTTTCTCCTTACCATTTGAGGGAGCTTGCTGAGCGCAAATTAGCTGCCGAGTTTCCTACAGCACAAAGGGTAGTCACTTCATAAGTACCTCATTAGCTGCAAAGCGCTTTGGGGCGTCACGAGGTCGTGAAAGGCGCTACATAAAATGCAAGTCTTTCTTTTCTCAGACTACTTCACTTGTCAGGTGACCCCTTAAACTTCAGGCTAAAAAGAGATAATGTAAAACACCAATCTCTCTCCCACAGGGCACAAGAACCAAAACAGTGCCCATACTGCAGGCGATCACAAATTCAATATGGTAGATAGAGAGAAACTATTTCCTCTGGTGGGGAATCCAGAACAAAGAGGGCATAATCTTAATATTAGAGATAGCCATTCAGGAGCGGTCAGATAATGGTAACCATGAATTCTATCCTCCAAAAGACTGTGGATGCTGGGGGTTAATTGAAATTTTCAAGACTGAGCGCGATAGGTTTTCTTGGGCAAGGGTATTAACAGATATGGAGCAAAGGCAGGTACATGGAGTTCACCCATGGTGGAAACGAATAACAGAACAGGCTTGAGGGGCTGAATGGCCTTCTTCTATTCGTATGCTCTCTAACATTGCAACCACTGCATCTGCAAATTCAAATCCTACCAACAATGCATGAGAGCCAGATAACAGCAACTTGCATTTGTATAGAACCTTTTAGTAAAACGTCCCAAGTTGCTTCACAGGAGCATTATCAAACAAAATTTTAACACCGAGCCACATAAGGAGAAATTAGGACTGGTGACCAAAAGCTTGGTCAAAGAGGTAGGTTTTAAGGAGAGACGGGTAGAGAGGCAGAGAGGTTTAGGGGGGAAATTCCAGAGCTTAGGGCCTAGGCAGCTGAAGGCCCGGCTGCCAATGGTGGAGTGATTAAAATCTGGGATGCACAAGAGGCAAGAATTGGAGGAGTGCAGAGATCTCTGAATGTTGTAGGACTTAGTTCACACAATGGGCAGTGCATACCAACTGATCCTTTTGAACCCCCTCCAGTTCTGAAGCAGGGTCTCCACTCAAAACGCCAACCTATCTTCTTGGATGTGGACAAAATGTTCTATCCATTTTCAGCATTCTTTTTAAACAACAGCAAAACGAGATTTTCTTTAAAGGCATCTCCCAAAACTACATATGTAGTCCATCAAACTCATCAACACACCCAAAGAAAAAAATACACTGTTAAAGAAAAATTACCTTCCAGGCTTCAAAAACCATCCTCCACAAACCACAGGGAAACACCTGCCATATAGGTCATGCTATACAGTGAGGAAAGGATGCCCCAGAGCATGGTACATTGGCGAGACCATGCAGACGCTGCGACAACGGATGAACGGACACCGCGCAACAATCGCCAGACAGGAGGGTTCCCTCCCAGTCGGGGAACACTTCAGCAGTCAGGGACATTCAGCCACCGACCTTCGGGTAAGCGTACTCCAAGGCGGCCTTCGAGACACACGACAACGCAAAATCGTCGAGCAGAAATTGATAGCCAAGGTCCGCACCCATGAGGACGGCCTCAACCGGGATCTTGGGTTCATGTCACGCTACACGTAAGCCCACCAGCGAACAAAAGCTATCGGTTTTTAATATAACGGGTCATTTGTTGGCTTTCTCGGCCTTCCGGATGTTTCTGCCTCTCTGTTTTTTTTTCTGTTTGTTTTTTTTTTGTTGACTGTATATTCGGGGGCTTTCATAGAAGTTACAACATGGAAACAGGCCCTTCGGCCCAACATGTCCATGTCGCCCAGTTTATACCACTAAGCTAGTCCCAATTGCCTGCACTTGGCCCATATCCCTCGATACCCATCTTACCCATGTAACTGTCCAAATGCTTTTTAAAAGACAAAATTGTACCCGCCTCTACTACTGCCTCTGGCAGCTCGTTCCAGACACTCACCACCCTTTGAGTGAAAAAATTGCCCCTCTGGACCCTTTTGTATCTCTCCCCTCTCACCTTAAATCTGTGCCCCCTCGTTATAGACTCCCCTACCTTTGGGAAAAGATTTTGACTATCGACCTTATCTATGCCCCTCATTATTTTATAGACTTCTATAAGATCACCCCTTAACCTCCTACTCTCCAGGGAAAAAAGTCCCAGTCTGTCTAACCTCTCCCTGTAAGTCAAACCATCAAGTCCCGGTAGCATCCTAGTAAATCTTTTCTGCACTCTTTCTAGTTTAATAATATCCTTTCTATAATAGGGTGACCAGAACTGTACACAGTACTCCAAGTGTGGCCTCACCAATGCCCTGTACAACTTCAACAAGACATCCCAACTCCTGCATTCAATGTTCTGACCAATGAAACCAAGCATGCTGAATGCCTTCTTCACCACCCTATCCACCTGTGACTCCACTTTCAAGGAGCTATGAATCTGTACTCCTAGATCTCTTTGTTCTATAACTCTCCCCAACGCCCTACCATTAACGGAGTAGGTCCTGGCCCGATTCGATCTACCAAAATGCATCACCTCACATTTATCTAAATTAAACTCCATCTGCCATTCATCGGCCCACTGGCCCAATTTATCAAGATCCCGTTGCAATCCTAGATAACCTTCTTCACTGTCCACAATGCCACCAATCTTGGTGTCATCTGCAAACTTACTAACCATGCCTCCTAAATTCTCATCCAAATCATTAATATAAATAACAAATAACAGCGGACCCAGCACCGATCCCTGAGGCACACCGCTGGACACAGGCATCCAGTTTGAAAAACAACCCTCTACAACCACCCTCTGTCTTCTGTCGTCAAGCCAATTTTGTATCCAATTGGCTACCTCACCTTGGATCCCATGAGATTTAACCTTATGTAACAACCTACCATGCGGTACCTTGTCAAATGCTTTGCTGAAGTCCATGTAGACCACATCTACTGCACAGCCCTCATCTATCTTCTTGGTTACCCCTTCAAAAAACTCAATCAAATTCGTGAGACATGATTTTCCTCTCACAAAACCATGCTGACTGTTCCTAATTAGTCCCTGCCTCTCCAAATGCCTGCAGATCCTGTCCCTCAGAATACCCTCTAACAACTTACCCACTACAGATGTCAGGCTCACTGGTCTGTAGTTCCCAGGCTTTTCCCTGCCGCCCTTCTTAAACAAAGGCACAACATTTGCTACCCTCCAATCTTCAGGCACCTCACCTGTAGCGGTGGATGATTCAAATATCTCTGCTAGGGGACCCGCAATTTCCTCCCTATCCTCCCATAACGTCCTGGGATACATTTCATCAGGTCCCGGAGATTTATCTACCTTGCTGCGCGTTAAGACTTCCAGCACCTCCCTCTCTGTAATATGTACACTCCTCAAGACATCACTATTTATTTCCCCAAGTTCCCTAACATCCATGCCTTTCTCAACCGTAAATACCGATGTGAAATATTCATTCAGGATCTCACCCATCTCTTGTGGTTCCGCACATAGATGACCTTGTTGATCCTTAAGAGGCCCTACTCTCTCCCTAGTTACCCTTTTGCCCTTTATGTATTTGTAGAAGCTCTTTGGATTCACCTTTGCCTGATCTGCCAAAGCAATCTCATATCCCCTTTTTGCCCTCCTGATTTCTCTCTTAACTCTACTCCGGCAATCTCTATACCCTTCAAGGGATCCACTTGATCCCAGCTGCCTATGCATGTCATATGCCTCCTTCTTCTTTTTGACGAGTGCCTCAATCTCCCGAGTCATCCAAGGTTCCCTACTTCTACCAGCCTTGCCCTTCACTTTATAAGGAATGTGCTTACCCTGAACCCTGGTTAACACACTTTTGAAAGCCTCCCACTTACCAGACGTCCCTTTGCCTGCCAACAGACTCTCCCAATCAACTTCTGAAAGTTCCTGTCTAATACCATCAAAATTGGCCTTTCCCCAATTTAGAATTTTAACTTTTGGGCCAGACCTATCCTTCTCCATAGCTATCTTAAAACTAATGGAATTATGATCACTGGTCCCAAAGTGATCCCTCACTAACACTTCTGTCACCTGCCCTTCCTTATTTCCCAAGAGGAGGTCAAGTTTTGCCCCCTCTCTAGTCGGGCCATCCACATACTGAATGAGAAATTCCTCCTGAATACACTCAACAAATTTCTCTCCATCCAAGCCCCTAATGCTATGGCTGTCCCAGTCAATGTTGGGAAAGTTAAAGTCCCCTACTATTACCACCCTAATAGAATCATAGAAGTTGTAGGTAACACCTCTCTGTCTGAACACGGTGATTGCCTTGGCAACGGGCAGTTGCAAAGACTATCTGTAATCACCATGTATTGTTCTGTGATTTATAAATGCGTAGGCTTCGAGGAGTTCCTGACATTTACCTGAGGAAGGAGGAAGCCTCCGAAAGCTTGTAAATTTCAAATAAAATCATTGGACTATAATTTGGTGTTGTAAAATTGTTTACAATTGTCAACACCAGTCCATCACCGGCATCTCCACATCATGCTATACAGTGATTGAGAGCACACCAGTTTATTACCCAATATTGAACACACACAGCTCAAAACCAGAGCAATTCAATATCCAATAGGAACTGCAAGACTTGAAAAGACCAACAATCCAACTAGTTCGCCTTCTATCATCCTGGTGATCACGAGACACCAATAATGGAGTTGATTAATCAGAACAATCAATCTCTATCAATTGGTTTACAACAGACCCAGACATGAGGCGAGGAAAAACCCCAGCGATGGAGAGCTTTAAGAATCATAGGTTCAAAATCACCTGTTCCTCCCAAGGATGCTACAATTACCACATGCCATGTCTCAAATTACTCATATACTGTATCCCAAAATATTATCTTCTGAAAGAGATCTATATCGTTTGCATTTGAATGAATCAACACTAACTGCTTCCACTGTCTCCCTAGGGAGCTTGTTCCATAGATTTACCACTCGCTCACTGAAATATTGTTCCCTGGGTTAGTTTTGAATTTACCTCCCTTCTCGCGCAGGCCGTGTCCTCTGTTTCTACTGTTCGGGACAAGGTGAAACAGCTTGCTCTGTTACCACTGCAGATGCTTCCAGCTTTGAAGTGGATAATTTTATAATTAGTAGAACAGTTTATAAATAGCAGTTTGCCGTGAGAAGTCTGTGCCCTGCTCCAAGAGGTTGGGAATTTTTATTTTGAAAGCAGATTTCCCGTGGCACCGCTCAATGTAAAGAACAAACCTGTATTTATATTGCTTCTCATTCACATTTCAAAATTACCTACATCACATCTGATGAATTACCTTGAAATATAGCGACTTATGTAGGTGAACACAGCAGCCATCCCACAACCATAATGAAACAAAATGACCAGTTGGCAAATGAAATTTAACACAAAGAAGTGTGAAGTGATGTATTTGGTAGGAAGAATGAGGAGAGGCAATATAAACTAAATGGTACAATTTTAAAGTGGGTGTAGGAACAGAGAGACCTGGAGGTGCACATATCTTTGAAGGTGGCAAGGCAAGTTGAGAAGGCTGTTAAAAAAGCATATGGGATCCTGGGCTTTATTAATAGAGGGATAGAGTACAAAAGCTAGGAAGTTGTGTTAAACCTTTATAAAACACTAGTTAGGCCTCAGTTGGAGTACTGCGTTCAATTCTGGGCATCACACTTTAGGAAGGATGTCAAGGCCTTAGAGAGGGTGCAGAGGAGATTTACTAGAATGGTACCAGGGATGAGGGACTTCAATTATGTGGAGAGACTGGAGAAGCTGGGGTTGTTCTCCTTAGAACAGAGAAGGTTAAGGGGAGATTTGATAGAGGTGTTCAAAATCATGAACAGTTTTGATAGAGTAAATAAGGAGAAACTGTTTCCAGTGGCTGAAGGGTCGGTAACCAGAGGACACAGATTTAAGGTGATTGGCAAAAGAGCCAGAAGCGACATGAGGAAACATTTGTAACAGTTGTAACGATCTGGAACACACTGCCTGAAAGGGCGATGAAAGCAGATTCAATAGTAACTTTCAAAAGAGAATTGGATAAATAATTGAAAGGAAAAAATTAGATGACTTTGGGGAAAGAGCAGGGGAATGGGATTAATTGGATAGCTCTTTCAAAGAGCCAACATAGGCATGATGGGCCAAATGGCCTCCTCCTGTGCTGTACCTACTATGATATGAATTTATTCTTGGTGATGTTATTTGAGGGAAGATTGACTTAGACACCAGAAAGAATACAAAGAACTTTTATAGTTATATTAGGAAAAAGAGGGTGCTCAGGAGCAGTGTTGGCCCCTTAAAAACTGAAAGTGGGGATATTGTCATTGACAATGGGGAAATGGCGGACATGTTGAACGATTACTTTGCGTCAATATTTACAGTAGAAAAAGAGGATAGCATGCCGGAAATCCCAAGAAAACTAATATTGAATCGGGGACAGGGAGTCGATAAAATTAACATAAGTAAAGCAACAGTAATGAAAAAAATAATAGCACTAAAGAGTGACAAATCCCCAGGACCAGATGGTTTCCATCCCAAGGTTTTAAAGGAAGTAGGTGAGCACATTGCGGATGCCCTAACTATAATCTTTCAAAGTTCTCTAGATTCAGGAACTGTCCCTCTAGATTGGAAAATTGTACATGTCATTCCGCTTTTTAAGAAAGGAGAGAGAGGGAAACCAGGGAATTATAGACCAGTTAGCCTAACATCTGTTGTGGGGAAAATGCTGGAGTCTATAATTAAGGATAGGGTGACTGAACACCTCGAGAATTTTCAGTTAATCAGAGAGAGCCAGCATGGATTTGTGAAAGGTAGGTCGTGCCTGACAAACCTGATTGAATTTTTTGAAGAGGTGACTAAAGTAGTGGACAGGGGAATGTCAATGGATGTTATTTATATGGACTTCCAGAAGGCATTTGATAAGGTCCCACATAAGAGACTGTTAGCTAAGATAGAAGCCCATGTAATTGAGGGAAAAGTACGGACTTGGTTAGGAAGTTGGCTGAGCGAAAGGCGACAGAGAGTCGGGATAATGGGAAGGTGCTCACATTGGCAGGATGTGACTAGTGGAGTCCCGCAGGGATCTGTCTTGGGGCCTCAATTATTCACAATATTTATTAACGACTTAGATGAAGGCATAGAAAGTCTCATATCTAAGTTTGCCGATGACACAAACATTGGTGGCATTGTAAGCAGTGCAGATGAAAACATACAATTACAAAGCGATATTGATAGATTAGGGGAATGGGCAAAACTGTGGCAAACGGAATTCAATGTAGACAAATGTGAGGTCATCCACTTTGGATCAAAAAAGGATAGAACAGGGTACTTACTAAATGGTAAAAAGTTAAAAACAGTGGATGTCCAAAGGGACTTAGGGGTTCAGGTACATAGATCATTGAAGTGTCATGAATAGGTGCAGAAAATAATCAAGAAGGCTAATGGAATGCTGGCCTTTATATCCAGAGGACAAGAGTACAAGGGGGCAGAAGTTATGCTGCAGCTATACAAAACCCTGGTTAGACCGCACCTGGAGTACTGTGAGCAGTTCTGGGCACCGCACCTTCGGAAGGACATATTGGCCTTGGAGGGAGTGCAGCGTAGGTTTACTAGAATGATAACTTAACCCTTGAAGTCTGGGTATGGGGAGAGATTACACAAATTGGGGTTGTATTCTCTAGAGCTTCGAAGGTTATGGGGTGATCTGATCGAAGTTTATAAAATATTAAAGGGAATAGATAGGATGGATGGAGAGAAACTATTTCCGCTGGTTGGGGATTTTAGGAGTAGGGGGCACAGTCTAAAAATTAGAGCCAGACCTTTCAGGAGCGAGATTAGAAAACATTTCTACACACAAAGGGTGGTAGAAGTTTGGAACTCTCGTCCGCAAACGGCAATTGATACTAGCTCAATTGCTAAATTTAAATCTGAGATAGATAGCTTTTTGGCAACCAAAGGAATTAAGGGATATGGGCCAAAGGCGGGTATATGAAGTTAGATCACAGATCAGCCATGATCTTATCAAATGGCAGAGCAGGCACGAGGGGCTGAAAGGAACATAGGAACAGGAGTGGGCCAAAGAACACTCTGCTATCCTATGAATAGTCCCATAGTATTTTTAACATCCATCTGAATAGGTAGCTTGGATGTCAGTTTAATGTCACATCCAAAGTATGGAGGCACCTCTGAAAACAGTGCCGGACTCCCTTTGGACGGCACTGGAGAGTCAGCCTAAATTATACGCTCCTCCTGGAGTAGGGCTTGAACCCGTAACCTTCAGATTCAGACAAAAAGTGATACCAACTGAGCCAAGCAAAAGCTTGGCAAGTCCGAGGATAAGCTATTTATAATTGGAGTGATCACCATGTAATGCACAATGTGCATCTGTAGACCTTTTGCTTTCAGGCCACTAGGTCTAATAGCTGTAAATAGGACATCACCCGATCAACTGGTGAGGGAAGTTTGCAGATTGGCAGGCGCATGTAAATTCCCAGCTTCAGGCCAGAAGGAATGAGTGGGAAATGACTGCCTCTCTGTTTTACCGCCTGAAGTGTTAGACTCAAATTATATTTATAATTAAAAATAATCAAAAATTTGGTTGGAAATGGAAACCGCACGCCCTGAAATTCACTGACTGGACAAACTCTTGGTGTTGTCACACAGAACAACCCCTGTTCCGGCAAATGGGCAGGAGAACAAAAACTAGTTTTAATTTTTCTGGCATTTTTATCCTGTTGAGCTTAAGAAGCATTGACATGGTCAAATCAGAGTGGTGTGGATTATAAAAACCAAAGAAAACTGTTGATTTACAAAACAATAATCCCTCAACAGAATTAACTCCATTGTGCGCTTGGCTTATGTGCTCCATTTCACTCAATTAGTTAATGAAACAGTTATTATAAAATCAGTAATGCCTGACTTGACTCCCCACAGTATCACATTTCAGGCCACACTTGCAGCTTTATAATAGGGCCGTGCTCCGGCAATGACTTATCATTGTAGGAGGAGAAAAAGAAAACCCTGGATTATCTAGGATTTTAGTAATTCTACTGCTTCCATCAACATTCCTTCTGGCAGGGGCAACCTGGGTTGCAAATGGAGCCACAGTCTGTCACCATTTAATCTGAAGTGGGTTTCTAGGTGGTGTTTTAATAAACCGTACGTGAAACCTGCATTTATCTGGTCAGTATGTTTGTTGTCAGCCGGGGTTGCCAACCCTTCAGTATTGTCCTGGAGTCTCAAGGAATTGAAGATCAGTCTCCTGGACACTGCTGCGAGCAACCCAGAGAGAAAAATCATTGGGACATTAAATAAAATTGTGTGTTTTTTTTTCATTTTCTTTGAACCCTCACGTCTATTAGTTCTAAAAACATTGGAAATGGGAAAATCGTCTGTTTGACTGGGCAAGACTGTCGGAGGTGGGAAGTCATGTGATGAAGCCTCCAGGAAAACATCCGAGCAGAGTTGGCGAACCTTGTGTCAGCTTGGCTCAATGGTAAAACTAGCCACTGAGTTAAAAGTTTATTGGCTCATTGGTTTATTGAGAGCATTATCGAGGCCAACATTCTCGTGCAGCACTGATTGCTGGAGTTGTAACATTTCAACCCACATGTTAAACTGAGGCTCTGCCTGCCTGTTGAAGTGGACATCAAAAATCTATTTGAAAAGTCTCCTAGTCAACATTTATCTGTCAAACAAAACCACCAAAAACAAATTCGCTGTTGTTTGTGGGATCTTGGTGCATGCAAATTGGCTGCTTGAACGATAGTAAGCATGGTAACAACAACTTACATTTATATAGTGCCTTTAACATGGTAAAATGTCCCAAGGCGCTGCACACGAGCGTGATCAAACAAAATTTGACACTGAGTCACATAAGGAGATATTAGGACAGGTGATCAAAAGCTTGGTCAAAGAGGTAGGTTTTAAGGAGCGTCTTAAAGGAGGAGAGAGAGGTAAAGAGGTTTAGGGAGGGAATTCCAGAGCTCAGGGCCTAGGCAGCTGAAGGCGCGACCGCCAATGGTGGAGTGATTAAAATCGGGGATGCACATGAGGCAAGAATTAGAGGAGCGCAGAGATTTCAGAGGGTTGTAGGGCTGGAGGAGGTTACAGAGATAGGGAGGGGCGAGCTCATGGAGGGATTTGAAAACAAGGATGACTATTTTAAAATCAAGGCATTGCCGGACCAGGAGCCAGTGTAGGTCAGCGAGCACAGGGGTGATGGGTGAACGGGACTTGGTGGAAGTTAGGATACGGGTAGCAGAGTTTTGGATGAGCTCAAGTCTATGGAGGTTGGAAGCTGGGAGGCTGGCCAGGAGAGCAATGGAATAGTCAAGTCTAGAGGTAACAAAGACATGGATGAGGGTTTCAGCAGCAGATAAGCTGTGGCAGGGTCGGAGACAGGTGATATTACGGTGGTGGAAGTCGGCAGTCTTGGTGATGGAGCAGATGTGGGGTCGGAAGCTCATCTCAGGGTCAAATAGGATGCCAAGGTTGCGAATGGTCTGGTTCAGCCTCAGACAGTGGCGAGGGAGAGGGATGGAGTCGGTGGCTAAGGAGCGGAGTTTGTGGCGGGGACCAAAGACAATGGCGTTGGTCTTCCCAATATTTAGTTGGAGGGAATTTTTGGTCATCCAGTACTAGATGTCGAACAAGCAACGTGACAAATCAGAGACAGTGGAGGGTGTAGGGAGGTGGTGGTGAGGTAGAGCTGAATATAGTCAGCGTACATGTGGAACCTGACGACGTGTTTTCGGATGATGGCGCCAAGGGGCAGCACATAGATGAGAAATAGGAGGGAGCCAAAGATAGATCCTTGGGGGACTTGAGGTAATGGTGCGGGAGCGGGAAGAGAAGCCATTGCAGGTGATTCTCTGGCTACGACTGGATAGATAAGAATGGAACCAGGCGAGGCAGTCCCACCCAGCTGGACGACGGAGGAAAGACGTCGGAGGAGGTATTAACAGATATTACCAGAGAATGGGAGTGTTGTCTTAGGAATAAGAGCGCCAATGGATTCCTTCCTGTCTATTGATGACCCTTGTTGTTTTATATAGTCACTCAATAACCTGAGTCGTATCTTCAAACTCAAACAAAGCCTTGATTCTACGCATTTCATAAATGATTGATTGGTACAGAATACTAAATTAAGATCAGTACTTAATAGTGGCCAATTAAATTTTCTATCTTGGCTTTTAATCAATAAAAGCTGATAAGTCTCAGGGTAAATGCTGGGTACTTCTGACCACAGTTCATTAATATCTGAGTGTCTTTAATAGCTCAATAAGATTTTTACGAGCATATTGAATCCGGGGAGAGCTCCCCAAAGCGAGAGAAAGAAAATGAGGTGTGTCACAGTAGGCCACTCTCGGACATTTTCAGGTCTACCATTGTGTTTTAAAGTATACCACTGACTGGAATTGGTGGGCTTCTTTAGCCTCCAAAAGATGCCTGAGAGGCTGTTTTAGCAGTTTTAGGAGTTATTTAATGCGAACTGAACGGAGACGTTCAGCAAAGCGATCAGCCAATCTGCGTTTGGGACCTTGCTGTGCACTTATTAACTCAGATCAGGCAACATCTGTGGAGAGAGAAACAGAATTGACGTTTCAGGTCGATGACCTTTCATCAGAGCTGGAAGATGTTAGAGATGAACACTTTTAAGCAAATACAGAGCCAGGGAAAGGGGCTTGGGGCGGGGGACAGGGAAAGTCTGTGATCGGGTGAAGGGCAGAAGTGATTAAATGACAAAAGGGATGATGATGCAAGGCGAAATGGGGAGGTAATGGGAAAAGAAACAAAAAAGGTGTAAATGGTTACAACAGAACCATGACCAGCACCTACTGTCTGAGAAAATCAGAGCAGTGGTTATGATCTGAAGTTATTGAAACCATCGTTACATAAGAATATAAGAAATAGGAGCAGGAGTAGGCCATACGGCCCCTCGAGTCTGCTCCACCATTCAGTCAGATTATGGTTGATCTTCTACCTCAACTCCACATTCCAGTCCTATCGCCATGTCCCTTGTTGAGTCCAGAAGGCTGTAAAGTGCCTAATCGAAAGATGAGGTGTTGTTTCTCGAGCTTGGGTTGAGCTTCTTGGGGTGAGCTTTATTGGAACAATGTAGGAAGCCGATGACAAAGGTCAGAGTGGGAGTGGGGCAGAGAATTAAAGTGGTCAGCAACTGGAAGCTCAGGATCATGCTGATGGGGCCAGAGGAGGTGTAAATAGCTACAGAACGTCCAGGAGAAATTGGGAGCGATGGTTAAGGTATAAGTGTGAAAAAGTGGTTCCGGATTTCACTCCATGTTCTTTGATTTTAAGTACAGCATGAACCCATTAAAAGGAAATTTATGGAGAAACGGAATTTTATACTCGGGTGTTAATTTGCTTGTCACCTCAACAACTTTGCATTTATATAGCACTTTTACTTCAGTAAACGTCCCAGAGGAACAAAAGAAGACAGTAAACATTAATAGTGTCGGAGGGAGGGGTGTGGTGGAAGAGATGGGCTTTTGAATGTGGGAGAATGAGGTAGGAAGGCAGAGGGGTGCAGGGTGAGAGTTGCAGGATGTCAGGCTAAGGAGGAAGAAGGCTCTAGCCCTCAAGATGGAGCCGGTGGGGGGGGGGGGGGGGGGAGAGAAAGGAGGAGGAGATGAACAGAAGGCCTTGGGCAGTAAAGCAGAGGGCCAATGCTGATTTCAGGGGCTGAGTGAGGTTCCAAAGGCAGGGAGGGATTTGCAAATGAGGGGGAGGGAGGGATCAATGCCTCGCTGACCTGCAGGGGAACATAGGATCAGGAGTAGGCCATTCAGCCCCTCGAGACTGTTCCGTCATTCAATTAGATCATGGCTGACCTGTATCTTAACTCCATCTACCCACCTTGGTTCCATAACCCTTAATACCCTTACCTAACAAAAACCTATCTATCTCAGTTTTCAAATTTTCAATTGACCCGCAGCCCCAACAGCTTTTTTGGGGGAAGAGAGTTCCAGATTTGCACCACCCTTTGTGTGAAGAAGTGCTTCCTGACATCACCCCTGAACGGCCTGGCTCTAATTTTAAGGTGATGCCCCCTTGTTCTGGACTCCCCCCCCATGGCTGATCTTCAACCTCAACGCCATTTTCCTGCACCATTCCCATATCCCTTGATGCCTTTAATATCTAGAAATCTATCGATCTCTGTTTTGAATGTATTCAATGACTGAGCCTCCACAGCCCTCAGGGGCAGAGAATTCCAAAGATTCACCACCCTCTGAGTGAAGAAATTTCTCCTCATCTCAGTCCTAAATGGCCTACCCTTTATTCTTGAGACTGTGACCCCTGGTTCTGGACTACCCAGCCAGGGGAAACATCCTCCCTGCATCTACCCTGTCGAGCCCTGTAAGAATTTTTGTATGTTTCATTGAGATCATCTCTCATTCTTCTAAACTCTAGTGAATACAGGACTAGTCTACTCAATCTCTCCTCATATGACAATCCTGCCATCCCAGGAATCAGTCTGGTGAATCTTCGTTGCACTCCCTCTATGGCAAGTATATCCTTTCTTAGATAAGGAGACCAAAATTGTACACAATACTCCAGGTACAGTCTCACCAAGGCCCTATATAATTGCAGTAAGATATCTTTACTCCTGTACTCAAATCCTCTTGTAATAAAGGCCAACATACCATTTGCCTTCCTAATTGCTTGCTGCACCTGCATGCTAGCTTTCAGTGACTCATGTACATGGAGCACCCGGGTCCCTTTGAATATCAACATTTCCCAATCTCTCACCAGTTAAAAAATACTCTGCATTTCTGTTTTTCCTACCAAAGTGGATAACTTCACATTTTTCCACATTATATTCCATCTACCATGTTCTTGCTCACTCACTTAGCCAGTCTATATCCCCTTGAAGCCTCTTTGTATCCTCCTCTCAACTCACATTCCCACCTAGTTTTGTGTCATCAGCAAACTTGGAAATATTACATTTGGTGCCCTCGTCCAAATCATTGATATAGATTGTGAATAGCTGGGGCCCAAGCACTGATCCCTGCGATACCCCGCTAGTCACAGTCTGCCAGCCTGAAAAAGACCCGTTTATTCCTACACTGTCTGTTAACCAGTTCTCAATCCATGCCAGTATATTGCCCCCAATTCCATGTGCTCTAACTTTGTTCACCAACCTCCTGTGTGGGACCTTATCAAAAGCCTTCTGAAATCCAAATACATCACATCCACTGGTTCTCCCCTATCTATTCTACTAGTTACATCCTCAAAGAAGGTTTGTCAAACATGATTTCTCTTTCATAAATCCATGTTGACTCTGCCAAATCCTATTATTATTTTCTAAGTGTCCTGTTATCACATCCTTTATAATAGTTTCGAGCATTTTCCCCACTACTGATATCAGGCTAACAGGCCCGTTCTCTCTCTTCTCTCCTTTCTTAAATAGTGGGGTTACATTTTCCACCTTCCAATCTGCAGGAACCGTTCCAGAACCTATAGAATTTTGGAAGATGACGACCAATGCATCCACTATCTCTATAGCCACCTCTTTCAAAACCCTGAGATGTAGATCATCAGGTCGTTGGGATTTATCGACTTTCAGTCCCATTAATTTCTCTAGTATTTTTTTAAACTAATATTAATTTCTTTCTAACAAGTAACTTTATTTCAAAAGTAATTCACTGCCTGTGAAACACTTTGGAATGCCCTGTGGACGTGAAAGGCATTGTATAAATGCAAGTTATTTTTTCTTTCTACACAGTCAGATGCTGCATTTCCCAATATTGGAAGTCCTTGAATGTGCTGGTTATTAAAGGGGTGTTACTGCTGTATTGAGGTGTATCAGTCAGCTCAGTTCTTGTTGCTAGAGCCTGGCAAAATGCCATTTCCAGCCCTTGTCATAAACTCCACTCCCTGCCATTGACCTTATCCCCTTCCCCAGCCACACAGTTGGTATGAATCAGTCCATGCAGCATCTAGGCGCCCTGTCCGACCAATAGATGAGATTTAAATCCTGTCCATCACTTATTTCTACCTCTTGCCTCCACCGCTGAAACCGGTATCCATGCCTTTGTCACCTATAGACTCGACTTCTCCGTGCTCTCCTTACCGACCTCCCATGTGCCACTCTATATAAACTCCCACTCATTCAAAACTTGGCCTCTTAGCCTGTCCTTCGTCCTGCTCACCTATTACCCTCATCCATCTGTACTTGCATGGCTTAGATCTTACATATCATCAGGCATTTATCCACTGGGCCACATTCACAGACACTGCTAAAATGCAGACATGTTGGCTTTTGGGTAAGGATGCATGAATTAGATGCACTTAGATAATCACAACGAATTAAAAGGGAGGCGAGAAATGGAGGGTGGTTAGAATGTTGAAATCTCTGCCACAAACCATTATTGAAGCAGACCCCATAAATTCTTTTAAAAAGGAAATTAGATAGTGCTTGAAAAAGAGGAATATTGAAGTACAAGGTGTTTCAGGCCACAATCTATTAAAGGATTAAAATGGCTTAAACAGAATAGGCATACCCAGGTTACAGTTTTGTAGATCATCTGCAGTGAATTACTGACCACGTCATAATCCTGCTGTCCAATATGCTCTTGCTCCTGCATCTTCTGCAATGAAATCCAGGCCCACTACACTTCCTCTTTAACTCGATCTTGTTCTTTTCCACAGCCCTTTGCCATGTGAAACCTATGCTTGGTATCACCTTAACAACACTTCCCAATTGCCAGCGACGCCCACATCCCATGAATGAATAAAATTTTTTTTTACTGCAACATAAACTGGACCAGGCACAAGAGGTGGAAATTGGTATGCGTTGTGCCCATTTTTTGGGTGTAATACGGGGGCAAACACACCAATTTAACAGTGGGACCAATGCCTGTGCAGATTGGGCCCAGGCGATCCCACTGTTAAATTGGTGCGCTTTGTCATTGTAATTTGCCTGAAAAATGGGCATACCAATTTATACCCCTCGTGTCTGGTGCAGTTTATACTGCAGTTTAGCACAGAAGAAGCAAATCTTATTTTCTGCACAGGAATAGCTATGTCGATATCCACTGCAAATCTATAGTTCACATCCAATTACTGACTAATAAATCTGTATGACCATTTATAGCCTCAGCCATTGTCTAATGGAGTCTTTATTCTAATGCCGTACAAAGATCACGTGAGGGCATGTGATGTAGCCCCAGTAACCAAAATACAGTATTGACAGTATTGGTAGGAGTGACCACCGCATAGTCCTCGTGGAGACGAAGTCCCGTCTTCGCACTGAGGACACCATCCAACGTGTTGTGTGGCACTACCACCGTGCTAAATGGGATAGATTCAGAACAGATCCAGCAGCTCAAAACTGGGTATCCATGAGGTGCTGTGGGCCATCAGCAGCAACAGAATTGTATTCCAGCACAATCTGTAACCTCATGGCCTGGCATATTCCTCACTCTACCATTACCAACAAGCCAGGGGATCAACCCTGGTTCAATGAGGAGTGTAGAAGAGCATGGCAGGAGCAGCACCGGGCGTACCAGAAAATGAGGTGAAAACCTGGTGAAGCTACAACTCAGGACTACATGCATGCTAAACAGCAGAAGCAACATGCTATAGACAGAGCTAAGCGATTCCACAACCAACGGATCAGATCAAAGCTCTGCAGTCCTGCCACATCCAGTCGTGAATGGTGGTGGACAATTAAACAACTAACGAGAGGAGCAGGAGGCTCTGCAAACATCCCCATCCTCAATGATGGCGGAGTCCAGCACGTGAGTGCAAAAGACAAGGCTGAAGCGTTTGCAACCATCTTCAGCCAGAAGTGCCGAGCAGACGATCCATCTCGGCCTCCTCCCGATATCCCCACCATCACAGAAGATAGTCTCCAGCCAATCCGATTCACTCCACGTGATATCAAGAAAGGGCTGAGTGCACTGGATACAGCAAAGGCTATGGGCCCCGACAACATCCCAGCTGTAGTGCTGAAGACTTGTGCTCCAGAACTAGCTGTGCCTCTAGCCAAGCTGTTCCAGTATAGCTACAACACTGGCTTCTACCCGACAATGTGGAAAATTGCCCAGGTATGTCCTGTCCACAAAAAGCAGGACAAATCCAATCCGGCCAATTACCGCCCCATCCGTCCACTCTCAATCATCAGCAAAGTGATGGAAGGTGTCGTCGACAGCGCTATCAAGCGGCACTTACTCACCAATGCTCAGTTTGGGTTCCACCAGGACCACTCGGCTCCAGACCTCATAACAGCCTTGGTCCAAACATGGACAAAAGAGCTGAATTCCAGAGGTGAGGTGAGAGTGACTGCCCTTGATATCAAGGCAGCATTTGACTGAGTGTGGCATCAAGGAGCCCTAGTAAAATTGAAGTCAATGGGAATCAGGGGGAAAACTCTCCAGTGGCTGGAGTCATACCTAGCACAAAGGAAGATGGTAGTGGTTGTTGGAGGCCAATCATCTCAGCCCCAGGGCATTGCTGCAGGAGTTCCTCAGGGCAGTGTCCTAGGCCCAACCATCTTCAGCTGCTTCATCAATGACCTTCCCTCCATCATAAGGTCAGAAATGGGGATGTTCGCTGATGATTGCAGTGTTCAGTTCCATTTGCAATGCCTCAAATAACGAAGCAGTCCGAGCCGCATGCAGCAAGACCTGGACAACATCCAGGCTTGGGCTCATAACTGGCAAGTAACATTCGCACCAGACAATGCCAGGCAATGACCATCTCCAAGAGAGTATCTAACCACCTCCCCTTGACATTCAACGGCATTACCATTGCCAAATCCCCCACCATCAACATCCTGGGGGGTCACCATTGACCAGAAACTTAACTGGACCAGCCACATAAATACTGTGGCTACAAGAGCAGGTCAGAGGCTGGGTATTCTGCGGCGAGTGACTCACCTCCTGACTCCCCAAAGCCTTTCCACCATCGACAAGGCACAAGTCAGGAGTGTGATGGAATAGTCTCCACTTGCCTGGATGAGTGCAGCTCCAACACTCAAGAAGCTCGACACCATCCAGGACAAAGCAGCCCGCTTGATTGGCACCCCATCCACCACCCAAAACATTCACTCCCTTCACCACCGGCACAGTGTCTGCGGTGTGTACCATCCACAGGATGCACTGCAGCAACTCGCCAAGGCTTCTTCGACAGCACCTCCTAAACCCGTGACCTCGACCACCTAGAAGGACAAGAGCAGCAGGTACATGGGAACAACACCACCTGCCCGTTCCCCTCCAAGTCACACACCATCCCACCTTGGAAATATATCGCCGTTCCTTCATCGGCGCTGGGTCAAAATCCTGGAACTCCCTTCCTAACAGCATCGTGGGAGAACCTTCACCATACGGACTGCAGCGGTTCAAGAAAGCGGCTCACCACCACCTTCTCAAGGGCAATTAGGGATGGGCAATAAATGCTGGCCTTGCCAGCAACGCCCACATCCCATGAACGAATGAAAAAAAAAGCAATAGCGCTTTTCTGTTTAAGCCTTGGGCTCGCTACCTATATATTTTAGCAGGTAAAGGCACACTCCAGTTCATAGGGTGTGACGGCTCGCCTACAGAAGTGATCTGGGATGCTATAGCAAGAAAAAGATTTAGACTAAAAACCCAAAAACATAACAGTGCAGTCTTTCAGATGAGACTTTAATCCATGGCCCCTTGCAAATTCTGGTGGTTCAGCTGGATGTGAAAGATCCTGTGGCATGGTTCAAAGAAGTTCTCCTAGTGTCCTGGCCAACATACGTCCCTCAACCAATACCACTGAGCACAGGTTAACAAGTTATTGTTCTCATTTGCTGTTTGTAGGACCTTGTTTTGTGCAAGTAGGCTGCCACATTCGTCTGAACATAATTGGTTGTGAAATAATCGATAACGTCCTGAAGACGTGACAAGTGGCTTTTCAAACGCAAATTCTTTCTTATCTTCTCTATTCCTGGCAGCATCCCGTACCACAGGCCTTGGACCTTCACTTGAGCCTCAATAAAACAAATTGCTGCTTTCTTATCAAGGGGTAAGACAGTTGAGTACCAGGTAAAGTCCACAAACGTTGAATTCATATATTAGGAAATCTTCCCCATTCCCTCTACACAAGTTCATCCAGCAGTCACAACAGCACAAGATAGCCTCGTGCTATACACATCCTTCGGCTACATAATGTCAGCCATATAAATACTGTGGCTACAAGAGCAGGTGAGAGGCTGCAGCAACTCGCCAAGGCTTCTTCGACAGCACCTCCCAAACCCACGACCTCTACCACCTAGAAGGACAAGAGCAGCTGGCACATGGGAACAACACCACCTGCACGTCCCCCTAAAAGTCACACACCATCCCGACTTGGAAATATATCGCCGTTCCTTCATCGGCGCTGGGACAAAATCCTGGAACTCCCTAACAGCACCATGGGAGAACCTTCACTACACGGACTGCAGTGGTTCAACAAGGCGGCTCACCACCACCTTCTCAAGGGCAATTAGGGATGGGCAATAAATGCTGGCCTTGCCAGCGAAGCCCACATCCCATGAACGAATAAAAAAAAGTTACAGCTTATAGTATCACCCTGCTGGCACCTTCTCAGTTACAGAAGCTCAGAACCCTGTTTTACTGAAGGGTGTGGTACTGTGTTTGCTGTATATTAATGCACAGAAACCACTTACAAAGGTGCACAGAATTCAAAGAAAGCGATTTGCCTCAGGGCAGATGGGGACTGGGAGAGATACACAATTTGCATAAAACCATCTGCATAGACTTTTGGGACACAAATATCTCAGTCGTGGGTCCATTGGAGCAATCACGGCACTCTCATTTTAACCCCCACATTCACAGCTCCGGATTCATTGGAGCATTGTTGGCTCGTTGTAGGTTGTGCACAAGTTTATTACATGGGGAAAATGAGACAATAACAATGTTGGTAACATTTGAATCCTTTGAACTAAAGAAATATCAGAAACCTTTAACACTATTTCAAAAGTTGAAGACTTCATTGGCAACTCCAGCTTCAAAATGGTCCATTCTGCCAGTGCTAGTTTCCCTACTCCTCCATGTAATTGGATGCATTAAAATACAGAACAAGCCATTTTTAAGCAGGTCCATTTGGACTCACCAGCATGACCACACACCAGTTGAGAATTCCTCTGTAATTGCTGTATCCACTTGCTGAGCTCAACAAGGACTCCTGGAGCGTGTGACAACTAGAACAAACAAAAGGGAAGTCAGAAAACAGTTTCCACAACAGAACAATTAATGCCCACTTTACATTCTTTTAAAAAAAAAACATTCTCGGGATGTGGGAATTGCTGGCAAAGCTCATCCCTAGTTGCCGTGAGAAGGTTCATAGAATCATAGAAAGTTACGGCACAGAAGGAGGCCATTCGGCCCATTGTGTCTGTGCCAGCCGAAAAAGCTATCCAGCTTCATCACACTTTCCAGCACTTGGTCCGTAGCCCTGTAGGTTACGGCACTTCAAGTGCACATCCAAGTACTTTTTAAATTTCTCCTCAGCTCCCCTCCAACCCTTCTACCAATTACTTTAAATCTGTGCCCCCTGGTCACTGACCCCTCTGCTAAGGGAAATAGGTCTTTCCTATCCACTATATCTAGTCCCGTCATAATTTTATACACCTCAATTAAATCACCCCTCAGCCTCCTCTGTTCCAAAGAAAACAAACCCAGCCTATCCAACCTTTTCTCAGATAAAATTCTCCAGTCCTGGCAACATCCTCGCACATCTCCTCTGTACCTTCTCTAGTGCAAACACATCTTTCCTGTAATGTGGTGACCAGAACTGTACACAGTACTCTAGCTGTGGCCTAACCAGTGCTTTATACAGTTCTAGCATAACCTCCCTGCCCTTATATTCTATGCTTCGGCTAATAAAGGAAAGTATCCCGTATGCCTTTTTAACCACCTTATTTACCTGTCCTGCTACCTTCAGGGATCTGTGGACATGCACTCCAAGATCCCTCACTTCCTCTACACCCTTCAGTATCCTCCCATTTATTGTGTACTCCCTTGCCTTGTTTACTCTCCCCAAATGCATTACCTCACACTTCTCTGGATTGAATTCCATTTGCCACTTTTCTGCCCACCTTACCAGTCCATTGATATCTTCCTGCAGTCTGCAGCTTTCCTCCTCACTATCAACCACACGGTCAATTTTTGTATCATCTGCAAATTTCTTGATCAAGCCCCCCACATTCAAGTCCAAATCATTAATATATACCACAAAAAACAAGGGACCTAGTACTGAGCCTTGCGGAACCCCACTGGAAACAGCCTTCCAGTCGCAAAAATACCTGTCAACCATTTGCTTCTTGCCACTGAGCCAATTTTGGACCCAACTAGCCACTTTCCCTTGAATCCCATGGGCTTTTACTTTTTTGACCAGTCCGCATATGGGACCTTGTCAAAAGCCTTGCTAAAATCCACGTACATTACATCAAACGTGTTACCCTCATCGACCCTCCTTGTTACCTCAAAAAATTCAATCAAGTTAGTCAGACACGACCTTCCCTTAACAAATCCATGCTGACTGTCCTTGATTAACCTGTGCCTTTCTAAATGACGATTTATGTTGTCCCTCAGAATTGATCCCAATAATTTGCCCACCACCCAGGTTAGGCTGACTGGCCTGTAATTACTCGGTCTATCTCTTTCTCTCTTTTTAAACAATGGTACAACGTTAGCAATCCTCCAATACCATGTCTGTAGCCTGGGAGGATTGGAAAATGATGGAAAATTTATAGATGAGTTTATAAAATGCTTCAATGGGTCTTACGGCCAAAGCATTTCCTTCCCAAACATAATGAGGATCAATAAAATCTGCAAAGTTTTTAAACCACGTGAACCTGACAGGTGAAATTAACCAAACCAATCATGGCATTGACTGACAAGTCAGTCACATCGGCACTATTCGCAAAGTAGACAAGCTTCACGTCGCTCTATTTATAAACCACTGCATCCTGGTGAGGAAACTCTCATGTGGATCAATGCAATGTTGACACTAGGGCTTTAGTAAAGCATAATGATGTCATGAGAAATTTCCATATTATATCAGCTGAATCTGTAAAATACCTTGAAGTGCAATTATAGATTCTGTCCTTCTAAATTCAGGTGGTGCCTGGAGAGAATATTTAGAATTGTATAACACCACAGTGGAGAACTGATGGTGGCAATAGTTTGAGGTAATCAAGAGCAACAAAAAAAAATTCACTGACGGCATACTGGGTTTTCACAATCTGAAGCTGAGCCATTCACCCAAGTAGGTACCATATTCTAGTGCAAGTCTGTGCTGAGTTAGCTCATCTCATTCGGATTAAGGTCAGAGCACCTCAGAGTGAGGGAAGAGAAACTATGCCAGGACTCTTGCACCTGTTCACTATCCGGCAATGCCTGCTGGAAGGGTGCGTGTATGTGTCTGTGGGAATCAATTGAGGACTAGATCAGCCTCTCCTTCCTTCGTCCCACCACGATTGGCCATGCCTCACACTCTAATTCCCTTCCTGAACCTCTCCGCTTCCCTCTACTCCTTTAAGACCCTTTTTCAAACACATCTCTGTGACCAAGGTTTTCGTCACTCCCCTCCTAATATGTCCTTCTTTGGCTTGGCATCCATTTTTGTATGATTATGCTCTGAAGCACCTTGGGATATAGACTCAGTTCAAAGTACTGCAGTGTCATCAAGTGTACTGTCTTCTTATTCCACACCCAAAAGAGCCCAATGACAACACTGCAGCACTTTGAACTGAGGCTATAGGCCATGGACTAAAATCACCTGTTTTCTGCTACTTTTGATAACACTTAGTGGTTATGTTACTGGATTAGCAACCCAGACGTTGAGAGTTCAAATCCCACAATGGCAAGTTGTGAAAATGACTTCAATAAATCTGGTAATTTGTGGCTAGCACCAAAGCAAAAATAATGACCATGAAATCTGCCAGATTCACAATATGTGGTTAACTTTTAATGCCCTTAATGCAATAAATGCTGCATAGCCAGTGCCACCCACATCCCAAGAAGAAATGTGAGGAAAAAAATCCATTTCCTTGCTGCTCACATGCTGCTTTTAAATGGCAATTTCTAATTCCTTGGCTAAGGTGACTGCTCCCCAGTTACATCCGCTCTAGTCCACCAGTTTAAAAGCTACCAGGATAGCACTACATGAGCAGCAGTGACATTTAAACGATGAGGCAACAGCAGTCTGAGAACAATGGGAAGATCTATACTTAAGAGACACAAAATAAAACAAAGTGCAGACTTCTCGATCTTGATTTATTTAAACGCAAATTGGTCATTTAAAAAAATAATTGGGAAAAATAGATCTTGGTGCTACTGAGCTCAGCAACTTTAGAGAATCAAGTTTAGGCTCTAATTTATTAATCCAGGATGCTTCAAGAGCCGTTTCGACAACAACAACGTGCATTTATATAGTGCCTTTCTTTAATGTAGTAAAATGTCCCAAGGCACTTCACAGGAGCGTCATCAAACAAAATTTGACACCGAGCCACATAAGGAGATATTAGGACAGGTGAGCAAAAGCTTGGTCAAAGGGGTAGGTTTTAAGAAGCGTCTTAAAGGAGGTTTAGGGAGGGAATGCCAGAGCTTAGGGCCTAGGCAGCTGAAGACACGGCCGCCAATGGTGGAGCGATGAAAATCGGGGATGCATGAGGCCAAAACTGGAGGAGTGCAGAGATCTCGGAGGGTTTATAGGGTTGGAGGAGGTTACAGAGATGGGGAGGTGTTATTTTAAATTGTTAATTCAGCTCTCTCCCATTACCAGGGGCAAGAACCAACCTCCAAGACACAACCTCCCAACTAAGGGACCAATATGATTTAAACAAGGGCAGGGGGGGGGGGGGGGAATCTATATTTAATACAAATGAATTTTGCAATCAGTCAATGCTTTTTTTAAAAAACAAAAAGGGAATTGATCATAATGTTTCACAGAGACGATCTGATAAAATCTTCTTCAGGTTTGAGCAGATTCCTGATTCAGATCACGCTGGGATTTTTTTTTGGGTGTGGGAAAATAAAGTGGAGCATAAAAGTGAGGGTAAGTTACATGAAAGAAACAAAGTCAACCCACAACACCCTTGTACAACATAGCTGTTGGTTTGGGAACAAAGCATTGAACAAGCAAGAGTTATTCAACCCACAAAGAGCCTACCCTGCCACAGTCTCCCACTTATTAAATCTCCCAAGGGGAAGTTTGGCATAAAATGCTTACCAATCACAAATAAAAGTCAAGAACTCCAGGAGATAAAGAAAAACTGATCCACCCCCACTAATCTACCCTGATTGCCTGCCTGAATATGAAACAAGAATGTACCTCAGATTGATTATTTGTGATAAACCCATTTTCAGATGTATTAATAAAATTGCACCAGGTTACCACTCAAATACATGAATGAATTTTTTTTATATTGCGAAACAAAAAAATCTACGATTACGCTGTTAGCTGCCGGATTGCGCTGATTCATGGAAGGTTTTACGTTTGTGATTTATGTTCATGCATTTTAGCGGAAACTCGCAATAAAACCCAGCCAGTGTAATTTACAGGCGCAAATTGTGCCCAAAGCAGAAATTCGGGGCCCATATATTTTAAAAAGCAGCTTAACGATCCTACTTTTACACTACTTGCAAGATCACCTCCATGAAAATGATTTGCACAATCACACTCCCACTCCCTTCGTTCTACCCTGTCATTACTGCGCTCTTGCAAATTTACCATCTGGTTAAAGGTCGCTCCTCAGTCCTGCATATCAGCATCTGGATGCAGTTAAGTAATTATAGATAAATTACGCTATGAAGGCCTCTCTATGCAAACTGCTGTGCTTATTGCTAGACAGAGGAAACCACGCCTAAACAAGACGACTGCTTGAAGTTGAAGCATGCCATGCGACACCAGGAAAGTTTCAGCACAAGCAGTTCATTGTGTTGAACGAGGCTTCAAGATATACATTTAAAACAGTTAGATCAGATTATGAAATCCATTTTAGGAGTCAGTTTATAGCATTAGTGTGTCTTTGGCTCAATGGCAGTCAAAAGGTTGTGAGTTCAGGTCCCACTCCAAAGCCTTGATCACATAACCTAGGCTGACACTACTGTGCAGTACTGAGGGAGTGCTGCACTGTCAGAGGTGCCACCTTTTGGATGAGACATTAAACTGAGGACCCATCTGCCCCCTCAGGTGGATGCAAAAGATTCTACGGTACGATATGAAAAGGTGAAAGCAGTTCTACTCAATATTTATCCCCTCAACCAACATCACTAAAACAGATGATCTGGTCATTGCTGTTTATGGGACCTCGCTGTGCACAAAATTAGCTGCCGCGTTTCCTACAGTACAACAGTGACTACACTTCAAAATTGACTGCAAAGCACTTTGGGAGGTCCTGAAGTCGTGAATGGAACCACATAAATTCAGGTTCTTGCTTTCTTTCTAACAATCGGTCCCTGGGAAAAATAATGCTTAAAGTTTGGAATCAACATATGCCCATCATTACTAATAGTAAAGGCTCAGCAGCATGAAGGCAAATTGCAACATTGTCCTCCTCGTTCACAAACACAAGTATGCAATATCATTATCCTCTTCATTTGAAATTAATGCTAATCACAACAGGCATGGTAAGTAGAAACAGAATTTCCCAATAGCATTTCTGCTCAAAAATTCCACATAAAGATCAGAGAATGTTCGGATTGTTACAGTCTGAAGCCCAGACAAATCTACACCCAAATCAAAAGGGAATGTCAAGGGACAAAAACATGACTAACCCGTGACTTGATAAACTCGAGCTGTGTGTTAGAACAGAGGGGATTATATGCTGATTTAATTTGAGGCGTTTAAAATTATGAAGGGATGGGATAGAGTAGATTGAAACAGACTGCTTCCTGTGTTTGAGGGGTCTAGAATGAAGGAACATAGATGCAAGATTCAATGCAAGAGGTTCAGGACAGCAAGAGAATTTTAAATGAAATTTAAACAGAGGGTCGAGACCGTGGAATGCACTACCAGAGTTAGCGGCTGAAGCAGAGACCATAGCAATATTTAAGAAGTGTTAGATGGGTGGTTGAAGGAAAGGGGAATAGGGTGGGCACATGGGATTCTGACTATCGCTCATGTGGAAGATAAACATGGACTGGTTGGGCCAAACAGCCTGTTTCCATGTTGTAATTTCGACGAAATCACAGTACTCCAACTACAAAATTCCTCCTCACCCAGTCTTCTCTTCTGGTCTCTTAAAACTCAACTTAGAATCATTTTATGACCCACCCCATCTTCCCTCCTATCTTTTCAACCTTGGTGGCGTCCTGTATTATGGGCATTTGCTCTTCACCTCATTTTTCAAAAAAAAAGACACCCTCCCATTATTCTTATATAGAACAGAGAACATAGGAAACTTTATAAACAGAAAAAAATTCACTTGACTCAACAAGCCCACCCTTAAGTTCCTGTTCCAAACATAACATTGGGTACGGTAGCCCAGTGGTTTTGGTAGTAGACTAGCAATCCAGAGATTGTGAAAAAATGCCACCCTGGCAAGTTGAGAAATGGAATTCAGTAAAATCTGGTAAATTGTAGGCTGACACCAGGTAAAAATAACCATGAAAGCTGCTGGATTATTGCTAAAAGCTAACTGGTTCACTAATGTCCTCCAGGGACGGGAACCTGCCACCTCTAACCAGTCTGGCCTCTATGCGACTCCAGCCCCACACTGGGACGGGCAATAAATGTGGCTGAGTCAACGTGGCCCATTTCACGAGAACAAATATAAAAAAGAATTATCCAATGTTCGGTACTCGTAATACTGAACATGCTGAAACGCATGGATGAATTTTACCCGATACAACGGCAGAGTTTAAAATCTGACCACTTTTGGGTAAAAGATGGGTTTGATCAGGATTTTCTTGATTAGATTGCTGAACAGATGATTACGGGCGCTCATGGTACAAAGATCTGTTCAACCATTTCATCTGTCTACAATTCATGAAAAAGAATTCAGGTACAGAATTACTTGGCAAGCTAAAGAGCTCATCTATATTTAGCTAGAAAAGAAATGTAACATCTTAATCTTAAACAGGGCCATAGGATTCCTGTGTTTGCAAACCCACTCCATTATAAGGTGTTTCCCCATACCTTGAAACATATGGGAGTATAATAACAGGCCATCTTACTCATAGCTAATAGTTCTCCACACACTGTGCCATCTATTATAAAGAGTACCCCCAACCAAAAGGTCTCCCCATCTCTCCTGCAGGCATCTTCTAATGCTGCGGGTGCCAGGAGCTGTTTGACACCTCACCAAGGGTCATTGTTTGCGTGCGAGCCTGGACAGGGAGTGTGTTGTAAGGCTGTGCGCCAGCAGAAAGTATCATAAACAAAGTTTGCCTACACACAGGCGTACTTTCCAGTACTGGACAGAGGCCAGGAGCATGAGTTCAGGAGTATGCAAGTCAAAATCATGAATATTCTCGCACTAGTTACTTCATATACATGAAACTGTACTTCTTACAGAGCAGGTTCATACACCCATCAGCTAAGATGGGTCTTCATTGTGTCTTATGGAACAAATTTAAATGCTGGTATATTACTACCACACACACCCCATTATGACATGGGCTTTAGATGGCTCCCGATCGCCTTAAAACAAGAATTTAGCACGCACACAAAATTGTACAGGATCACAGTGTTTGTACAATATGAGCATACTTTTGGGGGCCAGTTCCATTTACTTTCTTTAAATTTACTGTGGGTGTTACAGTGAGATCATGGTGCAAAGAAAGAACTGTAGTGTTCTAAGTTTATTGGGCCCAACCTATATCAATACTTTTATCTTAGCTTAACTAAACAGAATTAAACACTGTAATCATGTCAACCTATCAAGTATGGACACAGGGCACAGATGAGCTTCAGTAATATCACATAATGACTAGCTGATCTAGCCATTCCTTGTTCAACAGAACAATGGGTACACTACAATAATTGAACAAATACCTCTTTAACCTTTAGTAAGTAAATGCAGCTCAGGTGACAGATCATTCTTGGGAACAGGGTTAAACCATTTGGCCAATTGAATCGGTTGGCCATTTTGTTAGCCAAGCAATTTTGTTTTCAATCCCAATTTCCCGCCCTTCACCTCCACATCATTTAATATCTTTACTTTCCAGGTACCTCTCCCTTGTAAAATAGGATTCCCTGCAAGGTAGTATATTATCATTCGAGAAAGAAATTCACAGTTTTACTGAATGTTGCAGTATCGTCACAGTTTCCTCTTTTGTGACACTTATATCCTTGTGTTCTATTTGTGCTGTGTTTACACTGTCACAGTATGTTGGTCAAGCACAAGAGTTCGTCACATTGTAATTTAAACATAGTTTTGACGCTCATTTCAGGTTTGAAGTATTATGAAGCTTTCTGCTGCTGTTCATCCAAGATTGCAAGCAAAGTTTCCCTACCTGTTGAAGTGTCCGTTCCGATTAGTGTATCTATCACAAAGAACTGTCCGGTGATTATTTTAGCTCTTAGAAGCATTTTTACTCTCCCTTAGCTTGGGATAAAATCACTACTTAATTTGTCCTTACTTTTTCCTTGCTGGATTATGGGAGAGGGAGCATTACTAGGGCCTGGGCCTGGCAGCGGACAAGAACAAGTTGGTGAACAGAGAAGGGGCACAGAGGGCAGACTGGATAATTTCAGGAGATTGCGGGATCTGAACAGGAATGCAGAAAGGTAAACCACAAATTCCTGCAAAGCACAAGAGTGTTTGAAGGTCTCTGCACACAGTATCTAGTGAGAAAGTGCCATTCTTACACATTTACCAGGTGACAGACCAGGAAGGAGAAATATGTGACTAAGGACTTCTTATAGAACCATACAGGAGGTTAAGTATATTTCATGGCTTGTTGTTAAGTGGAGCCCATAACACCTAGATTCCCCTCATCTCTCCACAGACCATTACTGAAGATAAGAGGAGAGCATTTATCACAGGGAACTATTGCCTTTTTTTTTGTATTACTCCGCCTTACATTTCATGCTTCAGCTGTCCTAGTGCAAATTTACTGCCTCTGATCTGAGAGTCAACAGAGCAGAACAGGTCAATTACAATGAAGGGCAGTTTATGAATTGAATGCTAACTAGGAATCAGGTAATAAAATTTCAACACACACCAAGACCTTGCATTTATATAGTGCCCAAGCAAATCCTCAGGACATCTCGATGCACTTCACACTCAATGAATTATTTTTTGAAGCGTGGTCACTTATGCGGCAAACACATTAGCCAAGTTGCACACAACAACATCCCATGAGATGAATGACCAGTGTCAAGTTTCAAGATTTTTTTGGTTATTTTTCCACAGAAAGTAATTCTTCATTTCAAATCCCATTAACTTTTTTTAAGCATAGTGTACTCTTAAGTTATAAAAAGCCACCTAGGTGAAACGTAGTTAACACGCTAACTGGAAGTTGCTTTTCCCCATAGACTAAACGATAAGCAATTAGCTTATCTAGGTAATCAAAAAGCAAAAATCACCACACAAAATTGTGTTGGAAAGTCCTTTTGAGCTCATGATGTTGGGGGTAATATACTGGCATGGATAGAGGATTGGCTAACTAACTAACAGAAAACAAACAGTCGGGATAAAGAGAGTCATTTTCAAAATGGCAATCTGTAACTTGTGGGGTGCCGCAGTGATCAGTGCTGGGGCGTCAACTACTTACAATATATATCAATGACTTGGATGAAGGAACACAGCGCATTGTGACAAAATTTGCTGATGATACAAAGATAGGTGGAAAAGCAAGTTGCGATGAGGACACAAAATGTCTGCAAAGGGATATTGACAGGTTAAGCGAATGGGCAAAAATTTGGCAGATGGAATATAATGTGGGAAAATGTGAAATCATCCACTTTGGGAGGAAAAATAAAAAATCTAAATATTATTTGAATGGAGAAATACTACAAAATGCTGTGGTACAGAGGGATCTGGGTGCCCTCATGCATGAAACACAAAAAGTCAACATACAGATGCAGCAAGTAATTCAGAAGGCAAACGGAACATTGGCCTTAATTTCTAGGGGGATGGAGTATAAAAGCAGGGAAGTCATGCCACAACTGTACAGGGCGCTGGTGAGACCACACCTAGGCTGAGTTAGACAAATTTTTGATCAGCAAGGGAGACAAAGGATATGGGGAAAGGGCAGGAAAGTGGAGTTGAGGTAAAAATCAGATCAGCCATGATCTCATTAAATGGCGAAGCAGGCTCGAGGGGCCGAATGGCCTACTCCTGGCTCCTATCTCTTATGGTCTAATTAAGTCGTATTGTTTGAATAACTGCTGAACTGTAAGTTAAACCAATAGTGAAATATTGGTTTAACTTATCAGCTTATTGATTGATTTGTCTCGGGCCTTGTCTCAACAAGAGTTTCTTCAGTTGGCCTTCAGAGAGATTGAACCAGTAAACATAGATATCCATTTCAGGTCACAAGGGGGTTCTATTATTGCACTCCTGGGTTATGTCCTCATACAAGTAGATACTGGGAAGTGCAAAACAACTACCACAAAGGTAAAGCACTCAGACCACTTACGGGGGCCAACTGACGCCAGTGAACCCTTGAAGAGTTAAACTTTTTTTTGATGGTGGGGTGGGGGGAATGTTGGCCAAGACACCAGAAAACTCCCCTGCTCTTCTTTGAATAGTGCTGTGGGATCTTTTACATCCACCTGACCAAGCTGAAGGGGCCTCCTTAACATTTCCTCCGAAAGACGGTACCTGTAACAATGCAGCATAGCACTGAAGCGACAGCCTAGATTATGTGCTCAAGTCCAGGAGTGATGTTTGAATCCACAACCTACTGACTCCAAGTCAAAGTGCTCGTAACAGAGCCGTGCTGACATTACTTGACTCGCAGTGAACAAAGGTTTAGTGATGCTGCTCATCCAGCCTTGAAGCACAAATCTTTGAAGGTGGCAGGACAGGTTGAGAAAGCAGTTTAAAAAAAATACAGGGATCCTTGGCTTTATAAATAGAGACATACAGTACAAAAGCAAGGAAGTTAAGTTGAACCTTTATAAAACATCGGTTCTGCTACAACTGGAATATTGTGTCCGCATTTTAGGAAGGATGTGAAGGCCTTAGAGAGGGTGCAGAAAAGATTTACTAGAATGGTTCCAGGGATGAGGGACTTCAGTTAAGTGGATAGACTGGAGAAGCTGGGGTTGTTCTCCTTGGAGCAGAGAAGGTTGAGAGGAGACTTGATTGAAGTGTTCAAAATCATGAAGGTTGTAGTTAAAGTAAATAAAGAGAAACTGTTCCCATTGGCGGAAGGGTCGAGAACCAGAGGACACAGAATTAAGGTGGTTGGCAAAAGAACCAAAGGCGACATGAGGAAATTTTTTTTAAATGTAGCGAGTAGTTATGGTCTGGAATGCGCTATCTGAAGGGAGCAGATTCAATCGTGGCTTTCAAAAAGGAATTGGCTAAATACTTGAAGGGAAAAGATTTTCAGGGCTACAGGGAAAGAGCAGGGGAATGGGACTAATTGGATTGCTCTTACAAAGAGCCGGCACGGGCTTGATGGGCCGAATGGCCTCCTTCTGTGCTGTAACCATTCTATGATTCAATGACTCACTCTCCAACTAACTCCAGCAAGTGTCCATTCTCTTTCACAACAGGCATTTGGAGGCTAATGTTGGTGTATTGTCCTTGGAACTTATCAATATGGTCAAAACAAATTCAGATATCTCTGCAGTCCCGATATTTTGCCTAAAAATACTTTTGACCAGTGTCTAAAGATAGAGCACCCCCCCCACCCCCCGCCCCACATCACCGCAACTTTGAGCTGTGGATTCCTTTCTACTAGCTTGAGACTGTCTCAAATTCATCTCATTCAAGGCCTTTACAGATCTAGTGGATGGATTCCATACCCAGGTTCCAGAGGGGAAAGGATAATGTTCTGACCATACCACTTCGCACAAAGTTAGAAAACTTTAAATTCCCTCCAATGAGAACATTTGTAAAATTTCTCCCTCTCCACTTCGCTTTTTAAAAAAAAATCAGCTGAAGTATATTTTAAACTGGTCCGTGATACACCATTTTGTTTTTGCAACTGAGGTACATGAGCCTTGATGCAAACCAATGGAGCTGTACTTCACTACAAATATTTACACCTTGCTGCACTGAGACAGGAAAATTTTGCATTCCTTCAAATGCTCTTTCTAGCTTGAAATAGGCTTCAGATATTGAACCAACAGGGATCTTGACCCCACCTCAATGGCCCTTTTCCATTTTGAAGTTAGATGGAAGAAAGCCAGAGTAACCATGCAGGTAGGGTGGGAAATGACTTTTGTTTAACGGGAGGGAATTCCTGCACAATAGGAGGCAAGGAAAGGAAACTTTTACACTCAAGTATGCTCCACAGAAGTGACAATGGGTAGCACTGCAGCCCACTGACACTAAGCACTTCGAAAGCTCCAGGCAAATGCCATTTCCCTCACCAAAAGTTTAGGATACATTGATCCTTCTACCTGAATGAAGCTTAAGGAGGTCCACTCTCTGAACCTTTAACTTTGCTCCTACAACCTTAGGACAAGCGATTCCCAGCACAAACTACTCAACTGGAGCACGTTCTTACAACTCGTAGCCTCCCTACATCCACCCCCCTCCCCTGCACCCATACAAGAGCACTATTAGGACCGGTGAAGAATCTCGCTTACCTGAATTTCTTTCATTCACTACTTTTCTCGTACTAGAACATTTCTCATGAATTTATCACTCTTGAGCCCTTCTTCACACTGCTCTTCTGAAGCCAATTAGTTATTAACAGGTAGAGTACTGAAACTCCTCATCCCCCTCGCTGTTTTAACTGGACAAAATCACTCTGACTGGCCAGTGTCTCCACCGTTCTTGCTCACTCCCAGGTGTCTCGCTCTCCAGTCACTGATACTGCATCGTGGCATACGTTATATCCTTTATACTCTTCTCTCTTACCACTGTTGCTAAGTTTCATCCTTTCTCACTGGGTTGAGCACCTCACTTTCCAAGTGTGAGCAGTTTCCATCTGAGTCTGTCATGGTTACACTCTGCTTTTCTCTTCCTCTCTCCATTTTATATCTGCTCTACAGTGTACAAACATATACATTAGTTTTCTTTTATGGCAGATCAGCACATACAAATTCCAAAGGCTATATAATATAAAATGGTTCTCTTATCTGCAGTTATTATGCTCTTGTTTTCTTAATTATTGTTACTGAAGTTAACTACAAGTGTTTTCTACCTTCCCGTTGCTCTAAGTGTGTATGTACTTGTATATTAAAAAAAATCCTTAACCTGAGGCAATCAACCTTAGCAGAGGTTGTAACTAGGATGTCAGTAACTGATCACCTGTGCAGTTTTCCCAACATGTCCATCGCTTGAAACACTTACAGATCATTTAAAACTTGGGTTGTTCCTGCAGTGTGCATATTGCACCAGGGTAAAGTACTTGGAATTACAGGTCTGTCACTTGTGGCAAGTAGTTTGAGATAATTAAATAGCATATTACACATTGTTTAAATGCAGTGATTTTTCTTTTTCTATAGCTGGTTACCACTGTACTAAATTAGCTGATTAGCAACACAACTCACTGTAGCCCTCTTTCTACCACTTTAATCGTTATTGAGTATAATAAATAAGTTTATTCCTTCAGCTGGAAAGCCTTCCTTACCTCAATGTACAACTGCACTGTTACAGTGAATACTTTTATTAGTTACAGAATTTTTAAAAACTTTTAAAACTGTTAATATTTGGTATAAAGTTATGCAAAGCAACAGTTATTCTGTGTTTCTCCCTAACTGCATCACGCTATCATGGTATGATACAGCATAGAAGGCGATCATTCGGCCCATCGTGCCTGTGCCGGCTCTTTGAAAGAGCTATCCAATTAGTCCCGTTCCCCTGCTCTTTCCCCATTTTTTCCCTTCAAGTATTTATCCAATTCCCTTTTGAAAGTTTTGATTGAATCTGCTTCCACCAACCTTTCAGGCAGTGCATTCCAGATCATTGCAACTCACTGTGCAAAAAAATATTTCCTCTTGTCACCTCTGGTTCTTTTGCCAATTCACCTCAAATCTGTGTCCTCTAGTTACCGATCCTTCTGCCATTGGAAACAGTTTCCCCTTATTTACTCTATCAAAACCCTTCATGAACACCTCTATCAAATCTCCCCTTAACCTTCTCTGCTCGAAGGAGAACAACCCCAGCTTCTCCAGTCTCTCCACATAACTGAAATCCCGCATCTAGTAAATCTTTTCTGCTCCTTCTCTAAGGTCTTGACATCCTTCCTAAAGTGAGGTGCCCAGAATTGAACACAATAATCCAGCTAAGGCCTAACCAGTGTTTTATAAAGGTTTAGCATAACTTCCTTGCTTTTGTACTCTTATGCCTCTATTTATAAAGCACTGTATCCCATATGCTTTTTTAAAAAAAAAAACAGCCTTCTCAATTTAAACCTTCAAAGATTTGTGTACATACACCCCCAGGTCTCTCTGTTCCTGCACCCCCTTTAAAATTGTACCATTTAGTTTATATTGCCTCTCCTCATCTTCCTACCAAAAAGAATCATTTCTCTGCGTTAAATTTCATCTGCCATGTGTTTACCCATTTCACCAGTCTGTCTATGTCCTCCGGACATCTGTTACTATCCTCCATTGTTTTCTACATTCCAGAGTTTCGTGTCATCTGCAAACTTTGAAATGATACCCTCTATGCCCAAGTCCAGGTCATTAATATGTCAAAAAAAGCAATGGTTCCAACACCAACCTCTGCAGAACACCCTCTATTAATAGGTTACACGGTATAGCTGCACTGGGTCTGTGATACAAGGTGTAATTATGCTAGTTAACATCGATGTGTAGATTAAGTGTATAGTTACTATCTGTTCCTGCTTTACCGTAGCCAGTTTAATTCAGTATACTCCTTGTATCAGCTGTTCTTGACACTTTAAAAGATGTAGCTTTCAGCGTTCAGTGTGGCTCTCGGCATCTTACACATCTCTCACATTCTTACCACAGGCCGATCATCTCCCCATACTCCAGTCTAACAGTGTATAAGTCGATTAGATACACACAAGATGAAGTTTAAGCATTTTATTCCCATGTACTGTTATGCGGCTTTGTTTACGATGATTAATACCCAGTATACAGTTATGTTCAACTGTTTAGGGTTTTTATTTTCCAGTGTACAGTTATGCATCTCTATTTTGCAGATTTTATGCCCAATGTGCAGTTATCTATCTGTTTAGGGTGTTTTGTTCCCAGTGTACACATGTATAATGTATTTATGGTGTTTTACACGACAGTAGTACAGATGTAATCTGTCGAGGGTGTTCTACACTACAATAATACAGTAGGCATTTAATAAAATACCACATAATAGACTTGTAAGCAAAATTAAAGCTCATGGGATTAAACGGATAATGGCAGATGGATCCAAAATTGGCTAGGGGACAAAAGCAGAGAGAAGTGGTGAACAGTTGTTTTTCCAGACTGGAGGGAAGTATACAGTGGTGTTCAGTATTAGGACCACTGATCTTTCTGATATATATTAACAACCTGGACTTGGGTATAGAGAGTGTAATTTCAAAGTTTGCAGATGTCACAAAACTTGGAAATGCAATAAACAATGTGGAGGATAGTAACAGACTTCAGGAGGACATAGACAGATTGGTGAAATGGGCAAACACATGGCAGATGAAGTTTAACACAGAGAAGTGTGAAGTGGTGCATGTTGATATGAAGAAACACTGGTTAGGACTCAGCTGGAGTATTGTGTTCAATTCTGGGCACCTCACTTTAGGAAGGATGTCAAGGTCTTAGAGAGGGTGCAGAAGAGATTAACTAGAATGGTCCCAGGGATGAGGGATTTCAGTTATGTGGAGAGAGTAGAGAAGCTCAGATTGTTCTCCTTAGAACAGAGAAGGTTAAGGGGAGATTTGATAGAGGTGTTCAAAATCATGAGGGGTTTTGAAAGAGGAAATAAGGAGAAACTGTTTCCAGTGGCAGGAGGGTCGGTAACCAGAGGACACAGACCTGTTACGTACAGGTCTACAGACCAAGTGCTAGAAAGTGGGATTAAGCTGGATAGCTCTTTCTCGGCCGGCACGGACACGATGGGCCGAATGGCCTCCATCTGTGCCGTTACTTTCTATGATCCTATATAAGGCAATCGGCAAAAGAGCCAGAGGCGACATGAGGAAACTTTTTTTTTTGACGCGAGTTATAACGGTCTGGAATTCACTGCTTGAAAGGGCGGTGGAAGCAGATTCAATAGTAACTTTTAGAAGGGAATTGCATAAATACTTGAAGGGAAAACATTTACAGGGACTAATTGGATAGTTCTTTCAAAGAGCCAGCACGGGCACGATGGGCCGAACGGCCTCCTCCTGTGCTGTACCCGCTATCACATATAATCTGTTTCGGGTGTCTTACACAACAGTAGTGCGAGTTTTACCTCAGCCAAGCTATCTCGGGGCTCTCTTCTTCCTCCTCCTCCTCCTCCTCCTCTTCCTTCTCCTTCTTCAGCTTCTTCAGGTCCTTGTGGCTCAGGGTCCTGGACGCCTTGTTGCCTCCCGCCGAGCCCAACCCGTGTCCGCGCCGTCTGGCGGCAGTGGCCGCCGAGCCGCTCATCGCTCCGCTCCCCAGTCAACCGGGGCGCGAGTTGAAGACTCACCGTTGTGCCCTCGCCGGGGCCAGTTTCCCGCCTCCCTCACGCGACGCGACCCGACTGGCGGACAACCTGTCCGTCGCTGGCGCCAACCAACCAACCACTGACGGAATCTGACCACCAACCACCGCTAGAGAGGAGGGGGAGGGAGGGGAGCGACGTCATCCCCGCCCCCGCCCCCCCCTCTCCAGCTCGAACACGCATGCGTCGAGCGGGCCAGGCGCCTCTTGGGCAATGTAGTTCAATTTTCAAAGACGAAGCCAAAATTACTGGCGGATGCTGGAAATTTTAAAATAAGAAGTAAAGATGCTGGGGGGAAAAAAAAATACTCAAGCACGTCAAAGGCGGGGAAAAAGAGAGAGTGTTCACGTTTCTGGTCAGAACTGGGAAGATTCTGGAACCGGCCCTCCTGGATTGGAAAATCGCACGTGTCGCTCCGCTTTTTAAGAAAGGAGAGAGAGGGGAAACCGGGGAATTATAGACCAGTTAGCCTAACATCTGTTGTGGGGAAAATGCTGGAGTCTATAATTAAGGATAGGGTGACTGAACACCTCGAGAATTTTCAGTTAATCAGAGAGAGCCAGCATGGATTTGTGAAAGGTAGGTCGTGCCTGACAAACCTGATTGAATTTTTTGAAGAGGTGGCTAAAGTAGTGGACAGGGGAATGTCAATGGATGTGATTTATATGGACTTCCAGAAGGCATTTGATAAGGTCCCACATAAGAGACTGTTAGCTAAGTTAGAAGCCCATGGAATTGAGGGAAAAGTACGGACCTGGTTAGGAAGTTGGCTGAGCGAAAGGCGACAGAGAGTAGGGATAATGGGAAGGTACTCACATTGGCAGGATGCGACTAGTGGAGTCCCGCAGGGATCTGATTTGGGGCCTCAATTATTCACAATATTTATTAACGACTTAGATGAAGGCATAGAAAGTCTCATATCTAAGTTTGCCAATGACACAAAGATTGGTGATGTGGAGATGCCGGTGATGGACTGGGGTGGACAAATGTAAGGAGTCGTACAACACCAGGTTATAGTCCAACAGCTTTATTTGAAATCACAAGCTTTCGGAGCTTTGCTCCTTCGTCAGGTGAGTGAAGGGTTCCATAAAGGCACAGCATATATAGTCAGAGAACAATGCCTGGTGATTACAGATAATCTTTCCAACTGCCCGTTATCACACCTCGGCAGAGAGATAATCACAGCAATCAAAGGAGTGGATGGTGTTCAGACAGGGACACATTACATCCAAGAATACTGAATACACAAGCGGTCAGATCACAAAGACAGAGAGAGAGAGAGAGAACCGAAAGGCAGAGAGAGAGAGAGAATGACCAGTTGTATTAAAAACAGATAACATTTGTTCGCTGGTGGAGTTACATGTAGCGTGACATGAACCCAAGATCCCGGTTGAGGCCGTCCTCATGGGTGCAGAACTTGGCTATCAATTTCTGCTCAACGATTTTGCGTTGTCGTGTGTCTCGAAGGCCGCCTTGGAGAACGCTTACCCGAAGATCGGAGGCTGAATGTCCTTGACTGCTGAAGTGTTCCCCGACTGGGAGGGAACCCTCCTGTCTGGCGATTGTTGCGCGGTGTCCGTTCATCCGTTGTCGCAGCGTCTGCATGGTCTCGCCGATGCACCATGCTCCGGGGCATCCTTTCCTGCAACATATGAGGTAGACAACGTTGGCCGAGTCACAGTTCATACTCCTGTGGAATGGGCGGACACATGGCAGATGAAATTTAATGCAGAGAAGTGATACATTTTGGCAGGAAGAATGAGGAGAGGCAATATAAACTAAATGGTACAATTCTAAATGGTGTGCAGGAACAGAGAGATCTGGGGGTATATATGCACAAATCTTTGAAGGTGGCAGGGCAGGTTGAGAAAGCGGTTAAAAAAGCATACGGTATCCTGGGCTTTATAAATAGAGGCATAGAGTACAAAAGCACGGAAGTTATGTTGAACCTTTATAAAACACTGGTTCGGTCACAACTGGAGTATTGTGCGCAATTCTGGGCACCGCACTTTAGGAAGGATATAAAGGCCTTAGAGAGGGTGCAGAAAAGATTTACTGGAATGGTTCCAGGGATGAGGGACTTCGGTTATGTGGATAGACTGGAGAAGCTGGGGTTGTTCTTAGAGCAGAGAAGGTTGAGAGGAGATTTGATAGAGGTGTTCAAAATCATGACGGGTTTGGATAAAGTAAATAAAGTGAAACTGTTCCCATTGGCAGAAGGGTCGAGAACCAGAGAACACAGATTTAAGGTAATTGGCAAAAGAACCAAAGGTGAATGAGGAAATCTTTTTTGAACAGCGAGTTGTTATGAACTGGAATGCACTGCCTGAAAGGGCGGTGGAAGCAGATTCAATCAAGGCTATCAAAAAGGAATTGGATAAATATTTGAAGAGAAAAAAATTGCAGGGCTACGGGGAAAGAGCAGGGCAATAGGACTAACTGGATTGCTCTTACAAAGAGCCAGCACGGGTTCGATGGGCCGAATGGCCTCCTTCTGTGCTGTAACAATTCTATGATTCTATGATTCTATTATAAAACGACATATCATCTCAATTACAGTCGGCAACGCCATGTGGCATTCTGCTAGTAGATGTGAAAACTCTTGTTAAGGTCTGGATGCTGCTACACATAGAAGAGTAAAGGCACTGATCCCGTCCTCCCACCACAGAACAATGCTTGGTAGGAGATATGGCTGCAACACTGCAGCAATAATTCTCCAACCGGTGCTGCCTTTGAGCGCTGGATTGGTGAATTTATCTGACGGTCGGTGTGGTAACAACAAGAGATGAACAATAAATCTACAATAAAGTCAGCCTTGGCTCAGTGGTGGCAATCTTATCTCTGAGTCAGAGGGTCGTGGGTTCAAACCCCACTCAAGATACTTGTGCACAAATCTATCCAAGCTGACACTCCAGTGCCGTACTGAGGGAGTGCTGCACTGTCAGAGGTGTCGTCTTTCAGATGAGATGTTAAACAGAAGCCCTCTCAGGTGGATTTAAAAGATCGTGTAGAACTATTTTAAGTTCTCCTAGTGTCCTAACCAATATTTATCCCTCAACCAACATCACCAAAAAAACAGATGATCTGGTCATTTGTCTCATTGCTGTTTGTGGGATCTTGCTTTGTGCAAATTGGCTGCCACATTTCCCTACATTACAACAGTGTTTTGAGACATCCTGATGTTTGAAAGACACTATATAAATGCAAGGCCTTTCTAAGCTGTGAGGCAAAAAAGGAAACTTTCCTTCTGCCAGTGAGTTTACACCTGTCAAGACACGAGGAGAGCCGCCCTGCTCTTCTTCAAATAGTGCCATGGGATCCTTTACGTCCACCTTGAGAGGGCAGATGGGGCCTCGGTTTAATGTCTCATCCAAGAGAACCAATGTAGTCCTCCGATAACTTTGCATTGCTCCAACTCTGGCCTCTTGTGCATCCCCCACTTCCTTCACCCCACCATTGGTGGCCGTGCCTTCAGCTGCCTAGGGCCTAAGCTCTGGAATTCTCTACCTAAACCTCTCCGCCTCCCTCTCCTCCTTTAAGATGCTCCTAAAACCTACCTCTTTGACCAAGCTTTTAGTCACCCATCCTAATATCTCCTTCTTTAGCTCCGTGTCAATTTTTGTCTGATTACGCTCCTGTGAAGCGCCTTGGAATGTTTTACCACGTTAAAAGGGGTGATGTAAATAAAAGTTGTTGTTGTAGTCTGTGGTATCAATCTAACGTTGGGGATCTGTCTGCGGCCTTTGACACATTGACCACACCGTCCTCCGCCACTTCCTCTCCTCCGTCGTCCAGCTGGGTGGGACTGCACTCGCCTGGTTCCATTCTCATTTATCCAGTCGTAGCCAGAGAATCACCTGCAATGGCTTCTCTTCCCACTCCCGCACCATTACCTCTGGAGTCCCCAAAGGATCCATCCTTGGCCCCCCTCCTACTTCTCATCTACAGGCTGCCCCTCGGCGACATCATCCGAAAACACAACATCAGATTCCACGTGTACGCTGACGACACCCAGCTCTACCTCACCACCACCTCCCTCGACCCCTCCACTGTCTCTCATTTGTCACGTTGCTTGTGCGACATCCAGTATTGGATGAGCAGAAATTTTCTCCAATTAAATATTGGGAAGACCGAAGCAATTAGGTCCCCGCCACAAACTCTGTTCCCTCGCCACCGACTCCATCCCTCTCCCTGGCCACTGTCTGAGGCTGAACCAGACTGTTCACAACCTCGGTTTCCTATTTGACCCTGAGATGAGCTTCCAACCACATATCCGCTCAATCACCAAGACCGCCTACATCCACCTCCGTCACATCGCCCGTCTCCGCCCCTGTCTCATCTCATCTGTTGCTGAAACCCTCATCCATGCCTTTGCTACCTCTAGGCTGGACTATTCCATCGCTCTCCCGGCCTCCTATCTTCCACCCTCCATAAACTTGAACTCATCCAAAACTCTGCTGCCCGTATCGAAACTCGCACCAAGTCCCGTTCTCCCATCACCCCCTGTGCTCGCTGACCTACTCACTGGCTCCCGGTCCACCAATGCCAAGACTTTAAATTTCTCATCCTGATGTTCAAATCCCTCCATGGCCTCGCCCCCTCCCTAACTCTGTAACCTCCTCCAGCCCTACAAGCGTCTGCGCTCCTCCAACCCTTCCCTTCGCTCCACCATTGGCGGCCGTGCCTTCAGCTGCCTGGGCCCTAAATTCCCTAAACCTCTCCGCCTCTCCACCTCTCTCTCTTCCTTAAAACCGACCTCTTTGAGCAAGCCTGCCCTAGTATCTCCTTCTTTGGCACACTGTGATTACGCTCCTGTGAAGCGCCTTGGGACGTTAAAGGCGCTATACAAATGCAAGTTGTTGTTGTTGCCCTTGTGGGCAGGTGCTGTGTCTTTGATCACAGTGCCACCTAATGGCGGAGGAGGAGAATTGATCAAACCCATCCTGATTCAAGGACGCAATTGCCAGCATTCGAGGTGAGACCAGCCAGAAATGCTGCTTAAGGTTCTCCCTGTTGTGCTCAGGGAATGCAAATGACAGCTCTCCCAATGGTTTCGTTAAAAAATACAGACCAGAAGATTCCAAAAATGTCATTCCTGCTCTGAGGTGACAATTTACCCAGTCTAAACCCAAAGGTGTTTTATAATTACATTAGGAGCGAGAGGATAATTAAGGAAAGAGTAGGGCCTATCGGAGACCAAAAAGGTAAACTATGTGTGGAGGCTGAAGATGTGGGTGTGGTTCTTAATGAATACTTTGCATCTGTCTTCACAAAGGAGAGGGACGATGCAGAGATTGTAGTTAAGGAGGAGGAGTGTGAAATATTGGATGGGATAAACATAGTGAGAGAGGAAGTGTTAAGGGGATTAGCATCTTTGATAGTATTCTTCATTAAGTTTGAAAGTGATGTAGTTCAATCCGAAACTAGGGTCTTAAATCTAATCAAAGGAAACTATGAAGGGATGAGGCGCAAGTTGGCTGAGGTTGATTGGGGAACTACATTAAAAGGTATGACGGTAGAGAGACAATGGCTAGCATTTAAAGAACTAATACTTAATTTGCAACAAATATATATTCCTTTAAGGTACAAAAACCGAACAGGAAAAGTGGTCGAACCGTGGCTAACAAGAGAAATTAAAGATAGTATTAAATCAAAGGAAGAGGCATATTAAGTTGCCAGAAAAAGCAGCAAGCCTGAGGATTGGGAGCATTTTTTGAATTCAGCAAAGGAGGACCAAGAAAGGGAAAATAGAATATGAGAGTAAACTAGCAAGAAACATAAAAACAGACTGCAAAAGCTTCTATAGGTATGTAAAAAGGAAAAGACTGGCAAAGGCAAATGTGGGTCCCTTACAGACAGAGACGGGAGAATTTATAATGGGGAATAAGGAAATGGCAGAGAAATTAAACAAATACTTTGTGTCTGTCTTCACAGAAGAAGACACAAAAAACCTTCCAGAAATGCAAATACATCTGTCCATGACAGTATTGGTAGGAGTGACCACCGCACAGTCATCGTGGAGATGAAGTCCCGTCTTCGAACTGAGGACACCATCCAATGTGTTGTGTGGCACTACCACCGTGCTAAATGGGATAGATTCAGAACAGATCTAGCAGCTCAAAACTGGGCATTCATTAGGCGCCGTGGGCCATCAGCAGCAGCAGAATTGTATTCCAGCACAATCTGTAACCTCATGGCCCGGCATATTCCTCACTCTACCATTACCAACAAGCCAGGGGATCAACCCTGGTTCAATAAGGAGTGTGGAAGAGCATGGCAGGAGCAGCACCGGGTGTACCTAAAAATGAGGTGCCAACCTGGTGAAGCTACAACTCAGGACTACATGCATGCTAAACAGCAGAAGCAACATGCTATAGACAGAGCTAAGCGATTCCACAACCAACGGATCAGATCAAAGGTCTGCAGTCCTGCCACAAACAGTCGTGAATGGTGGTGGACAATTAAACAACTAACGGTAGGAGGAGGCTCTGTAAACATCCCCATCCTCAATGATGGCGGAGCCCAGCATGTCAGTGCAAAAGACAAGGCTGAAGCGTTTGCAACCATCTTCAGCCAGAAGTGCCGAGTGGATGATCCATCTCGGCCTCCTCCCGATATCCCCACCATCACAGAAGCCAGTCTTCAGCCAATTCGAGTCACTCCATGTGATATCAAGAAATGGCTGAGTGCACTGGATACAGCAAAGGCTATGGGCCCCGACAACATCCCGGCTGTAGTGCTGAAGACTTGTGCTCCAGAACTAGCTGCGCCTCTAGAAAGCTGTTCCAGTACAGCTACAACACTGGCATCTACCCGACAATGTGGAAAATTGCCCAGGTATGTTCTGTCCACAAAAAGCAGGACAAATCCAATCCGGCCAATTACCGCCCCATCAGTCTACTCTCGATCAACAGCAAAGTGATGGAAGTGTCGTCGACAGTGCTATCAAGCAGCACCTACTCGCAATAACCTGCTCACTGATGCTCAGTTTGGACTCTGCCAGGACCACTCGGCTCCAGATCTCATTGCAGCCTTGGTCCAAGCATGGACAAAAGAGCTGAATTCCAGAGGTGAGGTGAGAGTGACTGCCCTTGACATCAAGGCAGCATTTGACCGAGTGTGGCACCAAGGAGCCCTAGTAAAATTGAAGTCAATGGGAATCAGGGGGAAACTCTCCAGTGGCTGGAGTCATACCTAGCACAAAGGAAGATGGTAGTGGTTGTTGGAGGCCAATCATCTCAGCCCCAGGGCATTGCTGCAGGAGTTCCTCAGGGCAGTGTCCTAGGCCCAACCATCTTCAGCTGCTTCATCAATGACCATCCCTCCATCATAAGGTCAGAAATGGGGATGATTGCACAGTGTTCAGTTCCATTTGCAACCCCTCAGATAATGAAGCAGTCCGTGCCCGCATGCAGCAAGACCTGGACAACATCCAGGCTTGGGCTGATAAGCGGCAAGTAACATTCGCACCAGACAAATGCCAGGCAATGACCGTTGACCAGAAAATCAACTGGACCAGCCATATAAATACTGTGGCTACAAGAGCAGGTCAGAGGCTGGGCATTCTGCGGTGAGTGACTCACCTCCTGACTCCCCAAAGCCTTTCCACCATCTACAAGGCACAAGTCAGGAGTGTGATGGAATACTCTCCACTTGCCTGGATGAGTGCAGCTCCAACAACACTCAAGAAGCTTGACACAATCCAGGACAAAGCAGCCCGCTTGATTGGCACACCATCCACCACCCTAAACATTCACTCCCTTCACCACCGGCGCACTGTGGCTGCAGTGTGTACCATCCACAGGATGCACTGCAGCAACTCGCCAAGGCTTCTTCGACAGCACCTTCCAAACCCGCGACCTCTACCACCTAGAAGGACAAGGGCAGCAGGTAGATGGGAACACCACCACCTGCACGTTCCCCTCCAAGTCACACACCATCCCGACTTGGAAATATATCGCCGTTCCTTCATCGTCACTGGGTCAAAATCCTGGAACTCCCTTCCTAACAGCATTGTGGGAGAACCTTCACCACACGGACTGCAGCGGTTCAAGAAGGCGGCTCACCACCACCTTCTCAAGGGCAATTAGGGATGGGCAATAAATGCTGGCCTCGCCAGCGACACCCACATCCCATGAACGAATAAAAAAAATTAAAGAACCAAGGGTCTGGCGAGAATGAGGAACTGAAGGAAATTAGTATTAGTAAAAAAATAGTCCTAGAAAAATTAATGGGACTGAAAGTTGATAAATCCCAAGGACCTGATGATCTACATCCCAGGGTTTTGAAAGAGGTGGCTATAGAGAGAGTGGACGCATTGGTTGTCATCTTCCAAAATTCTATAGATTCTGGAATGGTTTCTGCAGATTGGAGGGTAGCAAATGTAACCCCACTATTTAAGAAAGGAGGGAGAGAGAAAACAGGGAACTACAGACCTGTTAGCCTGACATCAGTAGTAGGGAAAATGCTAGAATCTACAATAAAGGATGTGATAACAGGACACTTAAAAAATAATAATAGGATTTGTCAGAGTCAACATGGATTTATGAAAGGGAATTCTCTATCCCAGAGGGCTGTGGAGGCTCAGTCATTGAGTACATTCCAAACAGAGATCGATAGATTTCTAGACTTTAAAGGCATCAAGGGATATGGGGATGGTGCAGAAAAATTGCACTGAGGTAGAAGATCAGCCATGATCTTGTTGAATGGCGGAGCAGGCTCGAGGGACCGTATGGCCTACTCCTGCTCCTATTTCTTATGTTCTTATATTGTTGAAAGTAGATAAATCGCCAGGCCCGGATGAAATGTATCCCAGGCTGTTAAAAGAAGCAAGGGAAGAAGTAACGGAGGCTCTGACCATCATTTTCCAATCCTCACTGGATACAGGCATGGTGCCGGAGGATTGGAGGACTGCTAACGTTGTACCATTGTTTAAAAAGGGAGCGAGGGATAGACCAAGTAATTACAGGCCATTCAGTCTAACGTCGGTGGTGGGCAAATTATTGGAATCAATTCTGGGGGACAGGATAAACCGCCATTAGAAAGACACGGAGTAATCAAGGACAGTCAGCATGGATTTGTTCAGGGAAGGTCGTGTCTGACTAACTTGATTGAATTTTTTGAGGCGGTAACAAGGAGGGTCGATGTGGGTAGTACATTTGATGTAGTCTACGTGGATTTTAGCAAGGCTTTTGACAAGGTCCCCACATGGCAGACTGGTCAAAAAAGTACAAGCCCATGGGATCCAAGGGACTGTGGCAAATTGGATCCAAAATTAGCTCAGTGGCAGGAAGCAAAGGGTAATGGTTGACGGGTGTTTTTGTGACTGGAAGGCTGTTTCCAGTGGGGTTCTGCAGGGCTCAGTAAGAGGTCCCTTGCTTTGGACTTAAATGTAGGGGGCATGATTAAGAAGTTTGCAGATGATACAAAAATTGACCGTGTGGTTGATAGTGAGGAGGAAAGCTGTAGACTGCAGGAAGATATCAATGGACTGATCAAGTGGGCAGAAAAGTGGCAAATGGAACTCAATCCCGAGAAGTGTGAGGTAATGCATTTGGGGAGGACAAAACAAGGCAAGGGAATACACAATAAATGGGAGGATACTGAAAGGTGTAGAGGAAGTGAGGGACCTTGAAGTGCATGCCCACAGATCCCTGAAGGTAGCAGGACAGGTAAATAAGGTGGTTAAGAAGGTATATGGAACACATTCCTTTGTTCGTTGAGGCATAGAATATAAGAGCACGGAGGTTATGCTGGAACTGTATAAAACATTGATTAGGCCACAGCTTGAGTACTGTGTACAGTTCTGGTCACCACATTACAGGAAAGATGTGATTGCACTAAAGAGGGTACAGAGGAGATTAAGAGGATGTTGCCAGGGCTGGAGAAGTTTAGCTATGAGAAAAGATTGGATAGGCTGGGGTTTTTTTCTTTGGAACAAAGGAGGAGGCTGAAGGGAGATTTTATTGAGGTGTACAAAATTATGAGGGGCCTAGTTAGGGTGGATAGGGAGGACCTATTTCCCTTAGCGGAGGGGTCAATAACCAGGGGGCATAGATTTAAAGTAATTGGTAGAAGGATTAGAGGGAAACTGAGGAGAATTTTTTTGCTCAGAGGGTGGTGGGGGTCTGGAACTCACTGCCTGAAAGGGTGGTAGAGGCAGAAACCCTCAACTCATTTAAAAACTACTTGGATGTGCACCTGAAGAGCCGTGACCTACAGGGCTACGGACCAAGTGCTGGAAAGTGGGATTCGGCTGGGTTGCTCTTTTTTAGCCGACACGCCCACGATGGGCTGAATGGCCTCCGCCTGTACCGTAACTTTCTATGATTCTAAGTAATGGAGAGGGTTGATGAGGGTAGTGTGGTTGATGTTGTGAATATGGACTTTCAAAAAGCATATGATAAAGTATCACATAATAAACTTATTAGCAAAATTAAAGCCCATGGGATGAAAAGGATAATGGCAGCATGTATCCAAAATTGGCCAGGGGACAGAAAGCAGAGAGTAGTGGTGAACGGTTATTTTTCAGACTGTTGGGAAGTATACAGTGGTGTTCCCCAGGGGTCAGTATTAGGACACTGCTCTTTTTGATATATATTAATGACCAGGATTTGCGTATAGAGGGTATAATTTCAAAGTTTGTAGATGACATGAAACTCGGAAATGTAGTAAACAATGTGGAGGATAGTCACAGACTAGTGAAATGGGCAGACACATGGCAGATGAAATTTAATGCAGAGAAGTGTGAAGTGATGCATTTTGGTAGGAAGAATGAGGAGAGGCAATATAAACTAAATGGTACAATTTTAAAGGGGATGCAGAAACAGAGAGACCTGGGGGTGTATGTACACAAATGTTTGAAGGTGGCAGGACAAGTCTAGAAGGCTGTTAAAAATCCATATGGGATCCTGGGCTTTATTAATGGAGGGATAGAGTACAAAAGCAAGGACGTTATGCTAAACCTTTATAAAACACTGGTTAGGGCTCAGCTGGAGTATTCTGAGCACCACAGAAGGATGTGAAGGCCTTTCAGAGGGTGCAGAAGAGATTTACTGGAACGGTCCAGGGATGAGGGACTTCAGTTATGTGGAGAGACTGGAGAAGCTGGGGTTGTTCTCCTTAGAACAGAGAAGGTTAAAGGGAGATTTGATAGAGGTGTTCAAAATTATGAAGGGTTTTGATAGAGTAAATTAGGAGAAACTGTTTCCAGTGGCAGAAAGGTCCATAACCAGAGGACACAGATTTAAAGTGATCGGCAAAAGAGCCAGAGACAACATGAGGAAACATTTTCTTACACAGAGAGTTGTTATGATCTGGAATGCGCTGCCTGAAAGGGTGGTGGAAGCAGATTCAATAGTAACTTTCAAAAGGGAATTGGCTAAATACTTGAAGGGAAAATATTTACAGGGCTATGGGGAAAGAGCAGGGGAGTGGGACTAATTGGATAGCTCTTCCAAAGAGCCGGCACAGGCACGATAGGCCGAATGGCCTCCTCCTGTGCTGTATCCACTGTGATAAAACGTCCCAAGGTGCTTCACAGGAATATTATCAAACAAAAATTGACACCCAGCCATGTAAGGAACCATTAGGACAGGGAGGGAATTGCAGAGGTTGGCGGGGGGGGGGGGGGGGGGGGGTGGTGTCAAGGCAGCTGAAGGCACTGCCTCCAATGTTGGAGCGATTATAATCGCTGCTGCACAAGAGGCCAGAGTTGGAGGACAGAGATCTGGGCAATCTGTGAATAAACTGGGCGACATGGACAAACTGGGCGACATGGACATGTTGGGCCGAAGGGCCTGTTTCCATGTTGTAACTTCTATGATTCTATGAAATTGGGCTCAAAGTCAGACAGTAGTCGGCCGTGCGACTACAACTCCCAGAATCCTTTGCCGACACGTCACCACGCGCCGCCGCCCTGCCGGTGGGTGTAGCGTATGATTGACACTCAGATTGACCAATCAGCACCCGGAGCTTTAACTCCTCGCCGTTAACGGTCGGCAGTGAAGTGGACGGTGGACTTCCACCAATCAGGCGGCGGTAAAGGGGCGGGACTGGCTAGGAGCCCGTTGTCCCGGGTGGTGAGGGGGAGCGGCGGGTCTCGTCCGTCCGGTCCGTCAGCTGCTTTTTTTTTTCAAAAAAATTTTTTATATTCTTAAAAAAAATAAATCAACAATAAAAGAAAATTCTCCGGATGAACGGAAAGAAAGGCAGGAAGCCGAGCTTGCCGTGTGTGAACCGGCTGGCCGTCGCCGCCGATAGCGGCTCGAGCTCAGCCCGGCGGGCCGGCGCAGGTAAGGTGCGCGCGCCGGCGTGCCCTGGGCCGGTGAGAGGGGGGGGTGCAGTGAAAATCTCCATTCAGAGCAGGGGGGGTGCAGTGAAAATCTCCATCCAGAGCAGGGGGGTGCAGTGAAAATCTCCATTCAGAGCAGGGGGGGTGCAGTGAAAATCTCCATTCAGAGCAGGGGGGGGCAGTGAAAATCTCCATTCAGAGCAGGGGGGGTGCAGTGAAAATCTCCATTCAGAGCAGGGGGGGGCAGTGAAAATCTCCATTCAGAGCAGGGGGGGGCAGTGAAAATCTCCATTCAGAGCAGGGGGGGGTGCAGTGAAAATCTCCATTCAGAGCAGGGGGGGGCAGTGAAAATCTCCATTCAGAGCAGGGGGGGGCAGTGAAAATCTCCATTCAGAGCAGGGGGGGGCAGTGAAAATCTCCATCCAGAGCAGGGGAGAGGGGGGGTAGTGAAAATCTCCATCCAGAGCAGGGGAGAGGGGGGGTAGTGAAAATCTCCATCCAGAGCAGGGGAGAGGGGGGGTAGTGAAAATCTCCATCCAGAGCAGGGGGGGGGGGCAGTGAAAATCTCCATCCAGAGCAGGGGAGGGGGGGGGGGGCAGTGAAAATCTCCATCCAGAGCAGGGGAGAGGGGGGGGCAGTGAAAATCTCCATCCAGAGCAAGGGAGAGGGGGGGGGCGCAGTGAAAATCTCCATCCAGCGCAAGAGAGAGAGGGGGGGGGGGTGAAAATCTCCATCCAGAGCGGGGGGGGGGTAGTGAAAACCTCCATCCAGAGCAGGGGGGGGGGCAGTGAAAACCTCCATCCAGAGCAGGGGGGGGGGTGTGAAAGTCTCCATCCAGAGCAAGGGAGGGGGGGGTGAAAATCTCCATCTAGAGCAAGGGAGGGGGGGTGTGAAAGTCTCCATCCAGAGCAAGGGAGGGGGAGTGTGAAAGTCTCCATCCAGAGCAAGGGAGGGGGGGTGTGAAAGTCTCCATCCAGAGCAAGGGAGGGGGGGGTGAAAATCTCCATCCAGAGCAGAGGGAGGGGGGGGGTGAAACTCTCCATCCAGAGCAGGGGGCAAGGGGGGGGCAGCAAATGCATCGATGTGTGAAGAGTAAGTCTGGTGATGCATCGCATTTAACTACAACTTGCATTTTTACACCGTGCCTTGAACGTAGTGAAAAAAAATGTCCTAAGTCGCTTCACAGGACCGTAAATCAGACAGAATTTTGACACCGAGCCACCTAAGGAGCCGTTTTTTGGACAGGCTTGGCCAAAGAGGTGGGTCTTAAAGGAGGAGAGAGCGAGGCGGAGAGGTTTGGGGAGGGGATTGCAGAGCTCGGTGGGGCCCAGGGAGGTGAAGGCACGGCCGCTGATGGTTGGAGCGTTGGAAAATCGGGGATGCTTGAGGGCAGAATTGGAGGAGCGCAGAGATCTCGGCGAGAGGTTACAGACAGACAGAGAGGGAGGGAGGGGCGAGGCCATGGAGGGATTTGAAAACAAGGATGAGAATTTTAAAATGGAAGTGTTGCTGGACCAATAGCCAATGTAGGTCAGCGAGCACAGGGGGTGATGGGTGAACGGGACGTGGTGCGAGTTAGGATATGGGCAGCAGAGTTTTGGATGAGGTCAAGTTTACAACAATATAAATACTAACTTTATTAATGTGAATAGCAAGTCATGTCCATATATTAATACATAATGTGCAAATAATCATAGAAAGGTTGCAGCACAGAAGGATGCCATTCGGCCCATCGAGTCCGTGCCGGCTCTATTCAAGAGCAATCCAGCTAGTCCCACTCCCCCGCCCTTTCCCGTAGCCCTGCAAATTTTTTCCTTTCAATTACTTATCCAGTGCCCTTTTGAAGACCATGATTGAATCTGCCTCCACCACCCCCTCGGGAGGTGCATTCCAGATCCTACCCACTCGCTGTGTAAAAAAAAATGTTTTCCTCATGTCGCCTTTGGTTCTTTCGCCAATCATCTTAAATCTACGTCCGTCCAATATTGATGCATTGTATGCAAAGTGAGCGTTTTGGTACATCGAATGCAGACTGTAAATGTATTGATACATAGAATGCAGACAGAGGATTACGGTAATGTGGTTATGCTACTGGACTATTAATCCAGTAATTAATGGCCTCCAGGGATGGGCAATAAATGCTGGCCTCGCCAGGGGCATCCACAGTCTGAGAATTTTAAAAAAAATCTAGAAAAGATATTAATCCATAATATGAAAATAGTTTTATTGCACAAGATCCAAACAGTAAATGTGTTGATATATAGTCTGTCAACTAAATATATTAAGAACTAATATGCAAATTTATTGATATAGAAATAGCAAATATAGTGACACATAAACCAGTGTTTTGGGATGTCCAGACACGATTAAGTGCAATAGAAAGGCACCTTTTGGAATGTCATTAGTTTCCTCTTAAAGGGAGCATTTGAAGGAAGGGGACTGAGCAGTTAATTGTTTTCATTAGTTTTCGATAGTAATACATAATATACAAACAAATGTATACAAAGCAGGAGTACGTTATAAAACAGTAATATGTTTGAAGGGCTTGGGTAATGTCATTAGCATCACCTTGTTTAATGTACTAAACTAAACATTAAATGTGTAATGTCGCTCACCTCTATATCTTACAACCCTCACTCTGTTACAACTTTCTTGTCTGCCTCTATCTGATTGAAACTGCTGTGGTCAGTGCTCCTCTGCTTTTGGTTTATTCCTTCTAAACTGAAATATGCCCTCCGAGCTGTCTTTCCTTCCTCCTGCAACCTGTCTTGTGTTGAAATCAAGACCAATTGCACTGTCTCATACTTGCTCCCTCTTTTGCAGCATCTCAAAACTCCAGAACTTCTTATTTCATCCTTTCCTTCTTGATAAATCTTCAGGCTTTTAAAACCCAAGTTTGGTGTTGTCTAGTCACACTTTCCTGTTTTAACTCATCTTTTACACTTTTTCAACCTTGTTGATGTCCTTGAGCAGTAGGTCTCTGCTCCTCACCTGGATTTCTAAATAAGAAAAACGCTCCTGTTCAAAAAAAAAGGGGAGAGGGATCAACCTGGTAACTACAGGCCAGTCAGTCCAATGTCACTGATGGGAAAACTACTAGAGACCTTTGTCAAGGTCAAAATTAATTCTCATTTGGAGAAGCATGGGTTAATAAGGGACAGTCAACATGGATGTGTTAAAGGCTAATCGCGTCGGACTTACCTGATTACCTGACTTACCAGAAATGTTTTATAAATACATAAAGAGCAAGAGGATAAGTAAGGAAAGAGTAGGGCCTATTAGGTTATCTTTTTGCTCTCTGTGTGGAGGTGGAAGATGTGGGTATGGTTCTTCATGAATACATTGTGTCTGTCTTCACGAGGGGGATGATGCAGAGATTGTAGTTGAGTGTGAAATATTGGATGGGGTAAGTATGGTGAGAGAGGAAGTATTAAGGGGTTTAGCATCTTTGAAAGTAGATAAATCACCAGGCCCGGATAAAATGTATCCCAGGCTGTTAAGAAGCAAGGGAGGAAATAGCGGAGGCTCTGACCATCATTTTCCAATCCTTACTGGCTACAGGTGTGGTGCCGGAGGATTGGAGGACTGCTAATGTTGTACCGTTGTTTAAAAAGGGACAAAAGGATAGACCGAGTAATTACAGTGGTGGGCAAATTATTGGAATCAATTCTGAGGGATAGTATAAACTATCATTTAGAAAGGCACAGATTAATCAAGGACAGTCAACGTGGATTTGTTAAGGGAAGGTAGTGTCTGATTAACTTATTTGAACTTTTTGAAGCGGTAACCAGGAGGGTCGATGACAGTAGTGTGTTTGATGTAGTGTATGTGGATTTTAGCAAGGCTTTTGACAAGGTCCCACGTGGCAGACTGGTCAAAAAAGTAAAAGCGATGGGATCCAAGGGACTATGGCAAATTGGATCCAAAATTGGCTCAGTGGCAGGAAGCAAAGGGTAATGGTCGATGGGTGTTTTTGTGACTGGAAGGCTGTTTCCAGTGGGCTTCTGAAAGGCTCAGTACTAGGTCCCTTGCTTTTTGTGGTATGTATTAATGTTTTAGACTTAAATGTAGGGGGCTTGATCAAGAAGTTTGCAGATGACTCAAAAATTGGCCAATTTTTGTTAGTGAGGAGGAAAGCTGTAGACTGCAAGAAGATATCAATGGGCTGGTCAGGTGGGCAGAAAAGTGGCAAATGGTATTCAATCCAGAGAAGTGTGAGGTAATGCATTTGGGGAGGTCAAACAAGACACAGGAACACACAATAAATGGGAGGGTACTGAGAGGTGTAGAGGAACAAAGGGACCTTGAAGTGCATGTCCACAGATCCCTGAAGGTATCAGGACAGGTGGATGAGGTGGTTAAAGGGGCATATGGGATACTTTCCTTTATTAGCCGAGGCATAGAATATAAGAGCAGGAAGGTTTTGTATAAAACGCTAGTTAGGCCACAGCTTGAGTACTGCGTACAGTCCTGGTCATCACATTACAGGAAAGATGTGATTGCACTAGAGAGGGTACAGAGGAGATTTACGAGGATGTTGCAAGGGCTGCAACATTTTAGCTATGAGAAAAGATTGGATAGGCTGGGTTTGTTTTCTTTGGAACAGAGGAGGCTGAGGGGAGATTTAATTGAGGTGTATAAAATTATGAGGGGCCCAGATAGAGTGGATAGGGAGGACCTATTTCCCTTAGCAGTGGGGTCAATAACCAGAGGGCATAGATTTAAAGTAACTGGTGGAAGGATTAGAGGGGAGCTGAAGAAATATTTTTTCACCCAGACGGTGGTGGGGGTCTGGAACTCGCTGCCTGAAAGGGTGGTAGAGGCAGAAACCCTCAACTCATTTAAAATGCATTTGGATATGCACTTGAAGTGCCGTAACCTACAAGGCTAAGGTAGATAAATCTCCGGGACCTGATGAAATGTATCCCAGGACGTTATGGGAGGTTAGGGAGGAAATTGCGGGTCCCCTAGCAGAGATATTTGAAAACAATTTTACAACACCAAGTTATAGTCCAGCAATTTTATTTTAAATTCACAAGCTTTCGGAGATTTCCTCCTTCCTCAGGCAAATGTTTCAAGAGCTCCTTGAAGCCTACGCATTTATACATATAGAACAATACATGGTGTTTACAGACTGCCCCTGCAACTGCCCGTTGCCAAGGCAATCACCGTGTTCAGACAGAGAGGTGTCACCTGCAGAACCCCCGAATACACATTCAACAAAAAAACAAACAGGGAAAAAAAACAGAGAAAAAAAACAGAGAGAGGCAGAAACATCCGGAAGGCAGAGAGAGCCAGCAAATGACCCATTATATTAAAAACAGATAACATTTGTTCGCTGGTGGGGTAACGTGTAGCGTGACATGAACCCAAGATCCCGGTTGAGGCCGTCCTCATGGGTGCGGAACTTGGCTATCAATTTCTGCTCGACGATTTTGCGTTGTCGTGTGTCTCGAAGGCCGCCTTGGAGTACGCTTACCCGAAGGTCGGTGGATGAATGTCCATGACTGCTGAAGTGTTCCCCGACTGGGAGGGAACCCTCCTGTTTGGCGATTGTTGCGCGGTGTCCGTTCATCCGTTGTCGCAGCGTCTGCATGGTCTCGCCAATGTACCATGCTCTGGGGCATCCTTTCCTGCAACGTATGAGGTAGACAACGTTGGCCGAGTCACAGGAGTATGAACCATGCACCTGGTGGGTGGTGTCCTCTCGTGTGATGGTGGTATCTGTGTCGATGATCTGGCATGTCTTGCAGAGGTTACCGTGGCAGGGTTGTGTGGAAATCTCCGAAAGCTTGTGAATTTAAAATAAAATTGCTGGACTATAACTTGGTGTTGTAAAATTGTTTACAATTGTCAACCCCAGTCCATCACCGGCATCTCCACATCAGAGATATTTGAATCATCGACAGCTACAGGTGAGGCGCCTGAAGATTGGAGGGTAGCAAATGTTGTGCCTTTGTTTAAGAAGGGCGGCAGGGAAAAGCCTGGGAACTACACACCGGTGAGCCTGACATCTGTAGTGGGTAAGTTGTTAGAGGGTATTCTGAGGGACAGGATCTACAGGCATTTGGAGAGGCAGGGACTGATTAGGAACAGTCAGCATGGTTTTGTGAGTGGAAAATCATGTCTCACGAATTTGATTGAGTTTTTTGAAGGGGTAACCAAGAAGATAGATGAGGGCTGTGCAGTAGACGTGGTCGACATGGACTTTAGCAAAGCCTTTGACAAGGTACTGCATGGTAGGTTGTTACATAAGGTTAAAACTCACAGGATCCAAGGTGAGGTAGCCATTGGATACAAAATTGGATTGACGATAGAAGACAGAGGGTGGTTGTAGAGGGTTGTTTTTCAAACTGGATGCCTGTGTCCAGCGGTGTGCCTCAGTCCGCTGGGTCTGCTGTTATTTGTTATTTATATTAATGATTTGGATGAGAATTTAGGAGGCATGGTTAGTAAGTTTGCAGATGACACCAAGATTGGTGGCATTGTGGACAGTGAAGAAGGTTATCTAGGATTGCAATAGGATCTTGATAAATTGGGCCAGTGGGCCGATGAATGGCAGATGGAGTTTAATTTAGATAAATGTGAGGTGATGCATTTTGGTAGATCGAATCGGGCCAGGACCTACTCCGTTAATGGTAGGGCGTTGGGGAGAGTTATAGAACAAAGAGATCTAGGAGTACAGGTTCATAGCTCCTTGAAAGTGGAGTCACAGGTGGATAGGGTGGTGAAGAAGGCATTCAGCATGCTTGGTTTCATTGGTCAGAACATTGAATACAGGAGTTGGGATGTCTTGTTGAAGTTGTACAAGACATTAGTAAGGCCACACTTGGAATACTGTGTACAGTTCTGGTCACCCTATTATAGAAAGGATATTATTAAACTAGAAAGAGTGCAGAAAAGATTTACTAGGATGCTGCCGGGACTTGATGGTTTGACTTATAGGGAGAGGTTGGATAGACTGAGACTTTTTTCCCTGGAGAGTAGGAGGTTAAGGGGTGATCTTATAGAAGTCTATAAAATAATGAGGGGCATAGAGATAAGGTAGATAGTCAAAATCTTTTCCCAAAGGCAGGGGAGTCTATAACGAGGGGGCATAGATTTAAGGTGAGAGGGGAGAGATACAAAAGGGTCCAGAGGGGCAATTTTTTCACTCAAAGGGTGGTGAGTGTCTGGAACGAGCTGCCAGAGGCAGTAGTAGAGGCGGGTACAATTTTGTCTTTTAAAAAGCATTTGGACAGTTACATGGGTAAGATGGGTATAGAGGGATATGGGCCAAGTGCAGGCAATTGGGACTAGCTTAGTGGTATAAACTGGGCGACATGGACATGTTGGGCCGAAGGGCCTGTTTCCATGTTGTAAACTTCTATGATTCTATGACCAAGTGCTGGAAAGTGGAATTAGGCTGGGTAGCTCTATTTTGACCGGCACAGACACAATGGGCTGAATGGCTGCCTTCTGTGCTGTAAATTTTCTATGTTTCTGTGGTTGATGAAGGTATGCAGTAGATGTTGTGTATATATGGACTTTCAAATGACATTTGATAAAGTACTACCAACAGACTTATCTAGCTTGATAGGTAGATAAGGTGGTTAAGAAGGCATATGGAATGCTTTCCTTTATTAGCCGAGGCATAGAATATAAGAGCAGGGATGTTATGCTGGAACTGTATAAAACACTGGTTAGGCCACAGCTTGAGTACTGTGTACAGTTCTGGTCACATTGTTACAGGAAAGATGTGATTGCAGTAGAGAGGGTATAGAGGAGATTTATAAGGACGCTGCCAGGACTGGAGAATTTTAGCGATGAGGAAAGATTGGATAGGCTGGGGTTGTTCTCATTGGAACAAAGGAGGCTGAGCGGTGATTTAATTGAGGTGTACAAAATTATGAGGGGCCTGGGCAGAGTGGATAGGGAGGACCTATTTCCCTTAGCAGAGAGGTCAATAACCAGCGGACATAGATTTAAAGTGATTGGTAGAAGGATTAGAGGGGAGCTGAGGAAAAATATTTTCACCCAAGGGTGGTGGGGGTCTGGAACTCACTGCCTGAAAGGGTGGTAGAGGCAGAAACCCTCAACTCATTTAAAAAGTACCTGGATGGTCCGTAGCCCTGTCGATCACGGCACAAGTGCTGGAAAGTGGGATTAGGCTGGGTGACTCATTTTTGGCCGGCACGGACACGATCAGCCGAATGGCTTCCTTCTGTGCCGTAAATTTTCTATGATTATATGATTAATCGGAAAATAGAAGCACATGGGACTGAAGGGGGCAATGGTAACTTGGGTATGGTATTGACTAAGGGATAAGAGGCAGAGCGTACTGGTGAATGGATGTTTTTCTTATTGGAGAGAAGTATGCATTATGGTCCCCCAGGGCTTGGTATTAGGATGATTGTTTTTCTTATTATATATTAATGACCTGGACTTGGGTACAAGGAGTACAATTTCAAAGTTTGTGGTTGATACAAAACTTGTCAACATAGTAAATAGTGAGGATGATAGTAGCAGACTTCAGGAGGACATAGACTGGTGAAATGGCAGATACAATTTAATGTGGATAAGTGTGAAGGGAGGAATAACATGGAAGGGCAGCATAATCTATGGCACTATTTTGAGTGGGGGTGCAAGACCAGTGTGACCTGGTGGTGCATATTCACAAACCTTTGAAGGTGACAGGGCAAGTTGATAAGGTGGTTAAGAAAGTGTATGAGATACTTGGCTTTGTAAATAGGGATATTGAATACAAAAACAAGGTACTCATGCTAAATTTTACAAATCACTGGAGTATTGTGTTCAATTCTAGGCACCACACTTTAGGAAGGATGTCAAGGTCTTGGAGAGGGTGCAGAGGAGGTTTACCAGGATAATATCAGAAATGAGGGACTTCAGTTATGTCGAGAGATTGGAGAAGCTGGGATTGTACTTCTTAGAGCAGAGACGTTTAGGGGGTGATTTTAATAGAGGTATTCAAAATTATGAGGGGTTTTGAGCAAGTTGGGAGAAATTGTTTCCTCTGGCAAGTGGGTCAGTAACCAGAGGTCATAGATTTAAAATAATTGGCAAAAGAACTAGAGGGGAAAATTAGGAGAAATTTTTTCACAAAGAGGATTAAGATCTGGAACGCACTACCTGAAAACGTGGTGGAAGCAGGTTCCATAGGAACTTTCAAAAGACAATTGGACATGTACTTGACGAGGACTAATTTGCAGGGTTATGGAGGAATAGGATGGGGAATGGGACTAAATTGGACAGCTCTTTCAAAGAGCCGGCACAAGTACGACGGGCCGAATGGCCTCTTTCAGTGCTGTAAGATTCTGATTCTAAAAGCATGCACGATGCTGGCAGGTAGTCAGTGACTGAAATATAGTCGTCCTTTTAAGGTTGAGTGTGTTGTCATGAATGTTGTTGTTTCCCCCCCATCTCTTTTCTGCCAACTTCCTTTCTTCAATTCCTCCTCTGCCAGAGGCATTGATGCTTTACTGGGCTAATGTTCCATGGCCATCAGTCGCCCTCCTGTCTCTTGTCCAAGTGGCCGTTCTTCATGCCACGGTGGTGAGTGTCAGACTGGTATCACAGCTAAGCGTTATACTGAGACCCAGGATGTATTTCTGGCAGGAGTCATTAAATGGTGGTTAGAAACCTAGCTGGTTTAGCCTAGGGGTGCTGAGGCCAGTAGTAAAGAAAGAAAGAACTTGCATTTATATAACACCTTTCACGACCTCAGGATGTCCCAAAGTGTTTCACAACCAATGAAGTACTTATGCAGTGTAGTCACTGTTAAAATGTAAGAAACGCAGGAGCCGATTTGCATACAAGGTCCCACAAACAGCAATGTAACAACGACCAGATAATCTGCTTTAGTGATGTTGGTTGAGGGATAAACATAGGCCAGGACATCAGGGAGAACTCCCAGCTGCTCTTTGAACACGGCCATGTGACCTTTTACGTCCACCTGAGAAGGCAGGTGGGGCCTCGGTTTAAAATCTGATTTGAAAGAAGGCACCTCCGACAATGCAGCGCTCTCTCAGTACTGTAAGTGCTCAAGTCCATGGAGTGGGACTTGAACCCACAATCTACTGACTCAGGTGAGAGTGCTACCACTGAGTTAAACAGCTCTAAATACTTTCTCCAGACACAGCTGAAGTTTGGAAGAATCCACATTTATACTTCCACAGTTCAAATAGGCGCAGTGTGAAAATTTCACACGCCTAAGGTTGTGCTTCACTGAAATTCTAGTGACAAATTCTGCACTGAGTACTGTCCACATTTTTCACTCAACAGACCTTGAATCGAAGAAAAGGAAGAAGCTGGTGGCCATCCACCAGGCCTTGAACGATGACCCGGTGGACGTGGAGACTCTCCGGCAGTCTGCGGTTAGTGAGGGTGGGTTGCTGACCGATGAGATCCGCAGGAAGGTCTGGCCAAAGCTGCTGAATGTGAATGTTTACAACCTACCTCTGAAACCAGGTACGGCGGGAGCGAGGGGAACTCCTCGCCTCTTTATTGTTTCACAGACAAGCTTCCCTCTGTAGCAATTTAGTCCTTCTGCTCTCATTCATTTAGAGTTCCTGCTGTGTGTTCTGTTTACTTGTGGGTTTTTTTTGTGGTGAATTTCTGCCCAAGGTGAATGATGTCAGAGCTAGGAAGTGGGACACATTCCATTTTAGGAACATAGGAACAGGAGGAGGTCATTCAGCCCCTCAAACCTGTACCACCATTTAATTAGATCATGGCTGCATTTTATCTTAACTCCATCTACTGCCTTGGTTCTGTAACCCTTAATACTCTTGCCTAACAAAAATTTATCAATTGACCCCCAGCCTCAACATCTTTCTGGGGGAGAGTGTTCCACTACCCTTTGTATGAAGAAGTGCTTCCTGACATCACCATTGAACATCCTAGCTCTAATTTTAAAGTTATGTCCCCTTGTTCAAGACTCCCCCACCAGAGAAAATAGTTTCTCTCTATCTACCCTATCAATTCCTTTAAAAATTAGATCGCCCCTTAATCTTCTATACTCAAGGGAATACAAGCCTAGTTTATGCAACCTGTTCTCATAATTTAACCCTTTTAGCCCAGGTATTTTGGGCACGTGGTGTCTGTATTGAGCACGCTTAGATCGGGTAGAACACAGTTAGAATTACATTGTTGGTACAGTGGTACATGAGGCATAATGTATGGAGATACCGTTGTTCTGTTACCATTGATGTGCCACTATCTAAATGACTTTTGTACTATTGGGAGGAAACTACTTATTGTGATTAGATTAGTAGGTGCCTACCCTTTTCATACATGAACTAAAGAAGTTTATCGCATAGAAGGAAGCCATTTGGCCCATCATGTCAGCTGTTTCCAAGAGCAAACCAAAACAAATCCTCTGCCTTGCCGTGTATCTTCCTCTGCTTCAAATATTTATATAATTTTCACTTAAAAGATATAATGGTCTCTGCCTCAACCATTCCATGTGGAAAACATTCCGTGCTCCTCACCTCTCTCCTCACTCTCAGTGACAATTTTTAAATGGTCCCTCATTACTGACTCCCCAACCAGAGGAAATAGTCTTTTCCTATTCACCCTATCAAATCCCGGTCATAATTTAAAAAAAAAACTTTATTAAATCTTGCCTTAGCCTTCTCTGCTCCAGTGGAAATAGTCCAAGTATCTCAAGTCTCTCCTCCTAAGTATAGCTTTCCATACTTGGCATCCTGGTGAATCTACGCTGCATACTTTCTATGGCTTTAATGACCTTTCTATAACTCCACACAGTATGGGCACTGCCAACCCTCTCGTGGAGATAGTTTATCCAAGTGACATCCTTAAATACCAAAATAAATTACGGTGCAGAGGTCAGCGTCATGGGCTGCCTCCGCTGGACATGCAAAGCTTCTGATGAGCTGGAGGCCACTGCACATCGGCACTCCGAGACCACACTGGCCATGGAATAAGTTGTGAAATGTTTTTTGCGGCTTGGTTTCAGGTGTGAAAGTATTGCCACGTGCGATAGGGCAGTTCCTTACACAGTGAGTACTGTTCCCGGCCATGTTGTCACGGGGAGACGACTATATTGTTCTCTTGACAACCAGGGAGTCCAGGACCAGCTCGTGCATGGGCCCCTGTGGCTGTAACGTGGTACTGTTGCAGGACTGGGATCAGTTTGGGGGATGGTTGCGTGCCTCAGAAAATTGCCGTTTTTTAAAAAAATGCGGAAGTGTAAGTTTCACTGCTATCCTGCTTTGAAATCTGACGTATAATTGTCTTTTAAGGTAAGGATATAAGGGAAGGCCACAAAGACTACAGCCAGGTGCTCATGGATGTACAACGGTCGCTACGTAGGTTTCCCCATGGTAAGCATGTGAAGATTCAGTTTGGAGTCTCTAACGTTGGTCTCTACTTTTAAAAATAATCCTCGCTTGTCTGTAAACAAGTCTGGCCTGTGTTGTCTGGTGGATTCTTGCTGAATTTTGACTTGTGTTCTTTGGCACATTTTTATTTGTTCATGGGATGTGGGTGTCACTGGCAAGGCCAGCATTTATTGCCCATCCCTAATTGGCCTTGAGAAGGTGGTGGTGAGCCACCTTCTTGAACCACTGCAGTTCGTGTGGTGACCGTTCTCCCACAGTGCTGTTAGGAAGGGAGTTCCAGGATTTTGACCCAGCGACGATGAAGGAATGGCGATATATTGCCAAGTCAGGATGGTGTATGACTTGGAGGGGATCGTGCAGGTGGTGATGTTCCCATATGCCTGCTGCCCTTATCTTTCTTGATGATGGTAGAGGTCGTGAATTTGGGAGGTGCTGTCGAAGAAGCCTTGGCGAGTTGCTGCGATGCATCCTGTGGATGGTACACACCGCAGCCACTGTGCGCTGATGTTGGAGGGAGTGAATGTTTAGGGTGGTGGATGGGGTGCCAATCAAGCGGACTGCTTTGTCCTGGATGGTGTCGAGCTTCTTGAGTGTTGTTAGAGCTGCACTCATCCAGGCAAGTGGAGAGTATTCCATCACACTCCTGACTTGTGCCTTGTAGATGGTGGAAAGGCTTTGGGGAGTCAGGAGGTGAGTCACTCGCCACAGCATACCCAGCCTCTGACCTACTCTTGTACATAGGAACAGGAGTAGGCCATTCAGCCCCTCGTGCCTGCTCCGCCATTTGATAAGATCATGACTGATCTGTGATCTAACTCCATATACCTGCCTTTGGCCCATATCCCTTTATACTTTTGATTGCCAAAAAGCTATCTATCTCAGATTTAAATTTAGCAATTGAGCTAGTATCAATTGCCGTTTGCGGAAGAGAGTTCCAAACTTCTACCACCCTTTGTGTGTGGAAATGTTTTCTAATCTTACTCCTGAAAAGTCTGGCTCTAATTTTTAGACTATCCCCTACTCCTAGAGTATTTATGTGGCTGGTCCAGTTAAGTTTCTGGTCAATGGCTGTGATTCAGTGGTAATCTTAAAATGGGCTATAATGAATCATTATAATAATTCCAAAACCAGGGTTCATAAATATCCCAAACTAGAGTCATAAATATGATCGTCGCTAATAATTCCAATAAGGAATTCAGGAACATGAGAACATAAGAAATAGGAGCAGGAGTAGGCCATACGGCCCTTCGAGCCTGCTCCGCCATTCAATAAGATAGTGGCTGATCATCTACATCAACTCAACGTTCCCGCCCGATCCCCATACCCTTGATTCCCTTAGTGTCCAAAAATCTATCTATCTCAGCCTTGAATATACTCAATGACTGAGCATCCACAGCCCTCTGGGGTAGAGAATTCCAAATGTTCACAACCCTCTGAGTGAAGAAACTTTTCCTCATCTCAGTCCTAAATGGTTGACCCCTTACCTTGAGACTATGATCCCTAGTTCTAGACTCTAGACAGGGGAAACAGCATCTACCCTCTAAGAATTTTATACATTTCAATGAGATCGCCTCTCATTCTTCTAAACTCCAGAGAATATAGGCCCATTCTACACAATCTATCATAGGATAATCCTCTCATCCCACAAATGAACCGAGTGAACCTTCGTTGCACCCCCTCTAAGGCAAATATATCCTTCCTTAGGTAAGGAGACCAAAACTGTACACAGTACACCACGTGTGGTCTCACCGAAGCCCTATATAATTGCAGCAAGACCTCCTTACTCTTATACCCTAACCCCCTTGCAATGAAGGCTAACATACCATTTGCTTTCGTAATTGCTTGCTGTACCTGCATGTTAACTTTCTGTGATTCGTGTACATGGACACCCAAATTCCTCTGACTGCCAACATTTCTTAGCCTCTCACCTTTTAAAAAATATTCTGCTTTTCTATTCTTCCTACCAAAGAGGATAATTTCACATTTCCCCACATTATACTCCATCTGCCACCTTCTTGCCCACTCACTTAACCTGTCTGTATCCCTTTGCAGTCTCTTTGCATCCTCCTCACAGTTTACTTTCCCAACTAGCTTTGTATCGTCAGCAAATTTGGATACGTTACACTTGGTCCCTTCATCTAAGTCAGGAGAAACTTCCTCACTCAGAAATAAAAACAGAAAATGCTGGAAATACGCAACAAGTCAGGCAGCATCTGTGGAGAAAGAAACAGAGTTAACGTTCCAGGTCGATGACCCGTCGTCAGAACTGAAAGAAGTTGAAGATTAAATAGTTTTTAAGCAAGTACAGAGCCAGGGAAAGGGGGGGAGAAAAGAACAAAAGGGAAGGTCTGTGATAGGGTGGAGGGCAGGAGTGATTAAATGACAAAAGGGATGATGGTGCAAGGCAAGGAGGGTGGGAATGGGACAAGTAAAGAAACAAAAGATGGGTCTAGAGGAGCTGTAAATGGAACATCAAAAACATTACCAGTACCTGCTGTCCGAAAAATGGGAGCAGTGGTTATGATCTGAAGTTATTGAAATCAATGTTGAGTCCAGAAGATTGTAAAGTGCCTAATCGAAAGATGAGGTGCTGTTCCTCGAGCTTCTGTTGAGCTTCATTGGAAAAGTGTAAGAGGCCGAGGTCAGAGTGGGAGTGGGACGGGGAATTAAAATGGCAAGCGATCGGCAGGTCAGGGTCACGCTTGCGGACTGGCGGAGGTGTTCAGCAAAGCGATCACCCAATCTGCTTCTGGTCTCCCCACTGTAGAGGAGACTGCATTGTGAGCGGCGAATATCGTATAGTGAATTGAAGTACAAGTAAATCGCCGTCTCACCTGGAAGGAGTGTTTTGAGCCCTGGATGGTGGGAAGGAAGGAGGTGAAAGGGCAGGTTTTGCATCTCCTGCGTTTGCATGGGAAGGTGCCATGGAGATGAGAGCGGGCGATGGAAGAGTGGACCAGGGTGTCGCGAACAGAGCAGTGGAAGGCAAGGACAAGGGGGACTCTATCATGGTTCTATGAGGGAGGGGAAGGGGTGAGGGCACAAGTGTGGGAAATGGGACGGACACGGTCGAAGGCCCCCTCAACTACAGTGGAGGGAAATCCTTGGTTGAGGAAAAAGGAAGACATATCAGAAGCACTGGTGTGGAAGGTGGCATTGTTAGAACAGATGCGACAGACGGAGAAACAGGGAGAAGGGAGTAGAGTCCTTTACAGGAAGCGAGGTGGGAGGAAGGGTAATCAAGGCAGCTGTGGGAGTTGGTGGGCTTATAATAGATACTGGTTGACAGCTTATCCCCAGAAATCAAAATCCACTCTTCCATCACCCGCTCACCTTCCCATGCGAGCGCAGGAGATGCAACACCTGCCCCTTCACCACCTCCCTTCCCACCGTCCAGGTGAAACAGTGATTTACTTGTACTTCTTTCAATTCATAATACTGTAATCGCTGCTCACAATGCAGTCTCCTCTACATTGGGGAGACCAAACACAGATTGGGTGATCATTTTACTGAACACCTCTGCCAGTCGCTTGCCATTTTAATTCCCCGTCCCACTCCCTCTCTGTCCTCGGCCTGTTACGCTTTTCTAATGAAGCTCAACGTAAGCTCGGGGAACAGCACCTCATCTTTTGATTAGGCACTTTACAACCTTATTGATTTCAATAACTTCAGATCATAACCACTGCTCCCATTTTTCAGACAGCAGATGCTGGTAATGGTTTTGATGTTGCCATTTACAGCTCTATCTTTTTGTTTCTTTACTTGTCCCATTCCCACCCTCCTTGCTTTGCACCATCATCCCTATTGTCATTTAATCACTCCTGCCCTTCACCCTATCAGAGATCTTCCCTTTTTGTTCTTTCCTCCCCTCCCCTTGATTTCCCCCCCCCCCCTTTCCCTGGCTCTACTTGCTTGAAGACTGTTTAATCTTCACTTCTTCCCGTTCTGACGAAGGATCATCGACCTGAAACGTTAACTCTGTTTCTCTCTCTACAGATGCTGCCTGACTTGCTGAGTATTTCCAGCATTTTCTGTTTTTATTTCAGATTTCCAGCATCCGTAGTATTTTGCTTCTGGTGAAAGGGATGATGGTGTAAGGCAAGGCAGGTGGTCATGGGACAAGTAAAGAAACAAAAGATGGGTCCAGAGGAGCTGTAAATGGCAACAGCAGAACCATTACCAGCACCTGCTGTTCAAAAAAAATGGGTGCAGTGGTTATGATCCGAAGATATTGAAATCAGTGTTGAGTCCGGAGGTTGTAAATTGTCTAATCGAAAGGTGAGGTGCTGTTCCTCGCGTTTCTGTTGAGCTTCATTGGATCAGTGTAGGAAGCTGAGGTCAGAGTGGGAGTGGAATTAAAATGGCAAGTGACGCAAGTGAAGGACAGGGTCGTGCTTGCGGACTGAGCGGAGGTGTTCAGCAAAGCGATCACCCAATCTGCATTTGGAGTTTAGTACAGTGGGGAGGGTATGGAGGGTGTTTGGTCGATTGGAATTCAGTATCCTGGGAAGGACAGGGAAGGTGTTTGGCAAATATTCTCTGTGATGGCTGTGAAATGTTTAGAAAATGACATCTCAAATTCGGGATCTGGCTTGTGTTTGAATGAATGAGTCAACAGTGCTGATCTTTGGACCTGATTTGAATGTGATGTAGATAGAAACTACCCTGGGGAGAACAGGTCGGAAACTAAATATATAGGTGGCTTCCTCAATTTTATTTGTCTGATTTTCGTTACTCATAGGCATGCGACCGGAGCAGCGAGGAGTCCTACAAGAGCAACTGATCAATGTCATTCTCTACATCTTACAAGGGAACCTACAGCTTCACTATTATCAGGGCTACCATGACATTGTCGTGACCTTCCTGCTGGTTGTTGGTGAAAGGATGGCTATAGCATTAATGGAGATATTGTCCGCCCACCATCTCAGGTGACGTGCCAATAACTAAAACTAGTGTTCCACTCCGAGCCCCATCTACACTGGTCAAGTATGGTTAACTCCACGTGACGTGGACCTCAGTGATGTGTGCTCGGAATGATCTATCGTCTTTTGAGATCGTTCCATTCCTGTGGGGGAAGAGGTGCAGATTTTGGGAAGATATGTGACAAGCTGGGTCGCGTAATACTAACTCCACGTGACTCCTTACCTTAACTTCGCTAATGTATACTGGGAACAATTTATCTTTTGGATTGGAGGGTTGTGACATCTATTCCTTCCCATTTCACCTGGAATAGAGGAGGCACAGACTTGGGGAAATATGTGACGCTGACAGCCAAACAGCATGGTACTCTGAAGGATGTCCCATTCCTTTTGGATGCAATTTTAAAAATAGGGTCTTGACTGCCAATCCTAACGGTTGATAAAATATCTAATGCCAGCTAATTGTACAAATAATAGGAGTGACCCTAGATTTAAAAAACAAATTGGCGTGAATTTTTGTGCTGATCAGTAGTGCTCCCAGGGCAGGAAGAAAGTCGTCAGCAGCAGAGTAAACACTGTACACTCTCCCAAAAATGCCAAAATAGTGCCCCCTTCTACACCAATGTGAGTTTTTCCACTTCTGACACCAGGCATTTTATATTGAGTGAGATTAACACTTTTTTTCTATTTCTCCTTCCCTTTTTTGAGGGGAAATAAGAGGGGCAAAGAGAGAGCATGAGAATAGATTAGTTGCTAACCATAAAAGGGAAACCAAAAGCCTTTTATAAATATATAAACGGTAAAACTGTAGTCAAAGGAGGGGCTGGACCGATTAGGGACAAAAAAGGAGATCTTGTGGAGGGAGAGGGCATGGCTGAGGTATTAAATGAATACTTTTGCCTCGGTCTTCACTAGAGAAGAGGATGCTGCCATTGTAGCAGTAAAGGAGGCGGTAGTAGCGATATTGGATAGGACAAAAATAGATAAAGAGGAGTTACCACTAATCTACACAAGCCTCCTCCCACTCTACTTCATCTCACCCTATCAACAAATCCTTCTGTTCCCTTCTTCCTCATCTAGTTTCCCCTTAAATGCATCTATGCTACCCGCCTCAACCACTCCATGTGGTAGCGAGTTCCACATTCTCACCGCTATGAGTAAAGAGTACAAGCCAGGAAGGCCTAGATTTGATTTCTAGTCCGTGCTGAGTTCTGTGAACCCCTGGGTCAAGAATGGGGGCAAAAAAATGGCCAACTGTGCTAGAAATGCAAGCACGTGAACGCAAGTAAGGAAAGGATCAGGCATGAATGTGATGCCTCCTGTAGTGGAGTAGACAAACGACACTGTTGAGGCTAATGCATGTATAATGTCCACTTGGGCGAATTTACAGAGGGCACCCGGGCAAATGAGAAACTACATACCCTGCAAGAAGTCAACAGCTTGAGAATGGGAGTGCAGGAAGTTGGCAATGAGGAAAGAAGTAGTGATGGTAGTTAGGAGCCTGCTGGGTGATCATAAGACCGTAAGAGATAGGAGCAGGAGTAGGCTCCGCCATTTAATGAGATCGTGGCTGATCTGATTTTTACCTCAACTCCACTTTCCTGCCCTTACCCCATATCCTTTGCCTCCCTTGCTGATCAACAATGTAAGGAATCTTACAACACCAGGTTACAGTCCAACAGTTTTATTTGAAAATCACAAGCTTTCGGAGGCTTTCTCCTTCGTCACTCACCTGACGAAGGAGAAAGCCTCCGAAAACTTCCTCCTTCCTCAGGAAACATTTACCTGAGGAAGGAGGAAGCCTCCGAAAGCTTGTAGATTTCAAATAAAAATTGCTGGACTATAACTTGGTGTTGTAAAATTGTTTACAATTGTCAACCCCAGTCCATCACCGGCATCTCCACATCATATCTGGAATCAACCTGGTGAACCTTCCCTGAACTGCCTCCAATGCAAGTATGTCCTTCCTTAAATAAGGGCACCAGAACTGTACGCAGTACTCCAGGTGTGGTCTCACCAGCACCTTGTACAGTTGTAGCATGACTTCCCTGCTTTTATACTCCATCCCCCTAGAAATAAAGGCCAATATTCCGTTTGCCTTCCGGATTACCTGCTGCACCTGTGTGTTGACTTTTTGTGTTTCATGTACGAGGACACCCAGATCTCTCTACTGCAGCATTTTGTAGTATTCAAATAATATTTTGCTTTTTTTATTTTTCCTTCCAACGTGGATGATTTCACATTTTCCCACATTATATTCCATCTGCCAAATTTTTGCCCATTCGCTTAACCTGTCAATATCCCTTTGCAGACACTTTGTATCTTCCTCGCAACTTGCTTTTCCACCTATCTTTGTATCATCAGCAAATTTGGTCACAAGACACTCTGTTCCTTCATCCAAGTCATTGATATATATTGTAAATAGTTGAGGCCCCAGCACTGAGCCCTGCGGCACCCCACTAGTTACAGATTGCCATTTTGAAAATGACCCTTTTATCTCGACTTTGTTTTCTGTTAGTTAGCCAATCCTCTATCCATGCCAGTATATTACCCCCAACACCATGAGTTCTTATCTTGTGCAGTAACTTTTTATGTGGCACCTTATCAAAAGCCTTTTGGAAATCCAAATATACAGCATCCATTGGTTCCCTTTTATCCACCCTGCCTGTTACTTCCTCAAAGAACTCTAATAAATTTGCCAGACATGATTTCCCCTTCATAAAACCATGTTGACTCTCCTTGATTGTATTATGAGTCTCCAAATGTCCTGCTACTACTTCCTTAATAATGGATTCTAGCATTTTCCCAATGACAGATGTTAGGCTAACTGGTCTATAGTTACTTGCTTTCTGTCTCACTCCCTTCTTGAATAGGGGTGTTATGTTTGTGGTTTTCCAATCCGCTGGGACCTTTCCAGAACCTAGTGATCATGGGTACAGTTGACAGTCATGCCATCCTGGTATAGCATATGCCTGCTGCAGGGCACAGTGTGTGGTTAGTGGTGTTGAATGAGGTAAAGGGTAACCCTTTTTTTGTATTTCACAGGGATTTTATGGATCCCACAATGGACAGCACTAAGCATATCTTAAACTACCTAATGCCAATTCTGGAGCGGGTAAAGCCAGAACTCCACGACTTTATGCAGAGGTGAGGCTTCTGTTATGTTTGCTGCAGTGACCTATACTTTTGGTAACCTTAACTCTTCCTAACTGGGCCTCCCTCCCCCACCGATATGCTCAGTGAGTAGCTGAACCGTCTAGACTAGGACCTCCAATTGGATCCGTAATCTGGGCAAGACGTTAAGGACAATACAATTGGTCTTGGCACCTGGCTCAGTACAGGGGGCCGTTGTTCTTTTGCTAGCGAGCGACTCAGGAGGACGCAAAGAGGCTGCAAAGGAATATCGACTGGTTAAGTGAGTGGGCAAGAAGATGGCAGATGGAGTATAATGTGGGGAAATGTGAGGTTATTCACTGGTGGGAAGAATAGAAAAACAGAATATTTTTTAAATGGTGAGAAGCTATTAAATGTTGGTGATCAGAGGGATTTAGGTGTCCTTGTACATGAAACACAAAGTTAACATGCAGGTACAGCAAGCAATTAGGAAGGCAAATGGTATGTTGGCCTTTATTGCAAGGGGATTGGAGTACAAGGGTAAGGAAGTCTTTCTGCAATTGTACACAGCTTTGGTGAGACCTCACCTGGAGTACTGTGTATAGCTTTGTCCTCCTTATCTAAGGAAGGATATACTTGCCTTAGAGACGGTGCAACAAAGGTTCACTAGATTAATTCCTGGGATGAGAGGGTTGTCCTATGAGGCGAGATTGAGTAGAATGGGCCTATACTCTCGAATTTAGAAGAATGAGAGGTGATCTCATTGAAACACAGATGCTGCCTCACTTGTTGTGCTTCTCCAGCATTTTCTGTTTTTATTTCAGATTTCCAGCATCAGCAGTATTTTGCTTAAGGTTCTAAGAGGGCTGCACAGGGTAGATGCTGAGAGGATGTTTCCCCTGGCTGGAGAGTCTAGAACTAGGGGGTGTAGTCTCAGGCTAATGGGTCAGACATTTAGGACTGAGATGAGAAATTTCTTCATTCAGAGGGTTGTGAATCTTTGGAATTCTCTACCCCAGAGGGCTGTGGATGCTCAGTCGTTGAGTATATTCAAGACTGAGATCGATAGATTTTTGGACTCTAGAGTAATCGAGGGATATGGGGATCGGGCAGGAGGGTGGAGTTGAGGTCGAAGATCAGCCATGATCTGATTGAATGGTGGCGCAGGCTCGAGGGGCTGAATGACCGACTCCTGCTCCTATTTCCTATGTTTTTACTCCTGCTGGAAGTTTGTGCGTGTGGGCAAAAACTGAATAGGGTTTGATTGTGATGCCCTGGCAGTTAAATAGCCTGCATACGTTTACTGTGGAGGCTCACCCCTGCTTTCAGAACCACCCCCAAACAAGGGGAGAGTGTAAAAACTTACAGAAAACGAGTCTTCCTGAGTAACTCATCTTCCCAGCTAAGGGGAGGAGCTAACCATTGGCCACAAGCCACTCCCACAGCCATTCAATAGCCGGTCATCAGGCGGTGTGAAAGAGCAGCATGCGAGGGTGGATGGATTTTGGCCCACTTTCTTACTCCTGGGGTTTAAAAGAACAAGTTCTGGAAACCAGAGATAGAAAGAAAGAACTTGCACTTATATTCATGACCTCGGGACATCCCAAAGTGCTTTACAGCCAATGCAGTACTTTTGAAGTGTAGTCACTGTTGTAATGTAGGAAATGCAGCAGCCAATTTGTGCACAGCAAGGTCCCACAAACAGCAAAGAGATAAATGACTAGATTATATGTTTTTTTAATGATAACATAAGAAATAGGAACAGGAGTAGGCCTGATGGATATATATTGGCTAGGACACTGGGGAGATCTTCCCTGCTCTTCTTCGAAATAGTGCCATAGGATGTTTTATGTCCAATAGAGATGGCAGATGGGACCTCGACGTAACAGCTCATCTGAAAGACAGCACCTCCGACAGTGCAACGCTCCCTCAGTGCTGCACTGAAAGCATCACCCTAGATTATGTGCTCGAATCTCTGACTGACTTGTTGAGCTGTGCAGCGGCAGCAGTGCTACATTTGGCCAGGGAGGGAGAAACCAGGTCAGGGTCCTGATTGCTGCCCCATCACCGTGCTGGAAGTGGATGTCTGGTGAGAATAAGATTGCACTCGGCTGAGATGCCCTCTGTGGTAAAATAGCCCGCTGGTACTCATTCTCTGGACTGATGCGATGGGCAAAGTACAGGAGGCAGGTGTCAAACAGAAAGAATCAAACCAATTAATCTGCATTCCGCGGTTTTGAAATCTTGGTAGTGGTGGTGACCTTTAGAGGATGGTGAGATTAGTGATTGTGAAGTTGTGACCTGCAGATGGCAAAAGTTGGAGCTTGTGGGAATAATTAAATTGCTGCTCTGCCCATTAAATGCCTGCAGATGGAGTTCTACTATTTATGTTCCTCACTGTTGGCCTCCAGTGTGGAAACCTGGCACTGCAGCAGTATAACCACATTTATGTTGCGCATTTAACAGAAAAACATTCCAAGACTCTTCAGAGGCGTAAGGGGAAAAAAGACACCAAGCCACAGGAGGAGATATTAGGTGGGTCGACCAAAAGTTTGGCCAAAGAGGTAGGTTTGAAAGAGTTAAAGGAGGAGAGGGAATGTGCAAAGGCTGGTTTAGGGAGGAAATTCCAGAGCATGGGAGCCTAGGAGGCTGAGGCAGGCTTGATGGAACAGCTGGTGTTTTCCTACCCATTAATTTCGTATGTTTGAAGGTACAGCCGCAAAAGGAGGGGGTTGCGCAAGAGGCCAGTGTTGGAGGAGTGGAGAATTAGGAGGAGTTTTAGGGCTGGAGGAGGTTACAGAGATGGGGAGGGAGAGAGGCCATGAAGGTATTTTAAACACACGGATGATAATTTTAAATTTGAGGTGTTGGGGAGCCAGGACGCAGTGTAGGTCAGTGAGGACAGGGTGATGGGTGAGCGGCACTTGGTGTACAGATAGGATACGGCAAGAGTTTTAGGTGGAGTTTGGAGCTGACTTTACGGAGGATGGGAGGCTGGTTAGGGCAGCATTGGAACAGTTGATTCTGGTGTATAAAGAAAGACTTGCATTTCTGTAGAGCCTTTTGTGACCTCAGGACATCCCAAAGTGCTTTACAGCCAATGGAGTATTTTTTGATGTGTAGTCACTGTTGTAATGTAGCATGAACTGAACCTGTGAAATGCAAAAACAACCTTAAATACTTTAACTGTCAGGTCCTGGGCCAGTTTAGCAATAAATTGTGTTCTGAAGCTTTCGGACGGCTCCCCTGAGGGCTTGATAGTAAAGTTGTCACATGGTGCAGTCGTGAGATGCACGGGAAGGACACGGGGTCAGTGGTGGGAGCACTAAATTGGCTCCAAGGGTTAAATTATGAGGAGACATTACATAAACTAGACTTGTACTCTCTGGAATATGGAAGATTAAGGGGTGATTTGATTGAGGTTTTTAGGATTTTGAAAGGAATTGATAGGGTAGATAGAGAAACGTCTTCTGTTGGTGGGGGAGTCTAGGACAAGGGGACATAACCTTAAAATCAGAGCCAGGCCAATCAGGAGAGAAGTTAGGAAACACTTCACACAAAGGGTGATAGAAGTGTAGAACTCTCCCACAAAAAGTAGTTCAATTAATAATTTTAAATCTGAGATCGATAGATTTTTGTTAGCCAAGGTTATTAAGGGATAGGGAGCCATGGTGGGTAAATGGAGTTAAGAGACAGATCAACCATGATCTTCTTGAATGGTGGAACAGGCTCGAGGGGCTGAATGGCCCCCGCTCGTTCCCATGTTCTGTGTTCCTGGTGGGAGGGTAGAAAGGCTAGTCGAGTGAGGTTAGCTGGAATTGTGCGTGTGTGAACATCAAGTTGGAAAAAAACGTGGGAGGGATGCATGTGACTGTGATACAGTCCCCACCACTTACACCATCCATGCTTGTCACGGGCAGACGCCAATACTGCTAACCATTACCATAGATGTCAAATACAAAGGTGCCATTTATAACATGTTTGGCGCGGCGGCTGTTTCGGACAGTTCAATAAGTTCTTCGCACCTCATTATCATATTTGTGTTTAAACCCCCCCCCACCCCGGATCTTTCTGTGTCTGCATCTGTTTTGAGCCCATGATCTCTCTCATTGTTAACAATCACCCGTTTTGAACCAGAATCCTGCCCATGGCTCAGTTACCAGTAACTGCTGCAGAGATTGAAGAAATCCTGTCCCTCCTGCATTTTACCAGCTCCCGATTCTTCAATTTGGGAACAATGGAAACATGTCCTGAACAAACCATCTGTCGATCCCTTGCCACGTTAAATTTTGTTAACAACAACCGCAGGTACGGAATCTGAATCCAGTCAGCCGTTTGTTTTTCTTCTCTGTTCCCGTTCTCTCTGTCTCTAAAAGACGATACGCTGCTTAACGCAATTAGCCCGCTAGAAGCGTTAACACCAACGAGCCAGCTATAAGAACATAAGAAATAGCAACAGGAGTAGGCCATATGGCCCCTCGCGCCTGCTCTGCCATTCAGTAAGATCATGGCTGATCTTCGACCTCAACTCCACTTTCCCGCCCAATCCCCATATCCCTTGATAAGCAGTGGGGACTCTACTGCTACGTTCAAATTGCCCGTGGACACTATCTAGGCTCACGTGCAAAGTCTGGCCTCTTGGGCTGGGTAGTGAAGGAAGGTTGGCCCCTGTGGAACTGTACCTTGGCATGGGTCAACGACTATAGGGGGAGGAAGCTTTAACGCAACTGAGGGTTTTTGTATCCAATCCTAAACTTGCAGTGAAATATCCATGGTTTATAAACCTTGAGATTGTGTTAATGCCTTGTTAGTTGAGAATATCACTCAAGAAGGGTATTGCAAATATTCTAGCTTATTTGCTCAAGTGTGATTCCCCTTTCCCTCCAAAGGATATTATACCACCATGCTAAATAGGCTGAGTGACAACACTGGTAAGAGATGCTAACATTTGAATAAATCATCTTGGCCTAAGGCGGAAGGTCATGGCTTCAAGCCCCACTCCAGAGACTTGAGCAGATAGCCCAGGTCGACACCGAGGGAGTGCTGTATTTTCGAAGCTGCCGTCTTTCGGATGAGACGTTAAACTGAGACCTATCAGTCTAGTGTAAAAGGCCCCATGGCACTATTCGAAGAAGAGCAGAGTGTCCTGGTTAGTATTGATCCCTCGACCAACACCCACGAAAACAGATTAACTGAGCATGTATATGATTTGCTGTTTGTGGGACCTTGCTGGTTTGCAAATGGCTGCTGCGTTTGTCTAGATAATGACAGAGACTACACTTCAAAAGTAATTTATTGGATGTGAAAAGTGCTACATGAAGTGCAGGTTCTTTCGTGCTTTGAGTGAGAGTAATTGCCCTGGCTGAAGCTGTCTTGTGTCTCTGATTTAGGGCTGAGGTCGGCACCATCTTTGCCCTGAGCTGGCTGATAACCTGGTACGGTCACGTCCTCTCCGAGTTCCGCCATGCCGTCAGGCTCTACGACTTCTTCCTGGCGAGTCACCCACTGATGCCGGTCTACTTTGCAGCAGCGGTACGTAACGGCGCAGTTCTCCCCACTTGCTGAACGCTCAGCATGCTACTTCTCGACCCCCTCAGCGGTTTGTCGGAATTAAGTAGAATGTACAGCACAGAAACAAGCCATTTGGCCCAAAAGGTCCATGCCGATGTTTATGCTGCATTCGAGCCTCCTCCCACCCCTCTTCATCTAACCATTTCAGCATCCCCTTCTATTACTTGTGTTTATCTAGCTTCCCCTTAAATGCAACTATGCTATTCGCCTCAACTACTCCTTGTGGTAGTGAGTTCCACACTCTGGGTAAATAAGTTTCTCCTGAATCTTGTTGGATTTATTAGTGACTATCTTATATTTGTGACTTAGTTTTGGACTCCCCCACAAGTGGAAACATTTTCTCTACGTCTACCCTATCAAACCCCTTCATAATTTTAAAGACCTCATTTAGGTCACCCCTCAGCCTTCTCTTTTCTAGAGAAAAGAGCCTCTGCTTGTTCAGGCTTTCCTGATAGGTATAACCTCTCAGTTCTGGTATTGTCCTTGTAAATCATCTTTGCATCTTCTCCAATGCCTCTATATTCTTTTTGTAATATGGAGACCAGTACTCTTAAGGGGAGGTGCGGGTCGGTGCCTGGTCATTGCTGGGTGAGTGGGAATGACAGGTGGAATCGCAACACGTGTGTGGCACCTTGGAAGAAATTGTTTCTGTCCGTAACTCTTGGGTCTCGTGTCTTGTACATCAATCTGTGAGAGGCTGCAGTCATGAAAAAGGGGAATTAAAGATAACCTAATAAACCAGTGGCGGAGCCCAGTATGGCGCTAAGCCACGGACCAGAATGTGGCAGGGTTCCATGCCTGGTCTATGCTGAATTAGCTAATGTCAGCCGGGGCCAGCAGTAGGGAAGTCATAGTTGACCTCAGCACCCCTGGTTTCGGGAGGGGAAAGTCAGCTCGGGTTACCACTTCTGCTGTCCACCCGAATGGCTCCTGCTGCAAAGTGCTTGCATAGGTGCTGCGCTTGAACGGAAGTGGGCGTGATTGTAAATCCTCCTCCCTGTTCTTTGGGGATAATCATCACTAGACCAGGTTTTGCTGTAGGAGATCACAGCTTCAGCATGGCTTTCCTAGGGGCTTGCATGGAGGGTAAAGGCCAACATAGGCTGGTTGGGCCAAATGGCCTGTTTTCCGTGTTGTAATTTCTATGTAGGGGCAGGAGGAATGTTGCACCACCCACTGCGGTTATAGCATTGGATTAGCAACCCAGAAGTCATGAGTTCAAATTGGCCGATTGTCATGAAAACGCAACTGGTTCACATGTCCTTCAGGGAAGGGAACCTGCCACCCCTACCTGGTCTGACCTACATGTGACTCCAGTCCCACACTACATGGTTGACACTTAACAACTCTGCAGTGGCCCAGCATTGTAAAAACAATTGTTATCCAAGAAAGCCCACCACCATCTTGATGGGCGATAAATGTGGCCTTGCCAACATCACTCACATCCTGAGAATATATGAGGTGGGTACGGGAGAAAAATACTGGTTTGGGTACAGAACGACAGTTGAATTTGGCATGAACTCTGTCTAGTCTGTCTGCCTCTCAGCCAGGAAGCGGGGGAGTGACGCGAGGCTCTGGGGGAGCGGGGGAGTGACGCGAGGCTCTGGGGGAGCGGGGGAGTGACGCGAGGCTCTGGGGGAGCGGGGGAGTGACGCGAGGCTCTGGGGGAGCGGGGGAGTGACGCGAGGCTCTGGGGGAGCGGGGGAGTGACGCGAGGCTCTGGGGGAGCGGGGGAGTGACGCGAGGCTCTGGGGGAGCGGGGGAGTGACGCGAGGCTCTGGGGGAGCGGGGGACGACCTGAAGGAGAGAAAATCTAAAGCTGCGACACACTGTTCTATTGCAGGAACCAATAGTTATCGCTGAATAATATCAATGATTATGACAGTCACTACTCCTGAAGTGTCGTGAACTGCATGAAAGTATGCCAGGTTCCTCTCCTCTACTGTCCCCTTCTCTCCTGAAAGCGTTGACGTTTTGCTCAGGTACAGTTTGCCTAGTGACAGGTACTCTCTGGTGGTACCTTGTCCAATTGATCTTCGTTTACACGAAGCCCAGTGGAGTGTCGGCAGGCCATTCAAGTGTAAAGGGCATCAAAGCCAAGCCTGATCCTGCGTTCGTTGCCTGGTGCCAACACATGATCTTCCAACAAGGGCCACTGGAGAGTGATCTGTGATGGCTAGGTTCCCCACCCCTGCCCCCAATGCAGGACCCTGAAGCCTAATGTGGACCTCTGATGGCCAAGATAAGCTAACATAGCACAGACCAGATCCACTGGGACTTCCCATACCGAGCGGCTGCGCCTTAACCAGTAGCAAAAATAGAACTTGATGGGGCAATGTAGGGGGAGCTTTACGTTGTACCTGACCTTGGGAGTGTTTGACGGGACAGTGCAGAGAGAGCTTTATTCTGTATCTCCAACGGAGACATTCAAACACGCAGGCAGTGTAGGGAAGAGCCACAGGACTGATTCCCAGTGTCAAAACTATGATGAACAACTGGAGAAACTTGGACCTTTCAGCCTGGAAAAGAGGCATCTAAGAGATGATCTTGTAAATGTGGAATATTACTTCAAATTAAATCAGCAGAATAGGAAAAGGGAACATGGGTTCAAACCAATAAAAGGCAAATTTCCGATTGATCTCAGGAAAATTTTGTTGACCGAGTGATGAACACCTAGAATAAATTCCTGGATAGAGTGGTGGGGGCAAAAACCCTGGGATCATTGAACCAGCTGGATGCTGTAATGAAGGGACTTGAAGGCCATTCTAGGTGACTGAACAAAGATGGTCCGAATAGTCTTCCTCATCCATATTGACTTTGCGAACTGCAGCCCTAGCTGAGATCAGTTAACTCAGTGTAGACTGAGAATGGAACCTGAAGCCTTCTGGTTACCTTTCCAACTGAGATTGGGAACCCGACAAATCATTAAGGACAGCTTGTGTCATTTGTGCAGGAGGAAGCGGCACAGCCTTGAGACTGACTGACTGACTGCCTCATTTCAGATTGTATTGTACAGGGAGAAAGAAGTTCTGAAGTGCGACTGTGACATGGCCAGCGTCCATCAGCTACTGTCCAAGATACCACAGGATCTTCCTTACGAGGTGCTGATCATCAAAGCGGAGGAGCTGTTTTCCCACTACCCACCCCTGGAGCTCGCCAAACAAGCAGCGCTTCAACTACGCAAAAGGCAAGATTCTTCTTTTTAAAAATACCTTTTGTGCCCGTGCTTGTTGCTGTTGCCACTGCCATGTGCTCGTGGGGGCGCCCGCTTGTCGCCAGTGGGGGGGACATGCGCAGTGACCATGGACTGAGTATTTGGACTTGAGCCGTGTAGATGCTGGATATGCTTTGAGTGGTCAGAAGGTGAGCCACTTGTCGCACGGCACCTAGCATCTGGCCTGTCTTTGTCGCCATGGTGTTAATATGGATGTTCTAGTTCAGTCTCTGGTCAGTGGTGACCCCCAAGAAGTTGATGGTTGGGACTCTGCGATGGTGGTGCTATTGAAAGGTCAGGGGCAGATGTCCAGGCATTCTCTTGGTAGAGATGGTCGTTACGTGTCACTTATGTGGCGTAAATGTTACCTACCACTATTCAGCCCAAGCCTGGACGTCAGCCATCCAGGTCCTGCTGTAGACCAACGTGGGCTGCCTCATTATCAGAGGAGTTGTGAATGGAGATGAACACTGGAATCATCAGTGAGGAGCCCCACTCCTGACATAACGGAGGGAAGGTCATTGATGAAGCAGCTGGAGATGGTTGGGCCGAGAACGTTTCCCCTGAGGGCCTCCTGCAGTGATGTCCTGGGGCTCTGATGAGCACAGAGTCCTTTCAGTGAGGTACAACTCCAGCCCCTTTACCCCATTGACTTCAGTTTTACAAGGGCTCCTTGGTGCTGCACTTGGTCGAATGCTGCTTTGATGTCGAGGGCAGCTACTCTCTCACCTCTAGCATTCGGCTCGTGTCCACGTCTGGATCACGACTGTGATGAGGTCTGGAGCCAGGCGGTCCTGGACCAAATGGCATGCTTCACCTGCGTTTATCTAATGATTTTGGTCAGTGAGTCAGTTTTAAACTTAGGATTGGTACTAGAGGATTTTTTTTCTCACAGTCTTATTGGATGAGAATGTTTTTTACTCAAGTTATGATGATCTGCCTGGAAGAAGATTCAATGAGGGTAGTGCGGTTGATGTTGTGTATATGGACTTTCAAAAGGCATTTGATGAAGTGCCACATAACAGACTTGTTAGCAAAATTGAAGCCCATTGGATTAAAGGGACAGTGGCAGCGTGGATACAAAATTAGCTAGGGGACAGAAAGCAGAGGGCAGTGGTGAATGGTGGTTTTTCAGACTAGAGGGAAGTATACAGTGGTGTTCCCCAGGGGTCAGTATTAGGACCATTGCTCTTTTTGATATATATTAATGACCTGGACTTGGGTATAGAGGGTGTAATTTCAAAATTTTCAGATGACACAAAACTCGGAGAAGAAGCAAACAGTGAGGAAGATAGTAGCAGAATTCAGGAGGACATAGACAGACTGATGAAATGGGCAGACACATGGCAGATGAAATTTAACACACAAGTGTGAAGTGATACATTTTGGATGGAAAAATGAGAGGCAATGGTACAATTATAAAGGGGGTGCAGGAACAGAGACACCTGGGGATTTACGTACATGAATCTTTGAAGGTGGCAGGACAAATTGAGGAGGCTGTTAAAAAGACATACGGGATCCTTGGCTTTATAAGTAGAGGCATAGAGTAGAAAGCAAGGAAGTTATGCTAAACTTTTATAAATCACTGGTTAGGCCTCACCTGGAATATTGTCTAATTCTGAGCACCACATTCAGGAAGGATGTGAAGGCCTTGGAGAGGATGCAGAGGAGATTTACTAGAATGGTCCCAGGGATGAGGGACTTCAGTTATGCGGAGAGACTGGAGAAGCTGGGATTGTTCTCCTTAGAACAGAGAAGGTTAAGGGAAGATTTAATAGAGGCGTTCAAAATCATAAAGGGCTTTGATAGAGTAGATAAGGAGAAACTGCTTCCGCTGGCCGGAGGGTGGGTAACCAGAGGGGACACGTTTAAAGTGATTGGCAAAAGAGCCAGAGGTGTGATGAGAATTTTTTTTTACGCAGCAAGTTATTATAATCTGGAATGCATCGCCTGAAATGATGGTGGAAGCAGATTCAATCATAACTTTCGAAAAGGGATTAGGTCGATACTTGGGGAGAATATTGCAGGGCTATGGGGAAAGAACAGGGTAATGGGACTAATTGGACAGCTCTTTCACATACACGATGGACTGAATGGCCGCCTCCTGTGCTGTAGAATACTGTTTAGGATATGGAATGCCTTTTTACGTGTCTATTGAAGAGTGGTTGATTACAAAATTCAAGAAAAATATCAAAATATACTGGGAAAGAGCAAGGCAGTGGGATTAGAGCGATTGGGTCCAGTGGGGGAGCTTCCACTGGCACAAGGACAAGGAATCAAACTGCTTTCGTACCAATAAGTTTGTGTATACTTTTTCTTAAAAAGAGCAGTTTTCTCCTCCCCTCGTTAGAGGTGCAGTTTCATGGGTGCTGACAGTCCTTTGATACTTCACCAAGTAACCATTATTGGTGTGAGATTGTCGACAATCTGTTTAACTATGGGAAGACAACACCTCACGTTGCAGAAGCAGGGGTCACTGGATAACAACCCTTGCCCGTTTGTGTTCTCTCCTCCCTAGCGCAGAGACGCTGAAACTAACTTTTTAGCTCTGCTGGCTGAGGTTGGATAACGCAGCAATGACCAGGGAAGTTAATTGTTTTCTTTTTGTCAAACTGTATCAATATGCACTCTTGGGCAGAGTATTATAAGAAGAAAATGAGTTGGATAAGAGCCAGACCGCACTGAGGTTTGACTTGGCACTGATTCAGCCTCTCCATTTATTCAGCTTCATTCACTGCTCTTCATTCATTGAATTCATTGTGTCTTCTCCCATTCTTTCTTTCTCATGAATCCAATTTCCTTGCGCACTGCACAACAGCTTCACCTTCAGAGCGCACTCATAACTGGGATGTCGTTGAGCAGCCGGCCTGTCACTGCTGAGTCAGCAGCATAAACTTTTGAAACACTTGTCTCAACCACAGCTTAATGTAACAAATCAGGTGTTTATAAATTCTACCATTGACAATTTTTGTTCTGTTTGGTGGGGGAGAAAAAGTAGCAAGGGAAAAAATGAGGGAAATGCAAATAAGTAACACAAATTGCTTCTCCCCCTGTTATATTAAGTTGCTGACTCCTTGTCAAGGGTGCTGGGCACGCAATGGTAGCTTGTCAGAGTTACCATTGTTAGTAAGTATCAGGAAGGCATAACTGACCCCTGTCCTGTACTTGCCTGACATTCCTACATGGGCATTTCCAGCAGGGATCTTTGCATAGTGATCGGGAGCAGGAACCCTGGCAATTTTAAAAATTATCTTCCCCCCCCCCCCCCCCCACCCCTTCATATCTGGGGTGTGAGGTCTGTTGGAATGACCCTATCACCCAAGATGAGATCAGTGACCTCAACAAAAACAGGGATTAAACTTGGCATCTACTCCTGGAAAATTAGCAGAGCCATCAGTGCAGTATCTATTGATTGGGACCGGGGTTGTTGCGGTCGTGATGAGGGTGGAGATCGGTGTAATAGTGAGTCGTTGTATTGATATATTAATGAGGATGGGGATCAGTGTAGTTAGTAGTGAGTCATATCATAGTAGGTACAGCACAGGAGGCAGCTATTCGGCCCATCATGCCTGTGATGGCTCTGTGAAAGAGCTATCCAATTAGTCTCATAGCCCTGTAAATTTTTTCCCTTCAAGTATTTATCCAATTCCCTTTTGAAAGTTACTATTGAATCTGCTTCCACCATCCTTTCAGGGAATGAATTCCAGATCTTAACAACTTGCTGCGTAAAAAAAAAAAAAATGTTTCCTCGTCGCCGCTCACCTTAAATCTGTGTCCCCTGGTTACCGACCCTTCTCCCACTGGGAACAGTTTCTCCTTATTTACTCTCTCAAACTGTTCATGATTTTGATTTTGAACACCTCTATCAAATCTCCCCTTAACCTTCTCTGTTCTAAGGAGAACAACCCCAGCTTCTCCAGTCTCTCCACATAACTGAAGTCCCTCACCCCCGGCACCATTCTAGTAAATCTCTTCTGCACCCTCTCTAAGGCCTTGACATCCTCCCTAAAGTGTGGCACCCAGAATTGAACACACTACTCCAGCTGAGGCCCAACCAGTGTTTTATAAAGGTTTAGCTTCTCTATGCCTCTATTAATAAAGCCCAGGATCCCATATGTTTTTTTAACAGCCTACTCAACTTGTCCTGCCACCATCAAAGATTTGTGCATGTGCATCCCTTTAAAATTGTAACATTTAGTTTACATTTTGTACCCTCAACTCAAGTTTGTACACTCCTTTATTAGCCGACGCATAGAATAGAAAAGCAGGGAGGTTATGCTGGAACTGTATAAAACACTAGTTAGGCCACAGCTTGAGTACTGTGTACAGTTCTGGTCACCACATTACAGGAAAGATGTGATTGCACTAGAAAGGGTACAGAGGAGATTTACGAGGATGTTGCCAGGACTGGAGAATTTCAGCTATGAGGAAAGATTGGATAGGCTGGGGTTGTTTTCCTTGGAACAGAGGAGGCTGAGGGGTGATTTTAATTGAGGTGTACAAAATTATGAGGGGCCTGGATAGAGTGGATAGGAAGGACCTATTTCCCGTAGCAGAGAGGGCAATAATCGGGGCATAGATTTAAAGTGATTGGTAGAAGGATTAGAGGGGAGCTGAGGAGAAATGTTTTCACCCAGAGGGTGGTGGTGGGGGTCTGGAACTCACTGCCTGAAAGGGTGGTAAAGGCTGAAACCCTCAACTCATTTAAACCTGGATGTGCACCTGAAGAGCCGTGACCTACAGGGCTACGGACCAAGTGCAGGAAAGTGGGATTAGGCTGGGTCGCTCTTCTTCGGCCGACACGGTCATGATGGGCTGAATGGCCTCCTTTTGTGCCGTAAATTTTCTATGATTCTATATAGCCTCTCTTCATCTTACCAAAATGCATCACTTCACACTTCCCTGCGTTAAATTTCATCTGCCATGTGTCTGTCCATTTCACCAGTCTGTGTCCTCCTGATGTTTGCTACTACCCTCCACATTGGTATATTGATGGGAGTGGAGATCGATGCAGTAGTTAGTCCTTCCATTGATGTATTACTGATGAAGGGGATTGGTGTGGTAGTGAGTCCTCGCATTGATAGATTGATGAGGATGGAGATCGGTGTAGTTAGTGAGTCCTTGCATTGATGTATTGATGAGGATGGAGATCGGTGTAGTAGTGAATCCTTGCATTGATATATTAATGGGAATAGGGATCAATGTAGTACTGTGTCCTTGTATTGATATTACTGAGGATGGGGATTTGTGCAGTTGTTAGTCCTTGCATTGATAGATTGATGAGGGTGGAAATCAGTGTAGTTGTGAGATGTAGCATTGATATGTTGATGGGAATGGGGATCAATGTAATAGTGAGTTCTTGGATTGACGTATTACTGAGGATGTGGATTGGTGCAGTTGTGAGTCTTGTACTCTTGTATTGAAGTGATGCCTTTCAAGATTCTCTTGGGCCTATGATTCTTGTATTTAAAGAGAGAGATAGAACAAGTCCAGGGAACTACAGACCAATTTGCTTAATGTCGGTGATGGGAAAGATAATGGAATCCTTACTCAAAGATGTAATAGAAAAACATCTAGAAACCGAAAATATAATAAAGAATAGTCATCATGGATTTCAACAGGGAAGCCATGCTTGACCAACCTTATTGAATTCTTTGAAGAAGTAACAGAGTAGACAAGGGTAATGCAGTAGATGTAATATATTTGGATTTTCAAAAGGCATTCAATAAGGTATCGCATAGTCAGAGCATGTGGAGTCGGGATAAATAGCAAGCTGGCTACAAAACAGAAAACAGTAGGGATTAAATGTAGTTGCTCAGACTGGCAAAAGATAGAATGTGGCCTTCTACAAGGATCGATGCTGGGACCACTGTTCAGCATTTACATAAACAATTTGTACTTTGGAATCAGAAGTACAATTTCAAAATTTGTGGACGACACCAAATAGTTAATACTAAGGAGGACTGAGACAAAATACAGGAAGACATTAATAAACTTGCAGAATGGGCGTGTAATTGGCAAATGAATTTCAATATAGGTACATTTTGGTAGGAAGAATAAAGAGGCCACAAACTGCTTGGATAATAAGAGTCTAGATGGGGTAGAGGAGCAGAGGGATCTGGGGGTGCTGATACACAAATCACTAAAAGTAGTGATGCAGGTTAATAAGGCCATTTTTTTTAAAAAAAGCAAACCAAGCACTGGGGTTCATTTCTAGAGGGATAGAATTGTAAGCTTGTTTAGAATCTTGGTTAGACCACACTTGGAGTCTGGTCTCCATATTATCAACAACAATAACTTGCATTTATATAGCGCCTTTAACATGGTAAAACTTCCTAAGGCGCTTCACTGGAGTGATTATCAAACAAAATTTTGACACTGAGCCACATGAGATATTAGGACAGGTGACCAAAAGCTTGCTCAAAGAGGTAGGTTTTAAGGAGTGTCTTAAAGGAGGCGAGCAAGGTAGAGGTTTAGGGAGGGAATTCCAGAGCTTGGGGCATAGGCAGCTGGAGGCACAACTGGCAATGGTGGAACGATTAAAATCGTGGGTGCACAAGAGGCCAGAAGTGGAGGAGCACAGAGATCTCGGAAGGTTGTAGGGCTGGAGGAGGTTACAGAGATAGGGAGGGGGAGAGGCCATGGAGGGATTTGAAAACAAGGATGAGAATTTTAAAATCGCGGCGTTTCCGGACCAGGAGCCAATGTAGGTCAGCGAGCACGGGTGATGGGTGAACGGGACGTGGTGCAAGTTAGGATACGGGCAGCAGAGTTTTGGATGAGCTCAAGTTTATGGAGGGTGGAAGATGGGAGGCTGGCCAGGAGAGCATTGGAATAATCGAGTCTAGAGGTAACAAAGGCATGGATGAGGCTTTCAATAGCAGATAAGCTGAGACAGGGGTGGAGACGTGCAATGTTATGGAGGTGGAAGTAGGCGGTCTTGGTGATGGAGAGGATATGTGGGCGGAAGCTCATCTCGGGGTCAGATAGGACGGCAAGGTTGTGAACGGTCTGGTTCAGCCTCAGACAGTGGCCGGGGAGAGGGATGGAGTCGGTGGCTAAGGAACGGAGTTTGTGGCGGGGACTCAAGACAATGGGGTAGAAATTGCTCTGAGTGGCAAACCAACACTGCTTGCCGCTCCATAGATTTATACTAACCACAAACTATTCTTCGGCCACTTCCTCCAATAGGAAGCGGAGAAGAGCCCAGCGTCAGTTCAGGCGAAGCTAGGACCCGAGGAGAAGTGAGAGGATCGCTCTCTCCCCTCAACCAATCAGATTGCAGCATTTTTGATGACTGCGATCACTGTCTTTGCTGCCTTCCAATGTTAAACCAGGAAGTGAAAGGTACAACATTTTAAATCAATGTAAAAACAGTTATAGACAGAATAAAAGAGAGTAAGAAATAATTGAAGTAAATAACAGACAGAGGGGAAAATTTTAAAGAATTTTTTAATTAATTAAAAAAACATTTTAACAACCAAAAATTATTAAAATAAGGAGTAATGAGACTCCACGTTTTTAAAAGTTAATTTTTAGTTGTTTGGCAATCATTAAGACTTACCGTGCTGTTAAAAATTAGTTTAGACCTGTATTTAAGTGTACCTGTTTGGCATAATTTCCAGCTAGGCAGATAAGCAAGTTTGCACTTTTTCAATGATTTCTCTGATTGCAGCGTGCGACGTCGCTTTTAATTCGAAGCTGTTATCGCTGGCGAACCACTAGGAGCAGGTTCTGGATTTCTGCGTTTCACTGCGCATGTGCGAACGCCGGAACTCATTCCTCCATTTCACCATTAACAACAGAGAGCGCTGTTGAGCGATCTCTGCCCCAATGGCTTCGGTCTTCCCGATATTTAGTTGGAGGAAATTTTTGCTCACCCAGTATTGGGTGTCGAATAAGCAGTGAGACAAATCAGTGGAGGGGTTGAGAGAGGTGGTGGTGAGGTAGAGCTGGGTGTCATCAACGTACATGTGGAACCTGATGTGTTTTCGGATGATGTCGCTGAGGGGCAGCATGTAGATATAGGAGGGGGGCCAGGGATAGATCCTTGGGGGACTCCAGAGGTAATGGTGCGGGAGCGGGAAGAGAAGCCATTGCAGGTGATTCTCTGGCTACGACTGGACAGATAAGAATGGAACTAGGTGAGTGGACCCAGCCAAATGACGGAAGAGAGGTGTTTGAGGAGGATGGTGTGGTCAAGTGTGTCAAAGGTGGAGAAGAATGAGGAGGGATAGTTTACCACGGTCACAGTCACATAGGATGTCATTTGTGACTTTGAGATAAGGCTGTTTCAGTACTGTGGTAGGGCTGGAAACCTGATTGGAGGGGTTCAAACATGGAGTTGTAGGAAAGATGGGCACGGATTTGGGAGGCGACAAGACGTTTACACATTTAAGGATTTTGGAGAGGAAAGGGAGGTTGGAGATTATAAAAAGGATATAGAGGCACTGGAGAAGGTGCAAAAAAGATTTATTAGGATGATAGCTATAACCTCTCGGTTCTGGTATCAGAAAAGATTGAACATGCTGGGGCTCTTTTCTCTAGAAAAGAGAAGATTGAGGGGTGCTTGATAGTGATCTTTAAGATTGTGAAAGGGTTTGATAGGGTAGATGCAGAGAAGATGTTTCCACTTGCGGTGTAGACCAGGACTAGGGGCCATAAATATAAGATAGTCACTGATCTTTCAAATAGTGAATTCAGGAGAAACTTCTTTACCCAGAGAGTGGTTAGATTGTGGAACTCGCTACCATAAGGAGTAGCTGAGGCGATTAACATAGATGCATTTAAGGGGAAGCTCGATAAACATATGAGGGAGAAAGGAATGGAAGGATATGTTGATGGGGTTAGATGAAGTAGGGAGGGAGGAGGCTCATATGGAACATAAATACCGGCATGGACCAGTTGGACTGAATAGCCTGTTTCTGTGCTGTACATTCAGTGTAATTCTGTGCTGATTCTGAGATAACAGTGTCCTTGTCGGCCATTTTGTGTTGCTGTCATTGAACTGTCATTGTAAGCCAATGATGCAATTGCATCCTTGTTGGTTCATTTTGCTTAACAGTAAATTTAAAAAAAGTAAAGCTTTAATTTTGCCAGTTTGTGTAATTTGACCTCGATTTATATTGATTTAACCTAATGTCATTGATATTGGTGAAATAACCGACGTCATCACTCTCCATTACACAGGAAGCTGAAACCTAACCCACTACCTGCTGTAAAAGCAAACTGTTCCATCGTGATGAATTCCCAGTAACTATTTTAACAAGTGAAACTTGCTGAATTATTATTTTAAAAGACGGAAAATCCTGGTACTGCTCACCATCTGAAGAGAGTGTCTGGACAAAACTTTCTCCCCATAATAACCCCTTTTCAACTCCAGGTGCTGATCGTCCTGCTATGCATCTTGTGCACATTATCTCTTAACTTTCTACATTCTGTAAGAGGGCAAAATGAAAGACAAAACCCTCCCTTGCGCTCAAAAAGATTGAGTTGAATTGGAGTTTTGCTATTTTCTGTTGGATTGATGCGTAGATCCAGGGTGTCCAGTGAGATGACCAGATCATTCACAAACCCACTGTCAGGTTAAGTTATTACTGGATATAGCAGAAGTAGCATTATGTTGCAAATGGGTTTGGTGGTGTAGTGATTAGGGTACTGGACCTAGCAACTCCGAGGTCATGAGTTCAAACCCTACCACGGCAAGTTGTGAAATTTGTGAGGGATAAAAATGACTGCGAAAGTTGCAGAATAAAAACCCAACTGGTTCGCTAATGTCCTTCAGGGAAGGGAACTTGCTGCCCCAACAGATGTACACGCTCCACGCTCGAGAGATGTATACACGCTCCATGCTCGAGATGTATACACGCTCGAGAGATGTATACACGCTCCACGCTCGAGAGATGTACACGCTCCACGCTCATCTATGATTATTCTGGTTGTGGACAGCACTCCCCCACCCCTACAACATTTGATTCCCTGCTGAATACAAAGTTCCTTTCCCTGCTTTGATAGCCTATTGTGGCAATTTTTTGAGAGTTTAACAAGGAACCGCTTTTAAAGAAAATTGCAACTTAAAAGGTGAATACAGCATAAGAAATAGGAGCAGGAGTAGACCATATGACCCCTCGAGCCTGCTGCGCCATTCAGTGGCTGATCTTTGACCTCAGCTCCACTTTCCCGTCCGATCCCCATATCCCTTGATTCCCGTAGAGTCCAAAAATCTAACCATCTCAGCCTTGAATATATTCAATGCCGTTGTGGAACTGAACTAGACCATTGAGGCTGAACCAGACCAATCGCAACCTTGGCATCGTATTTGACCCTGAGCTGAGTTTTCGACCCCATATCCTCTCCATCACCAAGACCGCCTACTTCCACCTCCATAACATCGCACGTCTCCGCCTCAGCCTCAGCTCATCTGTTGCTGAAACCCTCATCTACCTCTGTAACCTCCTCCAGCCCTACAACCCTCTGAGATATTTGCACTCCTCCAATTCTGGCCTCTTGCGCGTCCCTGGTTGTCTCCACCATTGGCAGCCGTGCCTCCACCTGCCTCGACCCTAAGCTCTGGAATTCCCTCTCTCAACCTCTCTACCTCTCCTCCTTTTAAGATGCCCCTTCAAACCTACTTCTTTGACCAAGCTTTTGGTCACCTGTCCTAATATCATCTTATGTGGCTCGATGTCAAATTTTGTGTGATAATCGCTCCTGTGAAGTGCCTTGGGATGTTTTACTATATTAAAGGCGCTATATAAATGCAAGTTGTTGTTCCCCTGATGGGCAACATGACTAGATTCATTTTCTTTTTTTGACCTATCTATCAAGACTGTAAAGAAAGACTAGAGAAGCTTAGTCTTGACAATATAGAAAGCGGGACCCTGTCAACGTGCATATGTTTAACGAACATTGTATAGAGAAGCTAGATCCAGAATATTTCTTCAAAGTATTTCTTCAAAATACTCCATGAAAGTAGGCCCAGAGGATGTAAATTAAAATGAGTGAAAAGTACATTTGGAACAGATATCTGATCATTGAAAATTAAGCTTTTCCCATCAAGTAAGATAATAGAGGCAAAAATATTGGGGTTATTCAAAATGCAACAAGCTGCAATAATGTACCAGAGGGCTGAGCTTCACTGGTCCAAGTAGCCTTTTCTCATCCCAGACTCCTCATCACCTGTACTAAAGATAAGCAGCATTGATGCTCTGTCACAAGGAGTGTAGTTAGTAAATACACTTTCACATTTACAGGCCAAAGACATCTGGGTGTAGAGCATTGTTACTGCATCAGATTTTCCTACAGCTTCTTGAGTCAAACACGAGTCTCGTGAAAATTAAGTAACAAGAGCCTGAGAATCATACGGCAAAGAAGGAGGCCATTCGGCCCATCGTGCTGGGCCGCCTCTTTGGAAGAGCTATCCGATTAGTCCCACTCTCCTGCTCTTTCCTCATAACGCTACAAATTTTTCCTTTCAAGTATTTATCCGCTGTCCTTTTGAAAGTTAGTGTTGAACTAGTTTCCACCACCCTTTCAGGCAGTGCATTCCAGATCATAGCAACTTGCTGCGTTTTTAAAAAAAAAAAAAATTTCTTCATCTCCCTTCTGGTTCCTTAAATCTGTGTCCTCTGGTTACTGATCCTCCTGCCAGTGAAACTTTTTCTCCTAATTTTCTCCATTAAAACCCTTCATAATTTTGAACATCATATTAAATCTGCCTTTAAACTTCCCTGCTCTATGAAGAACAATCCCAACTTCTCTAATCTGTGCACGTAACTGAAGTCCATCATCCCTAGTACCATTTCTAGTAAATCCCCCCCACCCCCCCCCCCCCCCCCATCCAAACACTCTTCTGAATGGATTTGCATCCATATTTGAGGACTGCCATTGGAAGTTTTGCTTGAGATCTAAATCTCGTTGCCTCTGCCACGAATCACCGTGTTTTAACCGTTTTCCTTCTCCCTCCACAGCATCGCCATCAGCACCTTCCAGGACTTCCAGGTGGCGACATCCCAGCAGCGTCCAGACGCCGTGCTCCGCAAACAGTTCAGGGAGAAACCCCGCCCGATACCCACCAACACTCTGGCGGTTCCGCTGGCAGGGGCCAATCAGCTGGTCAAGATGGCGGTGTGGGGACTGACGGCGACCCTGGGAGCGGCCGCTTTTGCCGTGGTTAACACAGCGGTGGAGTGGGCCCCCGAGTTTGTTTTGCAGCTGTTTCCGTAGCCGGTATCCGAGGAAGCATCTGCGGCACACGGCCTGCTGAACCGAGAGAGACACCCCTGCAGCACACGCAGCAATCGAAACCAGTAATGCAAGGCGCCCAAGTGGCGCAGTGTGCCAAAAACCTGTGCCAGGGAGGTGCGAGATGTGGGCTTTACATTAATCGTTTCCAATCGCAGCCAAAATGGGAGGGAAGGGAGGGGCACTGGAGAACCAGCCATACCCTGTCTTTCTTGCCTTTTCCCCCTCCGAGAACTGGCCCTCCACCTACCTTGTCAATTGTGCAGCCAAGGGCAACTTAAAGAAGTTGGAAAAAAGTAAGCATTTGATGGTTGCTCTTTCCATTTTCTTACATCGATGCAGGCACTCGGGTGGGAGATTAGGGAGCTGGTCTCTGTGTATCCACGCTTGGTCAGATGGGCGCCTAGGGGGTGATTTTAAACCCCGTGAACAGGTGGGTTGGGAGTGGGTGGGAGTTGAAAATATTTGTTTTTTTTGGGTCACGACCGCAAAATTATCGGACTTTGCATTCCCAGTGGGTAGCTTGTACTTTTACACGCAGACGTTAAACCCGGAAATAAAGCCGGGTTGCGGTCGCGGCCCAAAAAACCAACTATTTTCAACTCCCACCCGCCCCAACCCACCCGTTCTTGGGGTTTAAAATCACCCCCCTAGTGTCACACAAGCCTATGGGGTATTTAGCTTATAGTGTAGAATGGGCCTTGGGGAGTTTCATGTGAAGCATGTCTCCAAAGTGTCTTACAACTTAATGTGGTGTAAAAAGTGAATGGAAGAGCATGCCCTGAGAGTAGAGGAGAGGTACTTTTTTCATGCTGGCGACTGTTCTGAGATGAAGCTGAGTGTATTCGTGCCAGCTTTTGGATGAGACGTTAAACCGAGACCCCGTCTGCCGCCTCAGGTGGCGTAAAAGATCCCGTGACACACTTTCGAAGAATAGCAGAGGAGTTCTCACTGGTGTTCTGGCCAATATCCCTTAACCCCAATATCACTAAAATTGATTTATCTCATAGCTGTGTGTGGGACCTTGCTGTGCACAAATTGGCTGCCGCGTTTCCTACTTTACAACAGTGACTACACTTCAGAAGTACTTCATTGGCTGTAAAGCACTTTGGGATGGCCCGAGGCTAAAAATTAATTCTCGGGATGCAGGCGTTGCTGGCATTTATTGCCCATCCCTAGTTGCCCTTGAGAAGATGGTGGGGTCGCTTTCTTCAACCACTGCAGTCCATGTGGTGAAGCTGCTCCCACAGTGCTATCGTGTAGGGAGTTCCAGGATTTTGACCGAGCGACAATGCAGGGATGGCGATATGTGTCCGAGGTGGATGTCCTGTTAGGTGGTGATGGTCGTGGGCTTGGGAGGCTGTTGAAGAAGCCTTGGCGAGTTGTTGCAATGCATCCTGTAGAGAGTACACTCCGTAGCCACGGTGTGCTGGTGGAGGGAGTGGATATTTAAGCCAGTGGATGGTATGCTTATCAAGCGGACTGCTTTGTCCTGGATAGTGTCGAGTTTCTTGAATGTTGATGGAGCTACACCCATCCAGGCAAGTGGAGAGTATTCCATCACACTCCTGACTTGTGCCTTGTGAGTGGTAGAGAGATTTTTGGGGAGTCAGGTGGTGAGCCACTCACTGCAAAATACCCAGCCTCTGACTTGCTCCAGTAGCGGTAATGCCATTTTAATGTCAAGAGGAGGTGGTTAGACGCTTTCTCTTGTAGGAGATGGTCATTGTCTGGCAATTGTGTGGCACAAATGTTACTTGCCACTTATCAACCCAAGCCTGGATGTTGTCCAGGGCTTTCTGCATGCAGGCAGACTGCTTCGTTAACTGAGAATTTGCAAAGGCGCTATATAAATACAAGTCCTTTCCTTTACTGTGATGATTGTACATACATTGTACTTTTTATAAAAATATAACATCCTAATGGCAGGTCCAGATGTAAGGTTGTAAGTGTGGTGGATCGCGGGGAGTTTGCCGGAAGTTCAAGACCAGGGTTGTTGGAATGTGCATTGGATTGTGTAAAGGCTTATCGCATGCCTCTTGGTACCTGGGTGTAGATTCTCAGGATCATGTGCCATCAGCAACCCGCAGACACATTTTGTGAGCTAGATATCTTCTAGTTGCAAATGCTTGCAATTGTTGTACTAGATCTCTTTTTTTAAAAAGAACCACTGTCCTCACCTTGGTGTTGAACCAAGAGCTTTAAAACAAGGGTGGGTATATAATGGGGATAATGACCACCTGATAATAAGTGGGTGGGGGGGCAGGTGTACAGCAGAGATAGTGTTGTAATTGAGCAACTTACAATGAGTGTAGGAACATAGGAATAGGAGGAGGTCATTCAGCCCCTCGAGCCTGCTCCACGGCTGACCTGTACCTCAACTCCATTTACCTGCCTTTGCTCCAGATCCCTTGATAACCTTACCTAACAAAAATCTGTCGATCTGAGTCTTGAAAGCTCCAGTTGACCCAGCATCCACAGCCTTTGGTGGTGTGGAGGGAGGGAGGGAGGAGAAAGCTCCAGATTTATAGAATCATAGAAGTTACAACATGGAAACAGGCCCTTCGGCCCAACATGTCCATGTCGCCCAGTTTATACCACTAAGCTAGTCCCAATTGCCTGCACTTGGCCCATATCCCTCTATACCCATCTTACCCATGTAACTGTCCAAATGCTTTTTAAAAGACAAAATTGTACCCGCCTCTACTACTGCCTCTGGCAGCTCGTTCCAGACACTCACCACCCTTTGAGTGAAAAAATTGCCCCTCTGGACCCTTTTGTATCTCTCCCCTCTCACCTACCCTTTGTGTGGAAAAAATGATTTCTGATTTCCCTCCTAAATGGCCTAGCTCTAATTTTAAGATTATGTCCCCTCGTTCTTTGTTCCTCCAACCAGAGGAAATAATTTCTCCATATCAACCCTTTTGAATCCTTTTAACATTTTAAACACCTTGAACAGATCACCCCTTAACCTTCTAAATTTAAGGGAATACAAGACAAGTTTATGCAACCTGTCCTCATTACTTAACCCTTTAAGGCTGGTATTATTCTGGTGTATCTGCGCTGCACCCCCTCCAAGGCCAGTATATTCTTCCTGGGGTGTTTTCCCCAAAACTGAACGCAGTACTCCTGATGGGGTCTGACTCAAAAAGAACAAAATAAAAAGCTTCAAATGTGATTTCTTGGGGCCAGCTCAATTTTAGAGGTTAAAGTCTCGGTTTCAGTTGTACAGAGCCTTAACTGAAACCGAGACTTTAACCTCTAAAATTGAGCTGGCCCCAAGAAATCACATTTGAAGCTTTTTATTTTGTTCTTTTTGAGTAAAAGGGAAATGCTGAATGTTCTTTGTTCACGTGGAACCAAAGTTGCCTCCTTGGATGTTGACATTGAAGCAGCGAATCCTGCCCGTTTTAGGTTAGTGCTGTAGGTGATTCAGGAGTTCACCTCTTGTAGATGGTGAAAGCAGAATGTCTGAAAGATATCCTCTGCTGTTCAGGATCTTTAGCATCGAGAATATCTGGATAGTCGCACTGGAGCAAGCTGCTGGCAGTGAAGGAGAGCTGTCATAGAGTTATACAGCACGGATAGAGGCCCTTCAGCCCATCGTGTCCGCGCCGGCCATCAAACCCAGTCTAATCTAATCCCATATTCCAGCATTTGGTCCGTAGCCTTGTATGCTATGTATAAACAGTGTAATTGGTGTTCGTGGCTTTGTTAATTGAAGATACTTCCCTCGGTCAGGAAGTGAGCTGCTCCTGCCCTGCTCTGTCAGGAGTGTAGCGGAGATGGGATTACATCGAATGCAGCAAGGGAAACAACATCGATCAAGATAATCCTTTGTGAATCATTGAATTCTTTTGAAGCTTAATTGTCTGTCACTAACGTTTAATAAAAGTTCTTATTCCTAGAGCGATGCGGACAGCTGATGCTCAGTACGTTGCTGTCCCCCGCTGATGGTCACAGCGAAGCTTCCAGACAGGCTACAGCTGATTACAGCTTTCTGCTGCATCTTAGGTTTTAGAACAGGAAAACGGCAACAGTCTCCCCTGCCTATCAGATGATAATATTTTGGGACACAGTATATGAGTAATTTGAGACATCACATGTGGTAAGTGTAGCATGCTTGGGAGGAACAGGTAACTGGAATTAAAAACAGAAAATGCTGGAAGTGCTCAGCAGGTCAGGCAGTATCTGTGAAGAGAGAAACAGTTAACCTTTCAGGTCGATGACCTTTCGTCACCAGTGACTTTGGACCTATAGTTCCCAAAGCTCTCCACCAGTAGGGTTTTCCTCCCCTCATGGGTCTGTTGTAGACTAATTGATGGAGATTGATTGCTATAATCAGTCAACAACTCCATTATCGTTGTATCATGGAACTACCAGGATGGTAGAAGGCGAACTAGATGGTCGTGGGCTTTTTTCGCCTAGCAATTCCCACGATCCTGCCTTCTCGCATATCCCTCAGTCGCTTCTTTCTCCAGGAATGTGAATGATTGATCCTTTTTAACTCACTTACACCGAGACCTTCACCGATTAGCCTGAATCAACTTTGTCAACTCCTTCATTATCTTCAAAGTGTCAGTTAGATCCCCTGGGTTGTGTCTCTTCCAAAAAAATAACAAACCCAGCTTCCTTAACCTTACCTAGTATAACTTTCATCAGCCTTTGTCCTCTATATGATGGGTTAGATGCAGAGTGAAGTTCCCTCTATCCAAACAATGCTCCCATGTCCATATTAAGAAAGGTGCGCCCTGTCGCACTGGCCCGGTGAGATTCTGTTTCCCACACCAGCAATTTGATGGTCTCTCTGATATTGCTGGTGTGCTGAATTATGGGCAGTTCTGCAGTGTGGGCCATGCCACTAGAAGTTGGGGCGAGAGTGAATTTAAAAAAATTTATTCGTTCATGGGATGTGGGCGTCGCTGGCGAGGCAGGCATTTATTGCCCATCCCTAATTGCCCTTGAGAAGGTGGCAGTGAGCCGCCTTCTTGAACCGTTGCATTCATATAGTACCCTTATAGCAGCAGAGAAAACAGTTGATTAGATTCCAGCTTATAACTTACTCCCGGCTTCATAGTACCATGGTATGTTACAGCACAGAAGGAGGCCATTCGGCCCATCATGCCTGATATATAAGCCACCTGACCGCCTCAATTAGATTCCAGCCTGTAGCACACTCCCGGGTAACCGTTGTTGTGTTTATAAACCACCTGAAACCTTTGATTAAATTCCAGATCATGACTCCTCTTGGGTGTGTAGTATCCTGGGTGCGAACTGGAGCCCACAGCAAAGAATTCCATTGCAGGAATTCTGGAAATCAGTAGAACGTAGCTGAAATGTAAGGACCTCCCCAAGGTTTTACCATGAAATGTTCTCCAGCCCTATGTTCTAAACTGCTTGTGCTAGTTATCAGAGGCCGACCTGTTCCTGCAGCTGCTGTGTGCTGCAGGACTCGGGGAAAGCGTGAAGCATGCACCTATTTTATATTTCAGGGGTGAGGATGACCTCATGCGTGTGCAGGCGATCACAAGCGGTGCAACATAACCATCACTGGGTACCTTGCACTGTGCCCATTTCCACATTCTATTTATACCCTGGCAGTGTCGGTGCCTGATCAACACTAACTGAGCCCCTTCGTTTGTGGTTTAAACTCTGAAGGCAGTTTCTGTCACAAGGAGGCTGTGCAGTGACATCATCGCAGTTACTTTGCATTGTAAAGGAAGTGATGTTATTTCATTGCGAGCATTTGTGCTTCTCTGAGACACATCCTCGAGCACTATGTAATCGCACCCTAATTCTTCAGAAATTGCCAGCAATTAAATCAGCATTTTCAGCAAATGGCGGTTATATAGCCAGAAGAGCGGAGCGTGAGTTTGCAGAGGTTGCAACAGTCAACCCATGCTTAGAAGGCCATGTCCAGTTTTGATCCTCAAATCACACAAAAGATAATGGGCTGGATCTTGCTGGAAAAATAACGGTGTGTTAACGACGCAAATTGTTATCAATCAGCCAGCATATTCACAGGAGTAAGAGATACACCTTGAGTTGCAAATCTCCAGAACTTGCTGGTCGATTTACGCCTTCACCATTTGCTTCGCACAAAGGGCATCTCGCCCTTAACCTCCCTGTTATTTTTAAGAACTTGCTGGATTTGCACATTAATTGCCCGTTAAACTCACTGCAGAAAGTTATGTCTGGCAATTAAGAGCATAAGTACCTTTTTAACTGTGTGGTAATTGTTAATGCTAATCAACCTCTCTGGCCCAGAAAGGGAACAGTTTAAACTCTTCAATCTCGTTCCTGTATAGTCGATTGTTAAATTTTAAATTCCTTTTCTTTTCCTTCGTCTCCTTTTTCTCTCGCACTTGATCCAATCTTTCTCTCTTTGTTTCCCTTTCTGTACCTGATTTGACTCTAATTCACCCTGCTCTGTCATTCCTCTGTGTTTCGCTCTCATTGGTCCCTCCGTTCACCGAGGTCCCAGTAGCCCAGTTGCCTTCACCACGCCGTTGTCAACTCACACTTCCAGCAAGTCACGGTGCAAAACGTTTTTGAGCGGAAGGGTACAGGAAAATATCTGACAAACGGCACGAGATGTCCTGCTCCAGCAACATCCTGCCCAATATTTACACTTGTAAACAATTTTACAACACCAAGTTATAGTCCAGCAATTTTATTTTAAATTCACAAGCTTTCGGAGGCTACCTCCTTCCTCAGGTGAACGATGTGGAAAGGAGGTAGCCTCCTTTCCACATGAGCCTACCTCCACCTGAGGAAGGAGGTAGCCTCCGAAAGCTTGTGAATTTAAAATAAAATTGCTGGACTATAACTTGGTGTTGTAAAATTGTTTACAATTGTCAACCCCAGTCCATCACCGGCATCTCCACATCAATATTTACACAACAGACCAGCAAGACAGATAGAAGCGTAAAAGAGGGGCTGAGCGACAAAGAAAGATCAGACAAGCTCAAATTACGTTCTCGAGGCACAGTGGAGCCTGATGTATCTAAATGGTGTATGTTCAGCTCTCTCCTCGGACCTGGATTTAAATCCAACCCGGAATGATGGGATACAAGTTTGTGTGTTCTGACTCTGCCCATAGGTAGTGTCGATTCAGTTCCTAGACAGGGTATGGGCTCCCGCTACAGCACTACCCGCCCTTAATTTGGCATTAACCTCCTAGTCTCGGAAAGGCCGTAGGACAGTTGACGTGGGAAATTGGGGGGGTGGGGGGAGGAAGAGAGAAGTCACACTGGTGTCACAGGACTTGAGGCACTTTGCTGGGGCAGAGAACAGGGATCTTCATAAGAAATAGGAGCAGGAGTAGGCTATCCGGCTACCTCGAGCCTGCTCTGCCATTCAGTCAGACCATGGCTGATCTTCTACCTCAACGCCATTTTCCTGCACCATCCCCATATCCCTTGATGCCTTTAATATCTAGAAATCTATTGATCTCTGTTTTGAATGTACTCAATGACTGAGCCTCCACAGCCCTCTGGGGTAGAGAATTCCAAAGATTCACCACCCTCTGAGTGAAGAAATTTCTCCTCATCTCAGTCCTAAATGGCCTACCCTTTATTCTGAAACTGACTCCTGGTTCTAGACTCCCCAGTCAGGGGAAACATCCTCCTTGTATCTACCCTGTCGAGCTCTAAGAATTTTGTATGTTTCAATGAGATCACCTCTCATTCTTCTAAACTCTGGAGAATAAAGGACTAGTCTACTCAATTTCTCATCATACAACAATCCTGCCATCCCAGGAATCAGTCTGGTGAATCTTCATTACACTCCCTCTATGACAAGGAGACCAAAACTGCACACAATGCTCCAGGTGCGGTCTCACCAAGGCCCTATATAATTGCAGTAAGTCATCTTTACTCCTGTACTCAAATCCTCTTGAAATAAAGGCCAACATATCATTTGCCTTCTTAATTGCTTGCTGCATCTGCATGTTAGCTTTCAGTGAATCATGTACAAGGACACCCAGGTCCCTTTGAATATCAACCTTTCCCAATCTCACCATTTAAAAAATACTCTGCATTTCTGTTTTTCCTACCAAAGTGGATAACTTCACATTTTTCCACATTATATTCCACCTGCCATGTTCTTGCCCACTCACTTAGCCAGTCTATATCCCCATGAAGCCTCTTTGCATCCTCCTCACAACTCACATTCCTACCTAGTTTTGTGTCATCAGCAAACTTGGAAATGTTACATTTGGTCCCCTCGTCCAAATCATTGATACAGATTGTGAATAGCTGGGGCCCAAGCACTGATCCCTGCGGTACCCCACTAGTCATAGTCTGCCAACCTGACAAAGATCCGTCTATTCTTGCTCTCTGTTTTCTGTCTGTTAACCAATTCTCAATCCATGCCAGTATATTACTCCCAATTCCATGTGCTCTAACTTTGTTCACCAACCTCCTGTGTGGGACCTTATCGAAAGCCTTCTGAAAATCCAAATACACCACATCCACTGGTTCTTCCTTATCTATTCTACTAGTTACATCCTCAAAGAACTCCAATAGGTTTGTCAAACATGATTTCCCTTTCATAAATCCATGTTGACTCTGCCAAATCCTATTACTTTCTAAGTATCCTGTTGTCATGCTTCATCCACCTGTGAGATACCTGTCCTTGGTACCAACACCTGTATTGGATATGTTTCATGTCCCAGAACTGCATCCCTCACCTTTGATGAGCACAAAAATCTGTGGTTAAAAAATGCGAAGAGTTCATTCGCCCTTCTCACCTGTGCAGTGTGATATTCTGACCGTTATCTGACTAGAAGGTGGGTGGGACTGTGGCCCAAGTGTTTCCCCAAATGGCCCTATTGTCAAGCGGTTAACTGGTGATTAACATTGTGTGGAAGGGAAGGCAGGGTATATAAACATTTGTGCATGCAGAGGGAAGAAAGGACAACAAGCCTGGGTAGAGCTGATTGTTGATATTGACGGGGGTGGAGTGGGGGGGCGGGGGAATTGTAAGGAGGAGGCCAATCAGCCCCTCGAGCCCGTTCCACCATTCAATTAGATCATGGCTGATCTGTATCTTAACTCCATCTACCCACCTTGGTTCTATAACCCTAATACCCTTGCCCCAACAAAAATCTACAGATATCTTGGGGGTGGGAGGAGGAGGCGGCTTGAAATAATGGAAATAACAAAGTTTGAAATTGTTTTTTAAGAACACATACACAGGAAAGCTAGAAATCTGAAATAAAAACAAAGTTGTCGAAATGCATAACAGGCCTGTCTGCAGGTGAGAGAGACGATAGACACAGGACCCACCTGAAATATTAACTCGTCTTGCAGATGCTAATTAGCTCTGTGATGATGATCAGGGCCACTATTTTATGATGCCTTTTTAGTCCGTCATCCAGGGTTTCTTTGGGGATTGGGATTGTAAATGCCTTGGAATGTTTTTATTATGTTAAAGGTGCTATATAAATGCAAGTTGTTGAGATTGCATTCCACAGGTGTACTGGTTTACACCTAGTGCCATTGGTTTGTAGCGGCTGAATTCGTCAAATATGATCTGTGATTCTTACTGAAGTTTTGGGTTCGAGCTCCATGAAATAGCCCCACATCTCTCCGCTCTGTTGCACAACATGCTGAGCTGTCTGTAATTATTATTGATGCTGACTGCCTGTAGAGCCAGCCAGCCAGGGTCATGGGTCGCTGCTCACTATTTCATACTGAGTATACGCCATTCCTTTCAAACTCATCAGATGTATTTTAAGGTCCACCGAAGGTGGGTGTGTGTGACCTCCTCCCTCTCCCACCCTCCTAATGGAATGCCTCTGGTGGCCAACCAGTTGTTGCTCTAAGATTGCTCGTGCAGACTTGCCAATCCAGCTCCACGTGTGAGCAGGGACTTGGGTCATGGGATGCACTCAGGCCACATGTACATTCAGGGCCCGGTGCCATCACTTCCTCCACCACAGCAGGGACAATGTGAGAACCGGTTTCTTATTTATTTATTTAATATTACTGCTGGAATCAGGCGCATCCAATTGCTGGAGTCTCATTCTTTACCAAGAATGCCACATGATTTGGTAGGTCTAAGAGGTCACTTTAGAGCTTGTGGACAGTGCCCTTCTCCCTGCCATCTTGCGTCTGACCATGTGGTGATTGGATTTATTGTATGCTGTAGAAATATAAACATGTTGACATTCGCCGTTGATTTATATGTATAAATATGTTGAAACAATTTGTTTGCTTTTAAAGCTTGTAGCCTTATGGGGGAGCGGGAAGCCTGATATGTGCAATAAAACTATCTCATTGAGCTCCATCTAGCATTCGAAAGCTTCAATAAACAGCCAGTTGTTATTTCACTTTTTAAAAAAAAAATTCCATTTTCACTTGTTTCCCTCTATCTTTGTGTTAACGTAGTAACTACAAAGGTGTCTACAACAGCAACTTATATTCCGTCTTTCGGATGAGACGTTAAATCGAGGCCCCGCCTGCCCCCTCAGGTGGACTTGAAAGATCCCGTGGCATTATTTCGATGAAGAGCGGAGGAGTTCTCCCTGGTGTCCTAGCCAATATTTATCCCCCAGTCAACATCGCTAAAACAGATTATCTGGTCGTTTTCACATTGCTGTTTTGTGGGACCTTTCTGTGTGCAAATTGGCTGTCGCTTTTCCTACATTTCAACAGTGACTCCACTTCTAAAGTATTTCATTGGCTGTAAAGCACTTTGGGACGTCCTGAGGCCATGAACCGCGGTGGGACCAGTGTCCTAGCATTAAGGATAAATAGGGCTGTCAATAGGACAGTAAACTAATAAGATGGGGGGTGGGGTGGGGTGGCGGGAGTAGGATCTGGGGCAGAGATTCCTGCATTGCCTGCAATTCCTGTGCCATGAATGAACTTCAGGACGCTTCATTTGTTCCGGAGGGCCACAGGTGCAGGAAATGCCTCCAGTTGCTCGAGCTCAAGCTGAGGGTTTCTGAGCTTGAGGGGTGGCTGGAGTCACTGCAGAGCATGAGGGAGGCTGAAGGTTTCCTGGATCGTACGTTCCAGGGGGTGGTCACCCCACAGCCACAGAGAGTTCAGGATAGCAAGTGGGTGGCCGTCCGAAATGGTAGGAAGAGGCAGGCACTGCAGGAATCTCCTGGGTGTATGGCTCTCTCAAACCGGTATTCATACCAGTGAGGGTGAGGACATCTTGAAGGAGTGCAGTCCTGAGCATAGCACCATGGGGCAAAGGACTGCACAGGGGGACACAGTGAAGTGTAGAAATGCAGTAGTCTTAGGGGATTCGATAGTCAGGGGGGCAGACAGGTGTTTCTGTGACCGTTGACATGAGTCCAGCATAGTGTTGCCTCCCTGGTGCCGGTAAAGGATATCACGGAGAGGTGCAGAACATTTTGCGGGAGGAAGGGGAACAGCCAGAAATCATCTTCCATGTGGGTACCAAAGACAGAGGAAAGAAAAGGGATGAGGTCCTGTGGCTGGAGTTTCAGGCGCTAGGGAGGAAGTTAAAAAGGAGGACCTTAAAGGTAGTAAGCTCTGGATTACTCCTAGAGCAAGCGCTAGTGAGTGCAGAAATAGGAAGATAAGGCAGGTTAATGCGTGGCTAGACACATGGTGCAAGACTGAGGGCTTCAGATTCTTGGGGCATCGGTCGCAGTTCTGGGGCAGGATGGGTTGCACCTCAACAAAGTTAGGACCAAAGTCCTCGTGGGGAGGTTCACTAGTGCTGTGGGGTGGGTTTAAACTAATTTGCCAGGGGGGTGGGCACCAGGATGTAGCATTAGAAAGAAGAAACAAGATGCACAAAGTATTGGGAGAGACAGATAGCACTAGGGTAAGAAATAGTACAGTATCAGGTGGGATCAGACCGAGAGAATACGAGAAGGTGAAAGATAGATTTGCAGTGCACGAAGCATGGTGAATAAGGTTGGTGAGCTGCAGGCGTAATTTCAAAACTTGCAGATGACACAAAACTTGGAAGTGTAGTAAACAGTGAGGAGGATAGTAACAGAAACAGAAAATTTTGGGCAAAGAAGGAGGCCATTCGGCCCAGCGTGTCTCTGCCGGCCAAAACAGAGCCATCCAGCCTAATCCCACTTTTCAGCACTTGATCCTTAGCCTTGTAGGTTACGGCACTTCAAGTGCATATCCAAGTGCTTTTTAAATGAGTTGAGGGTTTCTGCCTCTACCACCCTTTCAGGCAGTGAGTTCCAGACCCCCCACCACCCTCTGGGTGAAAAAGCTTTCCTCAGCTCCCCTCTAATCCCTCTACCAATTACTTTAAATCTATGCCCCCTGGTTATTGACCTCTCTGCTAAGGGAAATAGGTCCTTCCTGTCCACTCCACCTAGGCCCCTGATAATTTTGTACACCTCAATTAAATCTCCCCTCAGCCTCCTCTATTCCAGAGAAAACAACCCCAGCCTATCCAATCTTTCGTCGTAGCTAAAATTCTCCAGTCTTGGCAACATTCTTGTAAATCTCCTCTGTACCCTTTCTAGTGTAATCACATCTTTCCTGTGATGTGGTGACCAGAACTGTACACAGGACTCAAGCTGTAGCCTAACTACTGTTTTATACAGTTGTAGCATAACCTCCCCATATGGTCGACTTCAAGAGGCTGGTGGAATGGGCAGACACATGGCAGATTCAATTTAACACAGAGAAATGCGAAGTGATACATTTGGCAGGAAGAACGAGAAGAGGCAATATAAACGAAATGGTACAATTTTAAAGGGGGTGCAGGAACAGAGAGACCTGGGGGTATAGGTACACAAATCTTTGAAGGTGGCAGGACCGATTGAGAAAGCGGTTAAAAAAGCAAATGGGATCCTGGGCTTTATAAATAGAAACATTTGCCTGAGGAAGGAGAAAATCTCCGAAAGCTTGTGAATTTAAAATAAAATTGCTGGACTATAACTTGGTGTTGTAAAATTGTTTACAATTTATAAATAGAGGCATAGATTACAAAAACAAGGAAGTTATGTTGACCCTTTATAAAACACAGGTTCTGTCACAACTGGAGTATTGTGTCCAATTCTGGGCACCGCATTTTAGGAAGGATGTGAAGGCCTTAGAGAGGGTGCAGAAAAGATTTACTAGAATGATTCCAGGAATGAGGGACTTCAGTTAAGTGGATAGACTGGAGAAGCTGGGGTTGTTCTCCTTAGAGCAGAGAAGGTTGAGAGGAGATTTGATAGAAGTGTTCAAAATCATGAAGGGTTTAGATAAATAAAGAGAAACTGTTCCCATTAACGGAAGGGTTGAGAACCAGAGGACACAGATTTGAGGTGATTGACAAGGGGGACCCTATCATGGTTCTGGGAGGGGAGGGAAGGGGTGAGGGCAGAAGTGCAGGAAATAGGACGGACACGGTCGAGGGCCCTGTCCAGCTACAAAGGAAGACATATCGGAATCACTGCTGTGGAAGGTGGCATCGTCAGAACAGATACGACAGAGATGGAGAAACTGGGAGAAGGGAATAGAGTCCTTACAGGAAGCGGGGTGGGAGGAAGTGTAATCATGGTAGCTGTGGGAGTCGGTGGGTTTATAATAGATATTGGTGGACAGCCTATCCCCAGGAATGGAGATAGAGAAGTCGAGGAAGGGAAGGGAAGAGTTGGAGATGGAAGGTGAGGGAAGGGTGGAAATTGGAAGCAAAGTTGATGAAATTTTCCAGTTTGGGGCGAGAGCAGGAAACAGCACCGATAGCGTTATCAATATACCGGAAAAAGAGGTGAGGGAGGGGACCTGAGTAGGACTGGAACAAGGAATGTTCCACGTATCCCACAAAAAGGCAGGCAGAGCTCGGACCCACTCTGGTTCCCATAGCGACACCTTTTATTTGGAGGAAGTGAGTGGAGTCAAAGGAGAAGTTGTTCAAGGTAAGAACAAGTTGAGCCAGGCGGAGGAGGGTGGTGGTGGATGGGGACTGGTTGGGCCTCCGTTCAAGGAAGAAGTGGAGGGCCCGCAGGCCGTCCTGGTGGGGATGGAGGTGTAGAGGGACTGGACGTCCATGGTGAAAAGGAGATGGTTAGGGCCGGGGAACTGGAAACTGGTAAAGTGGCGGAGGGCGTCAGAAGAATCGTGAATGTTGGTCCGAAGAGTCTGGACAAGGGGAGAAAAAATAGTGGAGAGAGGAGGAAATAAGTTCCATGGGGCAAGAACAGGCTGAAAGGATGGGTCTCCCGGGGCAGTCCTGTGTGTGGATCTTGGGAAGGAGGTGGAAGTGGGCTGTGGGGGGTTGGGGGACTATGAGTTCGAAGGCCGTAGAGGGAAGATCTCCAGAGGAGATGAGGTCAGTGACGGTCTGGGAAACTATGATTTGATGTTCGGCGGTGGGGTCACGATCCAAGGGGAGGTAGGAGGAGGTGTCGGAGAGTTGGCGTTCCGCCTCCGCAAGGTAGAGGTCTGTTCACCAAACAACAACAGCACCGCCCTTGTCAGCAGGTTTAATGACAATATCAGGGTTGGACCTGAGAGAACGGAGTGCTGTGAGTTCAGAGGGAGGGAGGTTAGAGTGAGTGAGGGGAGCAGAGAAATTGAGACGGCCGATGTCACACCGGCAATTCACAATGAAAAGATCAAGAGAGGGTAAGAGACCAGAGGGGGGGGGGGTCCAGGTGGAACGAGAATTCTGAAGGCAGGAGAAAGGTGGGGGAGGACTCCAGTCCAAAGAAGTGGACGCGGAGGTGAAGGCGACAGAAGGAGAGCTCCTACCTTGAAGGTGTAAACAGTTTGCTGGGCTACAGTTCTGTTGGTGCTGCTCACCCTTCACTACCTCTATCAAGTGACCGTTCTTTGACGGTGGGCAGTTTGGTCATGTGGGGGCATCACTGGCCTCACCAGATGTCCCTGATCAGGGACCCAATTTCCTTGGTCCCAATCCAGGGTCTCTGGGACCAAGTGTAGCAGCTCTACCAACCTCCTGACTGAGGTTGGCTAACTCACTGCTGGCCCAGTCCTTCCGGATCAGTATAGGTTCTCTGATTACTGCCTTACCCCATAGCCACTGGAGGGGAGCTACGATAGTTTTATGCAGCCCATTCCCATTATATAAATACCATAGGAACAGGAAGAGGCCATTCAGCCCCTCGAGCCTGTTCTGCCATTCAATTAGATCATGTATTTCGACTCCATTTACCCGCCTTTGCTCCACATCCCTCGATACCCTCACCCAACAAAAATCTATCGGTCTCAGTCCTGGAAGCTCCAATTGCCCTCCAGTATCCTCAGCCTTTCGGGGGAGAGAGTTCCAGATTTCCACCACCCTTTGTGTGAAGAAGTGCTTCCTGATTTCACTCCTGAACGGCCCAGCTCTAATTTTAAGAATCCGCCCCCTTGTTCTGGACTCCCCCCAACCAGAGGAAATAGTTTCTCTGTATCGACCCTATCAAATCCTTTTTATCATTTTAAACACCTCGATTAGATCACCCCTCAACCCTCCAAACTCAAAGGAAACGCTAGCCACCATCCTTAGAAAAGCGAGCATCTCTCACACACAATTTGATTGCGTGCCTGTGTGTGTGTGTACATCTGCAACTGAGTTTCACTGCTTGTTAATCAGTGCCCAATACCCATACAGGTTGAACATATGTTGAAGCCTGGGGCCTATAGAACTGTGGGTGTGAAACTAGTCTTGACATTAATGAGAGACTTAATCTCGAAATAATACAGTTGGCAGATGAGGCAGGTGTCAGCACATACTGCCTTGAGTTGGGTGGAGGGCCATCCAGTCAGATCCTATAAGCAATAATATGTATATTATTTTTTCAAGCAGAATAATTGGGTGCTTCGGCTAACAGTAATTAGGCTGGCCGAATTTGTTTGTGATGTAGGCCCCGCGATGAATGAAGAGGTAACCAGATCAGTACGGAAAATTTATCCCGACAGTTTGGATTTTGTTTTGAAAGTAAAATAGAGATATATCGCAATGATAACGTGTTCATTGTAAGATTTAAATTCTGGACTTGGTGTTGTTACTATTTTGGTGGCACATTGATGCTACCAGTTTTTGAGAATCGCCAAATAAACGATGGTACACTGTGGTCCTGTAGAGCAGTACACTTCAAAAGTACTTCATTGGCTGTAAAGCACATTGGGACATTGTGAAAGGCGCTATATAAATGCAATTTCTTTCTTCCTTTTCTATCCCCTGCACGGCCAATGCCAGTTGACGTTACCTCATTAATAAGGATAGTTGCCCTCTCTTGCTTTCTTGAATCGCATGAAAAATGTATGGATCGCGCAGACTAGGTGAGGGGTTTTTTTTTTGTTAGCGGCAGCATTGCTTAGAATGGTTTTGTTCCAGTGAAAATCGAATCTTTGCCTGAGTTAGGCTTTCCTGGGCAGTCACAACCCGCTCCCTGCTGGGCACGGGCCCACACCACAAAACTGATCCAAACTGGGGCGAATTGGCAATCTGACTCAGAGAGGCCACGGGAGGGCTCGTGCTGGAGGGGGCACTCTTCTGAGGTTCAGAAGGTGGGTGCTTTGCTCTGCATCGAATCAACAACTTGCATTTATATAGCGCCTTTAACGTAGTAAAAAAACGTTCCGAGGCGCTTCACCGTAGCTTAATCAGCCAAAAATTGACACCGAGCCAAAGAAACAGACGTAAGGATGGGTGATCAAAATTTCGGTCAAAGAAGTGGGTTTTAAGGAGCGTCTTAAAGGAGGAGAGAGAGGTGGAGGGGCGGAGAGGTTTAGGGAGGGAATTCCAGAGCTCAGGGCCTAGGCAGCTGAAGGCACGGCCGCCAATGGTGGAGCGAAGGAATTGGAGGAACGCAGAGATCTCGGAGGGTTATAGGGCTGGAGGAGGTTACAGAGATAGGGAGGGGTGAGAGATTTGAAAACAAGGATGAGAATTTTCAATTCAGGTTGTTTCTGGACCGCAATCCAATGTAGGTCAGCGAGCACAGGGGGTGATGGGTGATCTGACTTGCTGCGAGTTAGGATACGGGCAGCAGAGTTTTGGATGAACTCAAGTTTATGGAGGGTGGAAGATGGGAGGCCGGTCAGGAGGCCATTGGAATAGTCACGTCTGGAGGTAACAAATGCATGGATGAGGGTTTCAGCAGCAGATGGGCTGAGGTACTAGTTACTAGTTTAGTGCAGGTGGGCGCGGGTTAGCAGATTATTGTAGGCGGGCATGGGTTACTGGTTTAGTGCAGGTGGGTGTGGGTTACTGGTTTAGTGCAGGTGGGTGTGGGTTACTGGTTTAGTGCAGGTGGGTGTGGGTTACTGGTTTAGTGCAGGTGAGTGTGGGTTACTAATTTACAGTAGATGGGCGTAGGACACTAGTTTAGCACAGATGGGTATGGGATACTAGTTTACATTAGGTGGGTCTGGGAGTGTTTGATGGGACAGTGTAGAGGGAGCTTTACTCTGTATCTAACCCGTGCTGTACCTGCCCTGGGAGTGTTTGATGGGATGGTGTAGAGGGAGCTTTACTCTGTATCTAACCCGTGCTGTACCTGCCCTGGGAGTGTTTGATGGGACAGTGTAGAGGGACCTTTACTCTGTATCTAACCCGTGCTGTACCTGCCCTGGGAGTGTTTGATGGGACAGTGTAGAGGGAGCTTTACTCTGTATCTAACCCATGCTGTACCTGCCATGGGAGTGTTTGATGGGACAGTGTAGAGGGAGCTTTACTCTGTATCTAACCCATGCTGTACCTGCCCTGGGAGTGTTTGATGGGACGGTGTAGGGAGCTTTACTCTGTATCTAACCCGTGCTGTACCTGCCCTGGGAGTGTTTGATGGGACAGTGTAGAGGGAACTTTACTCTGTATCTAACCCGTGCTGTATCTGCCCTGGGAGTGTTTGATGGGACAGTGTAGAGGGAACTTTACTCTGTATCTAACCCGTGCTGTACCTGCCCTGGGAGTGTTTGATGGGACAGTGTAGAGGGACCTTTACTCTGTATCTAACCCGTGCTGTACCTGCCCTGGGAGTGTTTGATGGGACAGTGTAGAGGGAGCTTTACTCTGTATCTAACCCGTGCTGTACCTGCCCTGGGAGTGTTTGATGGGACAGTGTAGAGGGAGCTTTACTCTGTATCTAACCCGTGCTGTACCTGCCCTGGGAGTGTTTGATGGGACAGTGTAGAGGGACCTTTACTCTGTATCTAACCGGTGCTGTATCTGCCCTGGGAGTGTTTGATGGAACAGTGTAGAGGGACCTTTACTCTGTATCTAACCCGTGCTGTACCTGCCCTGGGAGTGTTTGATGGGACAGTGTAGAGGGAGCTTCACTCTGTATCTAACCCGTGCTGTACCTGCCCTGGGAGTGTTTGCTTTTGCCAATTACCTTATATCTGTGTCCTCTGGTTCTTGACCCTTCTGCCAATGGGAACAGTTTCTCTCTAACTGTCCCATCAAACACTCCCAGGGCAGGTACAGCACGGGTTAGATACAGAGTAAAGGTCCCTCTACACTGTCCCATCAAACACTCCCAGGGCAGGTACAGCACGGGTTAGATACAGAGTAAAGTTCCCTCTACACTGTCCCATCAAACACTCCCAGGGCAGATACAGCACGGGTTAGATACAGAGTAAAGTTCCCTCTACACTGTCCCATCAAACACTCCCAGGGCAGGTACAGCACGGGTTAGATACAGAGTAAAGCTCCCTACACCGTCCCATCAAACACTCCCAGGGCAGGTACAGCATGGGTTAGATACAGAGTAAAGCTCCCTCTACACTGTCCCATCAAACACTCCCAGGGCAGGTACAGCATGGGTTAGATACAGAGTAAAGCTCCCTGAATGAATATTTCACATCGGTATTTACGGTTGAGAAAGGCATGGATGTTAGGGAACTTGGGGAAATAAATAGTGATGTCTTGAGGAGTGTACATATTACAGAGAGGGAGGTGCTGGAAGTCTTAACGCGCATCAAGGTAGATAAATCTCCGGGACCTGATGAAATGTATCCCAGGACGTTATGGGAGGTTAGGGAGGAAATTGCGGGTCCCCTAGCAGAGATATTTGAATCATCCACCGCTACAGGTGAGGTGCCTGAAGATTGGAGGGTAGCAAATGTTGTGCCTTTGTTTAAGAAGGGCGGCAGGGAAAAGCCTGGGAACTACAGACCAGTGAGCCTGACATCTGTAGTGGGTAAGTTGTTAGAGGGTATTCTGAGGGACAGAATCTACAGGCATTTGGAGAGGCAGGGACTAATTAGGAACAGTCAGCATGGTTTTGTGAGAGGAAAATCATGTCTCACGAATTTGATTGAGTTTTTTGAAGGGGTAACAAAGAAGATAGATGAGGGCTGTGCAGTAGACGTGGTCTACATGGACTTCAGCAAAGCCTTTGACAAGGTACCGCATGGTAGGTTGTTACATAAGGTTAAATCTCACGGGATCCAAGGTGAGGTAGCCAATTGGATACAAAATTGGCTTGACGGCAGAAGACAGAGGGTGGTTGTCGAGGGTTGTTTTTCAAACTGGATGCCTGTTTCCAGCGGTGTGCCTCAGGGATCGGTGCTGGGTCCGCTGTTATTTGTTATTTATATTAATGATTTGGATGAGAATTTAGGAGGCATGGTTAGTAAGTTTGCGGATGACACCAAGATTGGTGGCATTGTGGACAGTGAGGAGGGTTATCTGGGATTGCAGCGGGATCTTGATAAATTGGGCCAGTGGGCCGATGAATGGCAGATGGAGTTTAATTTAGATAAATGTGAGGTGATGCATTTTGGTAGATCGAATCGGGCCAGGACCTACTCCGTTAATGGTAGGGCGTTGGGGAGAGTTATAGAACAAAGAGATCTAGGAGTACAGATTCATAGCTCCTTGAAAGTGGAGTCACAGGTGGATAGGGTGGTGAAGAAGGCATTCAGCATGCTTGGTTTCATTGGTCAGAACATTGAATGCAGGAGTTGGGATGTCTTGTTGAAGTTGTACAGGGCATTGGTGAGGCCACACTTGGAGTACTGTGTACAGTTCTGGTCACCCTATTATAGAAAGGATATTATTAAACTAGAAAGAGTGCAGAAAAGATTTACTAGGATGCTACCGGGACTTGATGGTTTGACTTACAGGGAGAGGTTAGACAGACTGGGACTTTATTCCCTGGAGAGTAGGAGGTTAAGGGGTGATCTTATAGAAGTCTATAAAATAATGAGGGGCATAGATAAGGTCGATAGTCAAAATCTTTTCCCAAAGGTAGGGGAGTCTATAACGAGGGGGCACAGATTTAAGGTGAGAGGGGAGAGATACAAAAGGATCCAGAGGGGCAATTTTTTCACTCAAAGGGTGGTGAGTGTCTGGAACGAGCTGCCAGAGGCAGTAGTAGAGGCGGGTACAATTTTGTCTTTTAAAAAGCATTTGGACAGTTACATGGGGAAGATGGGTATCGAGGGATATGGGCCAAGTGCAGGCAATTGGGACTAGCTTAGTGGTATAAACTGGGCGACATGGACATGTTGGGCCGAAGGGCCTGTTTCCATGTTGTAACTTCTATGATTCTATGATTCTATGATTCTGTCTAGGCCCCTCATGATTTTGAACACCTCTATCAAATCTCCTCTCAACCTTCTCTGCTGTAAGGTGAACAATCCCAGTTTCTCCAGTCTCTCCACGTAACTGAAATTCCTCATCCCTGGAACCATTCTAGTAAACCTTTTCTGCACCCTCTCTAAGGCCTTCACATCCTTCCTAAAGTGAGGTGCCCAGAAGGAGCTTTACTCTGTATCTAACCTGTGCTGTACCTACCCTGGGAGTGTTTGATGGGACAGTGTAGAGGGAGCTTTACTCTGTATCTAACCCGTGCTGTACCTGCCCTGGGAGTGTTCGATGGGACAGTGTAGAGGGAGCTTTACTCTGTATCTAACCCATGCTGTACCTGCCCTGGGAGTGTTTGATGGGACAGTGTAGAGGTAGTTTTACCCTGTATCTAACCCGTGCTCTATGCATGTTTCACGGGACAGTGTAGAGGTAGTTTTACCCTGTATCTAACCCGTGCTCTATGCGTGTTTGATGGGACAGCGTAGAGGGAGCTTTACCCTGTATCTAACCCATCTCTGGGAGAGTTTGATGGGACAGCGTAGAGGGAGCTTTACCCTGTATCTAACCCATCTCTGGGAGAGTTTGATGGGACAGTGTAGAGGGAGCTTTACCCTGTATCTAACCCGTGTTCTGGGAATGTTTGATGGGACATTGGGTGCAGATAACATACTAAAAACACCATTTTTAAAAATTGATACGGGTTCTTTTACTGATCCTAATTGTAACCTTGTTTTGACACAGATAGTAAAGTGCAAGTCAGCTCATTGTTCAAGGACTAGTTATTGATTTAAACAATACTAGAATACTGACAGTGGGCAAGTCAGACAGCTCTCATTTCCTGATGACATCACATCGGGAGTTTATCTATTAAAGGTGAAGCCAACAGAATCCTGGGTGGGTTGGATCACCCTGCGACTGGCCAGCATTGTAACTTCTGTGATCAGATTTCTCAGGATAAATATGAAGGAAATATTAACAAACAGGGAACAGACATTTTATTTTTTAGTTAGGTTGAGGCCAAGAATGCGCCAGCTCTCCAGCATGTGTGTGTGTGTACATGCGTGTGAGCGTGAGTGTGTGTGCATGATTGTGATTGAGTGCCGGGCTCAATGCGTGTGAAAGTGTGAGAGTGAGTCAGTACATGTGTGAATGGTTGTGTGTGTGTGTGTGTGTGTGTAAATGCAAACATGAGTGAGCCCCTGTGATTTTGCATGTATGGACGAATGTGCGTATGTGTGTGTGCCTGTGTACGTTTTACAGTGCGTGTATTTGTGGGTGTGTCTGAGTATATGTGTTTGAGTGTGTGTGTGTTGTAGTGTGTACATTTTAGAGTGTGCGTGTTTTAGTGTGTGTACGTTTTAGTGTGTGTTTTAGTGTGCGCGTGTTGTAGTGTGTGTATGTTTTAAAGTGCATGTTTTATTGTGTGTGTTTTAGTGTGTGTCTGTTTCCTTGTGTGCGTGTTTTATTGTGTGTGTGCTTTAGAGTGTGTGCTTTAGAGTGTGTGTTTTAGTGTGTGCGTGTTTTATTGTGTGTGTGTTTTAGTGTGTGCGTGTTTTATTGTGTGTGTGCTTTAGTGTGTGTGTGTTTTATTGTGTGTGTGTTTAGTGTGTGTGTGTGTCTTATTGTATGTGTGTTTTATTTTGTGTGTGTGTTTTATTGTGTGTGTGTGTTTTAGTGTGTGTGTGTTTTATCGTGTGTGTGTTTTATTGTGTGTATGTTTTAGTGTGTGTGTGTTTTATTGTGTGTATGCTTTAGAGTGTGTGTGTTTTAGTGTGTGTGTGTGTTTTATTGTGTGCGTGTTGTAGTGTGTGTACATTTTAGAGTGTGTGTGTTTTATTGTGTGTGTGTTGTAGTGTGTGTACATTTTAGAGTGTGTGTGCATTTTAGTGTGTGTGTTTTAGTGTGTGCATGTTGTAGTGTGTGTATGTTTTAGAGTGTGTGTTTTAGTGTGTGTGTGTTGTCGTGTGTGTGTTTTAGTGTGTGTATGTGTTTTATTGTGTGTGTGCTTTAGTGTGTGTGTCTTTTAGTGCATGTGTGTTTAATGTGAGTGTTTTAGTGTGTGTGTGTGTTTCATTGTGTGTATGTTTTAGTGTGTGTTTTATTGTGTGTATGGTTTAGAGTGTGTGTGTTTTAGAGTGTGTGTGTTTTAGAGTGTGTGTGTTTTAGAGTGTGTGTGTGTTTTAGTGTGTGTGTGCTTTAGCGTGTGTGTGTTTAATGTGTGTGTGTTTTAGTGTGTGTGTATTTTATTGTGTGTGTGTTTTATTGTGTGTGTGTTTTGTTGTGTGTGTGTTTTATTGTGTGCATGTTTTATTGTGTGTATGAGTTTTATTGTGTGTGTGCTTTAGTGTGTGTGTGTTTAATGTGTGTATGTTTTAGTGTGTGTGTATTTTATTGTGTGTGTGTTTTATTGTGTGTGTGTTTTATTGTGTGTGTGTTTTGTTGTGTGTGTGTTTTATTGTGTGTGTATTTTATTGTGTGTGTGTTTTATTGTGTGTGTGTTTTATTGTGTATGAGTTTTATTGTGTGTGTGCTTTAGTGTGTGTGTGTTTAATGTGTGTATGTTTTAGTGTGCATATGTTTTAGTGTGTGTATGTTTTAGTATGTGTATGTTTTAGTGTGTGTGTTTTAATGTGTGTGTGTTTGTTTTATTGTGTGTGTGTTTTAGAGTGTGTGCGTTTTAGTGTGTGTGTTTTATTGTGTGCGTGTTGTAGAGTGTGTACATTTTAGAGTGTGTATATTTTTGTGTGTATGTTTTTGTGTGTGTGTTTTAGTGTGTGCGTGTTGTAGTGTGTGTATGTTTTAGTGTGTGTGTTTTATTGTGTGCATGTTGTAGTGTGTGTACATTTTAGAGTGTGTGTGATTTAGTGTGTATGTGTTTTATTGTGTGTATGAGTTTTAGTGTGTGTGCTTTAGTGTGTGTGTTTAATGTGTGTGTGTTTTAGTCTGTGTGTTTTAGTGTGTGCGTGTTGTAGTGTGTACATTTTAGAGTGTGTGTATGTTTTTGTGTGTGTGTTTTAGTGTGTGTGTTGTAGTGTGTGTATGTTTTAGTGTGTGTGTTTTATTGTGTGCATGTTGTAGTGTGTGTACATTTTAGAGTGTGTGTGTTTTAGAGTGTGTGTGTTTTAGAGTGTGTGTGTTTTAGTCTGTGTGTGTTTTATCGTGTGTGTGTTTTAGTGTGTGTGTGATTTAGTGTGTGCGTGTTTTATTGTATGCGTGTTTTATTGTGTGCGTGTTTTATTGTGTGTGTGCTTTAGTGTGCGTGTTTTAGTGTGTGCGTGTTTTAGTGTGTGCGTGTTTTATTGTGTGCGTGTTTTATTGTGTGTGTGCTTTAGTGTGTGTGTTTTATTGTGTGTGTGCTTTAGTGTGTGTGTGTTTTAGTGTGTGTCTGTTTTAGTGTGTGTGTATTTTATTGTGTGTGCTTTAGAGTGTGTGTTTTAGTGTGTGCGTGTTTTATTGTGTGCGTGTTTTATTGTGTGTGTGCTTTAGTGTGCGTGTTTTAGTATGTGCGTGTTTTATTGTGTGCTTGTTTCATTATGTGTGTGCTTTAGTGTGTGTGTGTTTTATTGTGTGTGTGTTTAATGTGTGTGTGTTTTATTGTGTGCGTGTTTTATTGTGTGCGTGTTTTATTGTGTGCGTGTTTTATTGTGTGCGTTTTTTATTGTGTGTCTGTTTTAGTGTGTGTGTGTTTTATTGTGTGCGTGTTTTATTGTGTGTGTGCTTTAGAGTGTGTGTTTTAGTGTGTGCGTGTTTTATTGTGTGCGTGTTTTATTGTTTGTGTGCTTTAGTGTGTGTGTGTTTTAGTGTGTGTGTTTTATTGTGTGTATGTTTTAGTGTGTGTGATTTTTTTTTGTGTGTGTGTTTTATTGTGTGTATGAGTTTTATTATAGAATTATAGAAGTTTACAACATGGAAACAGGCCCTTCGGCCCAACATGTCCATGTCGCCCAGTTTATACCACTAAGCTAGTCCCAATTGCCTGCACTTGGCCCATATCCCTCTATACCCATCTTACCCATGTAACTGTCCAAATGCTTTTTAAAAGACAAAATTGTACCCGCCTCTACTACTGCCTCTGGCAGCTCGTTCCAGACACTCACCACCCTTTGAGTGAAAAAATTGCCCCTCTGGACCCTTTTGTATCTCTCCCCTCTCACCTTAAATCTATGCCCCCTTGTTATAGACTCCCCTACCTTTGGGAAAAGATTTTGACTATCTACCTTATCTATGCCCCTCATTATTTTATAGACTTCGATAAGATCACCCCTAAACCTCCTACTCTCCAGGGAAAAAAGTCTCAGTCTATCCAACCTCTCCCTATAAGTCAAACCATCAAGTCCCGGTAGCATCCTAGTAAATCTTTTCTGCACTCTTTCTAGTTTAATAATATCCTTTCTATAATAGGGTGACCAGAACTGTACACAGTATTCCAAGTGTGGCCTTACTAATGTCTTGTACAACTTCAACAAGACATCCCAACTCCTGTATTCAATGTTCTGACCAATGAAACCAAGCATGCTGAATGCCTTCTTCACCACCCTATCCACCTGTGACTCCACTTTCAAGGAGCTATGAACCTGTACTCCTAGATCTCTTTGTTCTATAACTCTCCCCAATGCCCTACCATTAACGGAGTAGGTCCTGGCCCGATTCGATCTACCAAAATGCATCACCTCACATTTATCTAAATTAAACTCCATCTGCCATTCATCGGCCCACTGGCCCAATTTATCAAGATCCCGTTGCAATCCTAGATAACCTTCTTCACTGTCCACAATGCCACCAATCTTGGTGTCATCTGCAAACTTACTAACCATGCCTCCTAAATTCTCATCCAAATCATTAATATAAATAACAAATAACAGCGGACCCAGCACCGATCCCTGAGGCACACCGCTGGACACAGGCATCCAGTTTGAAAAACAACCCTCTACAACCACCCTCTGTCTTCTGTCGTCAATCCAATTTTGTATCCAATTGGCTACCTCACCTTGGATCCCGTGAGATTTAACCTTATGTAACAACCTACCATGCGGTACCTTGTCAAAGGCTTTGCTAAAGTCCATGTAGACCACGTCTACTGCACAGCCCTCATCTATCTTCTTGGTTACCCCTTCAAAAAACTCAATCAAATTCGTGAGACATGATTTTCCTCTCACAAAACCATGCTGACTGTTCCTAATTAGTCCCTGCCTCTCCAAATGCCTGTAGATCCTGTCCCTCAGAATACCCTCTAACAACTTACCCACTACAGATGTCAGGCTCACTGGTCTGTAGTTCCCAGGCTTTTCCCTGCCGCCCTTCTTAAACAAAGGCACAACATTTGCTACCCTCCAATCTTCAGGCACCTCACCTGTAGCTGTCGATGATTCAAATATCTCTGCTAGGGGACCCGCAATTTCCTCCCTAACCTCCCATAACGTCCTGGGATACATTTCATCAGGTCCCGGAGATTTATCTACCTTGATGCACGTTAAGACTTCCAGCACCTCCCTCTCTGTAATATGTACACTCCTCAAGACATCACTATTTATTTCCCCAAGTTCCCTAACATCCATGCCTTTCTCAACCGTAAATACCGATGTGAAATATTCATTCAGGATCTCACCCATCTCTTGTGGTTCCGCACATAGATGACCTTGTTGATCCTTAAGAGGCCCTACTCTCTCCCTAGTTACTCTTTTGCCCTTTATGTATTTGTAGAAGCTCTTTGGATTCTCCTTTGCCTTATCTGCCAAAGCAATCTCATGTCCCCTTTTTGCCCTCCTGATTTCTCTCTTAACTCTACTCCGGCAATCTCTATACTCTTCAAGGGATCCACTTGATCCCAGCTGCCGATGCATGTCATATGCCTCCTTCTTCTTTTTGACTAGGGCCTCAATCTCCCGAGTCATCCAAGGTTCCCTACTTCTACCAGCCTTGCCCTTCACTTTATAAGGAATGTGCTTACTCTGAACCCTGGTTAACACACTTTTGAAAGCCTCCCACTTACCAGACGTCCCTTTGCCTGCCAACAGACTCTCCCAATCAACTTCTGAAAGTTCCTGTCTAATACCATCAAAATTGGCCTTTCCCCAATTTAGAATTTTAACTTTTGGGCCAGACCTATCCTTCTCCATAGCTATCTTAAAACTAATGGAATTATGATCACTGGTCCCAAAGTGATCCCTCACTAACACTTCTGTCACCTGCCCTTCCTCATTTCCCAAGAGGAGGTCAAGTTTTGCCCCCTCTCTAGTCGGGCCATCCACATACTGAATGAGAAATTCCTCCTGAATACACTCAACAAATTTCTCTCCATTCAAGCCCCTAATGCTATGGCTGTCCCAGTCAATGTTGGGAAAGTTAAAGTCCCCGACTATTACCACCCTATTTTTCTTGCAGCTGTCTGTAATCTCCTTACATATTTGCTCCTCAATTTCCCGTTGACTATTTGAGGGTCTGTAGTACAATCCTATCAAAGTGATCTCTCCCTTCTTATTTTTCAGTTCTACCCATATAGACTCCGTGGGCGAACCCTCGGATATATCCCCTCTCACTACTGCCGTGATGTTCTCCCTAATCAAGAACGCAACTTCCCCTCCTCTCTTACCTCCTGCTCTATCTTTCCTATAGCATCTGTACCCTGGAACATTGAGCTGCCAGTCCTGCCCCTCCCTTAGCCATGTTTCAGTAATAGCTATAACATCCCAGTCCCATGTACCCATCCATGCCCTGAGTTCATCTGCCTTGCCCATCAGACTTCTTGCATTGAAATAAATGCAGTTTATTCTAGACTTCCCTTGGTCTTTGCCCTGCTTTCTCAGACCATCTGTCCGGTCATGTTCTGTACACTCTCCCTTACTGCCTTTTGTTTCTGTCACCACTTTGTGTGTGTGCTTTAGAGTGTGTGTGTTTTAGAGTGTGTGTGTTTTAGTGTGTGTGTTTTATTGTGTGCGTGTTGTAGTGTGTGTACATTTTAGAGTGTGTGTATGTTTTTGTGTGTATGTTTTAGTGTGTGTGTTTTATTGTGTGCATGTTGTAGTGTGTGTACATTTTAGAGTGTGTGGGCCCGATTTTAGCACCCGGTTCCGGGTGCGTTCTCGGCGGGGGGGCCTCTAAAATCCCGGTTTCGAGGAGCGGGACCGGATCGCGCCTCGATCCCGCCCACTTCCGGGTTGCGCGCTGACGTGCGGGGGTGCGTGCGTTGGCCCCGCTGGTGGGAATCCCGCAGGCAATTAAAGCCAGCGGGGTTCCACTTGAGTGTATTTATCTTGGTATTTCAGGTCATTAAATGACCTGATTGAGCTGTTTATTTAACAGGTGTCGGATTTTACAGTGAAATGAGACTGTTTCCCATACTGGGGGAAACACTCACACTCTCAACGGACGTGTTGCAGCCAGCAGCCTGTGGCAGCTGCCAAGGTGCATTCCACAGGTGGGGGGGCGGAGAGCCTTCACCAACGCAGGAGGACACTCCGTAACATTGGGCAACGCCTGCCCTCCACCACCCTCCTCCAAGCAAGAAGATTCACCGGCGTGGAAGTCCAACCCCTGTGCGAGGACACACTTTTCTAGCGTGCACAACCCCGCAAACCTAAACCTGCCAGATGGGTGCTGCGTTGACATCCTCGGAGGACGAACAGGATGACCAGCCTCAGCAGCCTCGCAGTCCACGCCGTCCGCCTCAGAGACATGCATCCCCACAACACGGTGCTGCGGCACATCCACCTGCACAGCAGGATGGAGGGCATCCGCAGAGAGAGATGCGTCGCAGGAGGCACTACCCTCCGCACAGGGTCTACAGACCGAGGCTCAGCTTCATGGACCTCTCTGAGCAGCAGTGCATATGGAGGCTCAGAGTCACTCGCCAGGTAGTCGCCGACATCTGCAGCCTCCTCAATGACGAGCTGCTCCCGGATGGACCAAGCAGCATCTTCTTACCCGTCGCCGTCAAAGTCACCACTGCCCTCAACTTCTTCGCCTCCGGATCCTTCCAGGGTGCCACGGGGGACATCACCGGGGTCTGTCAGTCGTCTGCACACAAGTGCATAAGGCAGGTCACCGATGGGTTGTTCCGCAGGGCCTCGACCTACATCAACTTCGCCATGGATGAGCGCAGCCAGACGGAGAGGGCGGTTGGATTCCATGATGTGGCTGGCTTCCCACGGGTGCAGGGTGTAATCGATTGCACCCACATAGCAATACGGGCACCTCCACATGAGCCAGGGCTGTTTATCAACAGGAAAGGGTATCACTCCATGAACGCCCAGCTCATTTGTGACCACCGCCAGAGATTCCTACACGTGTGCGCCAGATACCCTGGCAGCTGCCACGATTCCTTCGTCCTCAGGGAGTCCACCGTCCCGCCCCTCTTCCACGCACCCAACGCCGGCAACGGCTGGCTCCTCGGCGACAAGGGATATCCCCTGCACACGTGGCTTATGACACCTCTGAGGAACCCCATTACCGAGCCACAGCGTCGGTATAATGACAGCCACATTGCTACCAGGTCTACAATTGAGCAGGCTATAGGGCTGCTCAAGATGCGCTTCAGGTGCCTTGATCGTTCCGGGGGAGCGCTCCAATACACGCCATTCAGAGTGGGACGAATTATAGTTGTCTGCTGTGCCCTGCATAACATGGCACTACAGAGAGGGGTGCCGCTGGAGGAGGCCCCATGCACACCCGCCACCCACATTGAGGACGACAATGAGGAGGAGGTGGAGGAGGAAGAGGAGGAGGAGGAAGAGGGAGAGGAGGAGGAACGACCCATGCGCCGAACACCGGCTCACCTGCGTGCTCGTCAGGCCAGGGAGGCACTCATATGCCAACGGTTCTCCTAACATCACACTGTGTGAGGCGTTCACATGTCATAACGTGCACAGACGAGGGTCCATACAGGCTCCCTCCACAGAAGAGTGGTGCCTGTACACCTGCACCCACTGGATTATGCTCAATGGGTGGGACGGGGTGGTCGTCGTCATGATGAGGCGCAGGGAAGGGACATATTGCACAAGCCGCAGAATTATGGACAAGAGGTGGCAGCATTGGTGAGAAAAAGTGAGTTTATTTTGTGGTGACATTCAAAGAGTAGAAAATTAAAAAAAAACGACAAACACCCTGGTGCAATCCCTGTGTGCTCACGGAACTTTAGGCGTTCGTTTTCAGGACCCCCTACGTGGTGCTACCCCTGTGGCTCCAGCAGAGGTGGTGGCAGGTTGCTCCTGTTCGTGACCTGACCGGGTAGATGCTTTGGGCCGACGCCCCCTGGGTTTCGGTGCCCGTGAGGGCACCTCCACAGACTGCTCCTCCTGCACCTGTGCAGGGGCAGACTCGGCCACCTGGAGAGGATGGACTATTGCGGGCACTGGTTGAGAGGGGGGCAACGGGTGAGACTTGGGGGCGCCTTGAGTAGCGTCCACACTTCCATTTCCCCGTTCACCATCTTCCCTCTCATGGCCAAGGCCCACATCACCCCTTCCACCCTGCTGGACGGCAGTTTGGATGACGTGGGTGAGACCTTGCAAGGCCACCTCCAATGTATCTGTCAACCTGTTGATGGCGGCAGAATGTTGTTCACCCTGAATCCGAACAGCCGTTGTGAGGGCCTGGATGGACTCATTGGTGAGCTGTGCGTGACGCTCGAGGGAGGCTAGCCTGTCCTCCACCGCAGACGTTCCCACACCTACCCGCGACACTATCTCAGAGATGCCTTCACGTCCCTGCGACACTATCTCGGCGATACCCTCCTGCACCTGTGCCACCATTCCCCTCATGCAGGAGTTGGACTCCTCCATCCTCCGTGCGATTGTGGAGAGTGCGCGTGGCACCTCTCCCAGTACCTCAGCAATGTTCTGGTGCCCCTCGACGACTCTCCTTTTGACAGGTGGCCCCCTGGGTTCAGCATCTGGGTCCGGCTGAGCAAAGCCTGGAGAAGAGTGCTCCCACCGACGCGGACCCTCCGCGGCTGACCCTGCCACCAGGGTCTGCTCATGCTCATGTGTGCGCGGTGACTCACCATGTGCAATCCCAACTAGCTGAGGGGGGGGACCCACCGAGGTGTGTGTATCTGCGCTGGTGGATGCAAGGCTCATGTGTGACGATGCACCCTCAGAGACGGGCATGTCCTCTGAGGAATCGCCCTCAACCGAGACGTCGATCGCAGACGGTCCTGGAAGAGAACAGAGGGAAATATCAGGCATGTGACCAAATGTGGCGGTGCGGCATATGCCATGTGATGCTACGATCATTCACGATCATGAGTGATGAGTGCCAGCTTTCCCTTACCGGCCGTTTCGCCAGAACCAGACTCGCCATCCGCCATCGACAGGCAATGCAGCGTGCGGCTGATCTCCAGTGCCTCGACCTCGGCGTCTGTCAGGGCCATCTCGTGTGGTGGGCCCCCTCCGGTGCATGCCCTATCGCGTGCGTTCCTGGCCCTCTTCTCCTGTGAGGGCAAAACACAAAAACGTTATTGAGTGATGATTACAATGTGAGACGCTTCAAGCATTGGTGTGATTGGGTTGAACGTGTGCCAGATGGATGGGAGGATGTGTGTGCCACATGGCCATCCCATTGTATGGGCATTGGGGTGTGTGGTAGTGGTCGAGTGGGGACAGGGACGGTGGGTACGTGCAGGCACTGTGAGGATGATAGTTGGGTGGCTGTGAGGATTGGTGCGGGAGCGCAGTACTGTCAGTGGAGATGGGGTTGTGAGGTGTTTGAGGTGATGTGGAAGACGGAGTGATGCAGAATGCGTTAGTGTACTCACTTTTCCGGACCTGGTGAGGTCATTGAATCTCTTGCGGCACTGAATCCAAGTGCGGGTGGTGTTTCCCCTGCTTGTGACCTCCGCGGCCACCTCCTCCCATGCCCTCTTGGTGGCGCTGGCAGGGCACCTCCTTCCATCCGTGGGGAACAGCGTCTCCCTCCTCATGCGGACCCCGTCCAGCAGCACCTGGAGGGCGTGGTCCGTGAAACGGGGAGCAGCCTTACCCCTGTGCTCCTCCATCCTTGATGGAGTGTAGTTTGTGGCTGGAGGGGCTTTGGTGGACTGCCCCTTTAAATAGAGCGCAACCATCGCTCAGACGTCAATGCGCATGCGCAGGCCGCCGGCACGCAGCTGAGAAGCGCGGAACCCGTAACTGCCGGCTAATCACATCAATCATCCCGCGATCGCGTGCGCAACGCACTCAATTTGGCCGGCGCGTTTTCCTCGAGCCCGCCCGACCACCCGCTGCCAACCCGCACCCCTGGTAAAATCGGGCCCTTTGTGTTTTAGTGTGTGTGTGTTTTAGAGTGTGTGTGTTTTAGAGTGTGTGTTTTAGAGTGTGTGTGATTTAGTCTGTGTGTGTTTTAGTGTGTGTGTGTTTTAGTGTGTGTGTGTTTTAGTGTGTGTGTGTTTTAGTCTGTGTGTGTTTTAGTCTGTGTGTGATTTAGTCTGTGTGTGTTTTAGTGTGTGTGTGTTTTAGTGTGTGTGTGTTTTAGTGTGTGTGTGTTTTAGAGTGTGTGTGATTTAGTTTGTATGGGCCCGATTTTAGCAGGCCTGTGGGTTCCCAGCGGGTGGTTGTTCGGGAGCGTCGAAAACGCGGACGGCTAATTGAGTGCACCCCCCGCGCGATCACGGGATAATTGAGCACATTAAGCCGTGGTTACGGGTTCTCCGCTCCCCAGCTGCGCGCCGGCGGGCTGCGCATGCGCATTAACGTTATCGCGATGGAGGAGCTCCATTTAAAGGGGCAGTCCCCCAAAGCCCCTCCTGCTTCAAGCAAGAGGCATCACAGCATGGCGCACCCCAGGGGCAAGGCTGCGCCACGGTTCTCCGACTCCGCGCTGCAGCTGCTTCTGGGGGGTGTGAGGAGGAGGAGGGACACGCTGTTCCCGACGGACGGACGCAAGTGCCCTGGCTCCGTCACCAGGAAGGCATGGGCAGAGGTGGCGGCGGAGGTCAGCAGCAGGGCCAACACCCCAAGGACATGGGAGCAGTGCCGCAAGCGGTTCAATGACCTCACTAGGTCCGGCAAGGTGAGTACACCAACGCACCCTCCCACAACCCGTCCCCACCATCACGCCAAACAGATCACAACCCCCTCCTGCAGAGCCACCACAGCGCTCCTGCAGAAATCCTCACAGCCACTCACTCACCATCCTCGCCGTGCCCGCAAGTACCCACCGTCCCTGTCCCCACCCGAACACTACCACACACCCCAATCCCCATGCAATGGGATGGGCATGTGGCACACGCATCCTCCCATCCATCTGCCCCACGCTCAACCCACCCACACCGATGCTTGAGGCGTCTCACTATGCAATCTGCACTCACTCACGCGTCTGTGTTTTGCCTTGACAGGAGAAGAGATGCAAGAACGCGCGAGAAAGGGCCCGCACCGGAGGGGGCCCGCCGCACGTGGTCGATCTGACGGATGCAGAGGTGGAGGCGCTCGACATCAGCGGAACGCAACATTGCCTCTCCGTGGCGGATGGCGAGTCTGGCGCTGCAGAAACGGCCGGTAAGGGAAAGCCGACACTCAACACCCATGATCGCGAGTGACCGTATCATCACTTGGCATCTGGCGCACTGCAACGTTCGTGCACATCCCTGAGATTGCCCTCTGTTCTCTTGCAGGGCCGTCTGCGAGCGCTGTGTGTGAGGAGGGCGATTCCTCAGAGGACATGGCGGTCTCTGAGGGTGCATCGTCACATATGAGCCAACCATCCACCAGCGCAGAGACACGCACCTCGGTGGGTCCCCCTCGCCAACTAGTTGGGGTTGCACTTGGTGATTCACCGCGCACGTGTGAGCATGAGCAGACCCTGGTGGCAGGGGCAGCCGCGGAGGGTCCGCGTCGGTGGGAGCACTCATCTCCAGGCTCTGCTCAGCCGGACACAGATGCTGAACCCAGGGGGCCACCAGAGAAAAGGAGAGTCGTCGAGGGGCACCAGAACATTGCCGAGGTACTGGGAGAGGTGCCGCGCGCATTGTCCACAATCGCACGGAGGATGGAGGAGTCCAACTCCTGCATGTGGGCATTGGTGGCGCAGGCACAGGAGGGTACCGGCGACACAGTGTCGCGGGTAGGTGCGGGAACGTCTGCGGTGGAGGACAGGCTGGCCTCCCTCGAGCGTCACGCACAGCTCCACATCGAGTCCATGCAGGCCCTGACAATGGCTGTACGGATTCAGGCTGAGCAACATTCCGCCGCCATCAACAGGCTGACGGATACACTAGGGGTGGCCTTGCAAGGCCTCACACATGCCATCCAAACTGTCGTCCAGCAGGGTGGAAGGGGTGATGTGGGCCGAGGCCAAGAGAGGGATGATGGTGACCGGGGACATGGAAGCGGGGACGCTACTCAAGGTGCCCCCACGTCCCACCCGTCGCCCACCTCTCAACCAGCACCCGCAATGGTGCCTCCTCTCCAGGTGGCCGAGTCTGCCCCTGCCCCGGTGCAGGAGGAGCAGTCTGTGGAGGGGCCCTCACGGGCACCGAAACCCAGGGGCCGTCCGCCAAAAGCATCTACCCGGTCAGGGCAAGAACACGAGCAACCTGCCACTACCTCTGCTGGAGCCACAGGGGTAGCACCACGTAGGGGTTCCCGTAAACGAAAGCCAAGGGCGTTATAAGCACAAAGGGAATGCACCAGGGTGTCTGTTAATTTGTACACTTTTTGTTTATAGTATTTCACCATGTACATATTAAACACTATATTCTCACCACTCCTGCCACCTCTCGTCCATTCTTCCGCGGCCTGTGCAATAGGTGCGTTCCGTGCGGCCCATCATGACGGCGAACACCTGCTGCCACCCATTGGGCACACTGCTGTGGGTGCAGGAGTACTGGCAGCACTCTTCAGTGGAGGGGGCTGGTATGGCCGCTCGCATGTGCAGGTGAGGAGATGCGAGCGCCTCGCAGTGTCTGACTCTAGGAGAACCGTTGACGTATGAGTGCCTCCCTGGCCCGGCGACCATCCCGGTGAGTCGCGGCTCGGCGCATGGGTCGTTCATCATCCTCTCGCGCGGCCTCCCCCTCACCCACCTCCTCCTCCAACTCCTCCCCCTCCTCCTCCCCCTCCTCCTCCACCTCCCCCTCACCCACCTCCTCCTCCAACTCCTCCTCCTCCTCCACCTCCTCCTCCACCTCCTCGTCCTTATCGCCGTCCTCAATGTGGGTGGCGGGTGTGGATGGGGCCTCCTCCAGCGGCACCCCTCTCTGTTGGGCCATGTTGTGCAGGGCACAGCAGACAACTATGATTCGTCCCACTCTGAGTGGTGTGTATTGGAGTGCTCCCCCAGAACGATCAAGGCACCTGAAGCGCATTTTGAGAAGCCCTATGGTCTGCTCAATTGTAGACCTGGTAGCAATGTGGCTGTCATTGTACCGACGCTGTGGCTCGGGGATGGGGTTCCTCAGAGGTGTCATGAGCCACGTGTGCAGGGGATATCCCTTGTCGCCGAGGAGCCAGCCGTTGCCGGCGTTGGGTGAGTGGAAGAGGGGCAGGACGGTGGACTCCCTGAGGACGAAGGCATCGTGGCAGCTGCCAGGGTATCTGGCGCACACGTGTAGGAATCTCTGGCGGTGGTCACAGATGAGCTGCGCGTTCATGGAGTGATCTGTGTGTGTTTTAGTGTGTGTGTGTTCTAGGGTGTGTGTTTTAGTGTGTGTGTGTGTTTTAGTGTGTGTGTTTTAGTGTGTGTGTGTTTTATTGTGTGTGTTTTAGTGTGTGTGTGTTCTAGTGTGTGTGTTTTAGGGTGTGTGTTTTAGTGTGTGTGTGTGTTTTAGGGTGTGTGTTTTAGTGTGTGTGTTTTAGTGTGTGTGTGTTTTAGTGTGTGTGTGTTTTAGTGTGTGTGTGTTTTAGTGTGTGTGTTTTATTGTGTGTGTTTTAGTGTGTGTGTGTTTTATTGTGTGTGTTTTAGTGTGTGTGTGTTTTATTGTGTGTGTGTTTTATTTTATTTGTGTTTTAGTGTGTGTGTTTTAGTGTGTGTGTGTTTTATTTTGTTTGTGTTTTAGTTTTTTTTTTATTCGTTCACGGGATGTGGGCGTCGCTGGCGAGGCCAGCATTTATTGCCCATCCCTAATTGCCCTGGAGAAGGTGGTGGTGAGCCGCCTTCTTGAACCGCTACAGTCCGTGTGGTGACGGTTCTCCCACAGGGCTGTTAGGAAGGGAGTTCCAGGATTTTTACCCAGCGACGATGAAGGAACGGCGATATATTTCCAAGTCGGGATGGTGTGTGACTTGGAGGGGAACGTGCAGGTGGTGTTGTTCCCATGTGCCTGCTGCCCTTGTCCTTCTAGGTGGTAGAGGTCGCGGGTTTGGGAGGTGCTGTCGAAGAAGCCTTGGCGAGTTGCTGCAGTGCATCCTGTGGATGGTGCACACTGCAGCCACAGTGCACCAGTGGTGAAGGGAGTGAATGTTTAGGGTGGTGGATGGAGTGCCAATCAAGCGGGCTGCTTTATCTTGGATGGTGTCGAGCTTCTTGAGTGTTGTTGGAGCTGCACTCATCCAGGCAAGTGGAGAGTATTCCATCACACTCCTGACTTGTGCCTTGTAGATGGTGGAAAGGCTTTGGGGAGTCAGGAGATGAGTCACTCGCCGCAGAATACCCAGCCTCTCACCTGCTCTTGTAGCCACAGTATTTATGTGGCTGGTCCAGTTAAGTTTCTGGTCAATGGTGACCCCCAGGATGTTGATGGTGGGGGATTCGGCAATGGTAATGCCGTTGAATGTCAAGGGGAGGTGGTTAGACTCTCTCTTGTTGGAGATGGCCATTGCCTGGCACTTATCTGGCGCGAATGTTACTTGCCACTTATGAGCCCAAGCCTGGATGTTGTCCAGGTCTTGCTGCATGCAGGCTCGGACTGCTTCATTATTTGAGGGGTTGCGAATGGAACTGAACACTGTGCAGTCATCAGCGAACATCCCCATTTCTGACCTTATGATGGAGGGAAGGTCATTGATGAAGCAGCTGAAAATGGTTGGGCCCGGGACACTGCCCTGAGGAACTCCTGCAGCAATGTCCTGGGGCTGAGATGATTGGCCTCCAACAACCACTACCATCTTCCTTTGTGCCAGGTATGACTCCAGCCACTGGAGAGTTTTCCCCCTGATTCCCATTGACTTCAATTTTACTCGGGCTCCTTGGTGCCACACTCGGTCAAATGCTGCCTTGATGTCAAGGGCAGTCACTCTCACCTCACCTCTGGAATTCAGCTCTTTTGTCCATGTTTGGACCAAGGCTGTAATGAGGTCTGGAGCCGAGTGGTCCTGGCGGAACCCAAACTGAGCATCGGTGAGCAGGTTATTGGTGAGTAAGTGCCGCTTGATAGCACTGTCGACGACACCTTCCATCACTTTGCTGATGATTGAGAGTAGACTGATGGGGCGGTAATTGGCCGGATTGGATTTGTCCTGCTTTTTGTGGACAGGACATACCTGGGCAATTTTCCACATTGTCGGGTGGATGCCAGTGTTGTAGCTGTACTGGAACAGCTTGGCTAGAGGCGCAGCTAGTTCTGGAGCACAAGTCTTCAGCACTACAGCTGGGATGTTGTCGGGGCCCATAGCCTTTGCTGTATCCAGTGCACTCAGCCGTTTCTTGATATCACGTGGAGTGAATCGAATTGGCCGAAGACTGGCTTCCGTGATGGTGTGTTTGTGTGTGTGACAATTTCTTTATGTGTGTTTGATTTAGAGTTTGTGTGTTTTAGTGTGTTTCTGTTTGAGTGTGTGTGTTTTAGGGTGTGTGTGTTTTATTGGGCCCGATGTTAGCTGGGCTGCGGGCTCTCGGCGGGGGGGCTAACTGAAATTAGTCAGTTTCCCGCGCGATTGTAGCATCCAAACCACTAATTGGATTCACTTACCTGCTCCTCTGGGTTCCCCGCTGCTGATCTGCGCGTCGGGCGGGCTGCGCATGCGCAGTAAGATTTGTCAGCTGGAGGCGCTCTATTTAAAGGGGCAGTCCTCCACTGACAGATGCTGCAACAAAGAGAAAAAATTACAGCATGGAGCAGCCCAGGGGGAAGGCTGCTCCCAGTTTAATGATGCCTCACCCCAGGTATCAATACATGGGGTGAGGAGGAGGGGGAGGACAGAGATCTTCCACCCGGCGGGCGGGCGGGAGGAAGCGGCCCGCCTCCGCCACCAGGAAGGCCTGGATCGAGGTGGCAGAGGGGTTCACCTGCGCCACCAACATATCGCCCACCTGCATACAGTGCAGGAGGCGGTCCAATGACCTCAATAGGTCAACCAAAGTGAGTACACGTAGTCTTTCCCCTACACTCCGTCTGCCACATCACTGCCCCCACCCCACATCTCCTTCGGCACCGCCAACACTACTCTGTCACATCACCCCTCATACCCACTCAAACCTCATCCTCATCTTACCTCCACCTACTCACCTCGCCAGTACTCACCCCGCCACTACCACACAACCCAATCCTCATACAATCTCATGGCTCTATCCCATACTCACCCTCTCGTGCATCTCTCTCACGGCCAGCCTCACTCAACCTGCCACCACCTGTGCTGCAGCCACAGGGCATGCATCACATATGTGCAGTAGGCAGCGTAAGGCAAACGTGTCGTGAGCACGAAGGGGATGCACAAGGGTGTTTGAGGGTTTGTCATGGTTGTTACTTATATCGAATTTCAGAACAACTCACATCACACATTATATTGGCACCACCACTGCCATGTCTTCGCCAATCCTGTCCGGTTTGTGCAATAATGCCCGCTCCTGGGTATCACAATGAAGACCCACAACTGATGCCACCCATTGTGTCACTGCAGAGTGGGTGTAGGTGTATTTGCAGGGTTCTTCTGCGCAGACGACTGAGAGACATCGGCGATGTCCCCGGTTGCACCCTGGAAGGCTGTGGAGGAGAAGTTCGGGAGGGCAGTGGTGACTTTGACAGCGACAGGTAGGAAGATGGTGCACGGGCCAGCCAGGAGCAGCTCGGCATGAAAGAGGCTGCAGATGTCCACGACTACATGTCGAGTGACTCTGAGCCTCCGTGTGCACTGCTCCTCAGAGAGGCCCAGGAAGCTGAGCCTCGGTCTGTGGACCCTGTGGCGAGGGTAGTGCCCTCTGCGACGCGTCTCTCTCTGCGGTTGCCCTCCCTCCTGCTGTACAGGTGGATGTGTCACAGCACTGTGTTGTGGAGCTCCACGTGTCAGAGGTGGACGGCGTGGCCGGCGAGGCTGGTGAGGCTGGTGATGCTGTTCGCCCTCCGAGGAGGTCATGACTGCAGCTACGGCGGCCCCCATCCGCAAGATGTACATCTGAGGGGGTCCGCAAGGTAGGTACATGTCTCCGGACCCCGGGGTAAGTGTGCAGGTTGGTGACTTTGACCGTCAGGAGGAGGGTGGTGGAGGCCAAACTTTGTCCCAAGTGACAGAGTGGCCTCCTGCAATGTCAGGCTGACAGCTGCAACACGTCCATTTGACCTGGGAGTGTTTCCCCCAGTGTGGGAAACAGTCCCAGTTTGTTCTAAAATCCCACCCCTCCTCACACAGTCCCTTAATCAGGTCAGTTAATGACCTGAAATACCTAAATAAATACTTTCAAGTGGCATCCCGCTAGCTTCCACAGCTTCCTGGGGCAGCAAATTCCACAGACCTACTCCCCTCTGAGTGAAGAAGTTTCTCCTCATCTCAGTTTTGAAAGAGCAGCCCCTTATTCTAAGATTATGCCCCCTCGTTCTAGTTTCACCCATCCTTGGGAACATCCTTACCCCATCCACCCGATCAAGCCCCTTCACAATCTTATATGTTTCAATAAGATCGCCTCTCATTCTTCTGAACTCCAATGAGTGGAGTCCCAATCTACTCAACCTCTCCTCATATGTCCACCCCCTCATCCCCGGGATTAACCGAGTGAACCTTCTTTGTACTGCCTCGAGAGCAAGTATGTCTTTTCTTAAGTATGGACACCAAAACTGTATGCAGTATTCCAGGTGCGGTCTCACCAATACCTTATATAACTGCAGCAATACCTCCCTGTTTTTATATTCTATCCCCCTAGCAATAAAAGCCAACATTCCGTTGGCCTTCTTGATCACCTGCTGCACCTGCATACTAACTTTTTGATTTTCTTGCACTAGGACCCCCAGATCCCTTCGTACTGCAGTACTTTCCAGTTTCTCGCCATTAAGATAATAACTTGCTCTCTGATTTTTCCTGCCAAAGTGCATAACCTCACATTTTCCAATATTGTATTGCATCTGCCAAATCTCCACCTACTCACCCAGCCTGTCTATATCCCCTTGTAGGTTTTTTATGTCCTCCTCACTCTCTACTTTCCCTCCCATCTTTGTATCATCTGCAAACTTTGATATGTTACACTCGGTCCCCTCCTCCAAATCATTAATATAGATTGTAAAGAGTTGGGGACCCAGCACCGACCCCTGTGGAACACCACTGGCTACTGGTTGCCAGTCCGAGAATGTACCATTTATCCCAACTCTCTGCTTCCTGTTAGATAACCAATCCTCCACCCATGCCAGAATATTACCCCCAATCCAGTGATTCTTCATCTTGAGCAATAATCTTTTATGTGGCACCTTGTCAAATGCCTTCTGGAAGTCTAAATACACTATGTCCACTGGTTCCCCTTTATCCACCCTGTACGTTATGTCCTCAAAGAACTCAAGCAAATTTGTCAGACATGACTTCCCCTTTGTAAAGCCATGCTGACTTTGTCCTATTAAATTATGTTTCTCCAAATGTTCTGCTACTGTCTCCTTAATAATAGACTCCAAAATTTTACCCACCACAGATGTTAGGCTGTTGTTTTGGGGGGGGGGGGGTGTTTGTGTGTGTGACAATTTGTTTATGTTTGTTTGTTTTATTGTGTTTGTGTTTTAGTGTGTGTTTGTTTTATTGTGTGTGTGTTTTAGTGTGTGTGTGTTTTAGTGTGTGTATGTTTTAGTGTGTGTGTTTTAGTGTGTGTGTATGTGTTAGTCTGTGTGTGTTTTATTGTGTGTGTGTTTCAGTGTGTGTATGTTTTAGTTTTTGTGTGTTTTATTGTGTGTGTGTTTTAGGGGGTGTGTTTGTGTGTGTGACAATTTCTTTATGCGTGTGTTTTACTGTGTGTGTGTTTTAGCGTGTGTGTTTTATTGTTTGTGTGTTTTGGTGTGTTTGTGTTTTGGTGTGTGTGTGTTTTACTGTGTGTGTGTTTTAGTGTGTGTGTGTTTTAGTCTGTGTGTGTTTTATTGTGTGTGTTTTAGTGTGTGTATGTTTTAGTCTGTGTGTGTTTTATTTTGTGTGTGTTTTATTGTGTGTGTGTTTAAGTGTGTGTGTGTTTAAGTGTGTGTGTGTTTTAGTGTGCGTATGTTTTAGTGTGTGTTATATTATGTGTGTTTAAGTGTGTGTGTGTTTTCGTGTATGTATGTTTTAGTCTGTGTGTGTTTTATTGAGTTTGTGTTTAAGTGTGTGTGTGTTTTAGTGTGTGTGTGTTTTAGTGTGTGTATGTTTTAGTCTGTGTGCGTTTGATTGTGTGTGTGTTTAAGTGTGCGTATGTTTTAGTGTGTGTGTTTTAGTGTGTGTGTATGTGTTAGTCTGTGTGTGTTTTATTGTGTGTGTGTTTCAGTGTGTGTATGTTTTAGTTTTTGTGTGTTTTATTGTGTGAGTGTATGTTTTAGGGGGTGTGTTTGTGTGTGTGACAATTTCTTTATGCGTGTGTTTTACTGTGTGTGTGTTTTAGCGTGTGTGTTTTATTGTTTGTGTGTTTTGGTGTGTTTGTGTTTTGGTGTGTGTGTGTTTTACTGTGTGTGTGTTTTAGTGTGTGTGTGTTTTAACGGGTGTGTTTTATTGTATGTGTGTTTTAGTGTGTGTATGTTTTAGTCTATGTGTGTTTTATTGTGTGTGTTTTAGTGTGTGTATGTTTTAGTCTGTGTGTGTTTTATTTTGTGTGTGTTTTATTGTGTGTGTGTTTAAGTGTGTGTGTGTTTAAGTGTGTGTGTGTTTAAGTGTGTGTGTGTTTTAGTGTGCGTATGTTTTAGTGTGTGTTATATTGTGTGTGTTTAAGTGTGTGTGTGTTTTCGTGTATGTATGTTTTAGTCTGTGTGTGTTTTATTGAGTTTGTGTTTAAGTGTGTGTGTGTTTTAGTGTGTGTGTTTTAGTGTGTGTATGTTTTAGTCTGTGTGCGTTTGATTGTGTGTGTGTTTAAGTGTGCGTATGTTTTAGTGTGTGTGTTATATTGTGTGTGTTTAGGTGTGTGTGTGTTTTAGTGTGTGTGTGTTTTAGTGTGCGTATGTTTTAGTGTGTGTGTGTTTTAGTGTGTGTGTGTATTTAATGTGTATATGTTTTATTGTGTGTGTGTTTTAGTGTGTGTGTTTTAGTGTGTGTGTGTTTCAGTGTCTGTGTGTTTTAGTGTGTGTGTTTTATTGTGTGTCTGTTTTAGTGTGTGTGTGTTTTAGTGTGTGTGTGTCTTAGTGTGCGTGTGTTTTAGTGTGCATTTGTTTTAGTGTGTGTGTGTTTTAGTGTGTGTGTGTTTTAGTGTGTGTGTGTCTTAGTGTGCGTGTGTTTTAGTGACTGTTTGTTTTAGTGTGTGTGTGTTTTATTGTGTGTGTGTTTTAGTTTGTGTGTGTTTTCGTGTGTGTGGTTGTTTTATTGTGTGTGTTTTAGTGTATGTTTTAGTCTCTGTGTGTTTTAGTCTGTGTGTGTTTCAGTCTGTGTGTGTTTTAGTCTGTGCGTGTTTTAGTGTGTGTAAGTTTTAGTCTGTGTGTGTTTTAGTGTGTGTGTTAGTCTGTGTGTGTTTTATTGTGTGTGTGTTTCAGTGTGTGCGACAATTTCTTTGTGTGTGTGTTTTAGTGTGTGTGTTTTATTGTGTGTGTTTTAGTGTATGTTTTAGTCTGTGTGTGTTTTAGTCTGTGTGTGTTTTAGTCTGTGCGTGTTTTAGTGTGTGTAACTTTTAGTCTGTGTGTGTTTTATTGTGTGTGTGTTTGTGTGTGCGACAATTTCTTAGTGTGTGTTTTATTGTGTGTGGGGTGTTTGTGTGTGTTACAATTTCTTTATGTGTGTGTGTTTTAGTGTCTGTTTGTTTTAGTGTGTGTGTGTTTTATTGTGTGTGTCTTATTGTGTGTGTTTTATTGTGTGTGTGGTTGTTTTAGTGTGTGTGTTTTAGTGTATGTTTTAGTCTGTGTGTGTTTTAGTGTGTTTGTGTTTTATTGTGTGTGTGTTTTAGTGTGTGTGTGTGTGTTAGTGTGTGTGTGTTTTAGTGTGTGTGTGCTTAATGTGTGTATGTTTTAGTGTGTGTGTGTTTTATTGTGTGTGTGTGTTTTTGTGTGTGTGTGTTTTAGTGTGTGTGTGCTTAATGTGTGTATGTTTTAGTGTGTGTGTGTTTTAGTGTGTGTGTGTTTTAGTGTGTGTGTTTTAGTGTGTGTGTGCTTAATGTGTGTTACAATTTCTTTATGTGTGTGTGTTTTAGTGTCTGTTTGTTTTAGTGTGTGTGTGTTTTAGTGTGTGTGTGTTTTATTGTGTGCATGTTTTAGTGTGTGTATGTTTTAGTCTGTGTGTGTTTTATTGTGTGTGTTTTATTGTGTGTGTGTTTTAGTGTGTGTGTGTTTTCGTGTGCATGTGTTTTAGTCTGTGTATGTTTTAGTGTGTGTATGTTTTAGTCTGTGTGTGTTTTATTGTGTGTGTTTTATTGTGTGTGTGTTTTAGTGTGTGTGTGTTTTCGTGTATGTTTTAGTCTGTGTGTGTTTTAGTCTGTGTGTGTTTTAGTCTGTGCGTGTTTTAGTGTGTGTATGTTTTAATCTGTGTGTGTTTTAGTGTGTGTGTGTGTTAGTCTGTGTGTGTTTTATTGTGTGTGTGTTTCAGTGTGTGTATGTTTTAGTCTTTGTGTGTTTTATTGTGTGTGTGTGTGTATGTTTTAGGGGGTGTGTTTGTGTGTGTGACAATTTCTTTATGTGTGTGTTTTAGTGTGTGTGTGTTTTAGCGTGTGTGTTTTATTGTTTGTGTGTTTTGGTGTGTTTGTGTTTTAGTGTGTGTGTGTTTTACTGTGTGTGTGTTTTAGTGTGTGTGTGTTTTAGTTTGTGTGTTTTAGTGTGTGTGTGTTTTAGTGTGTGTGTGTTTTCGTGTGCGTGTGTTTTAGTGTGTGTGTTTTATTGTATGTGTGTTTTAGTGTGTGTATGTTTTAGTCTATGTTTGTTTTATTTTGTGTGTGTTTTATTGTGTGTATGTTTTAGTCTGTGTGTGTTTTATTTTGTGTGTGTTTTATTGTGTGTGTGTTTTAGTCTATGTGTGTTTTATTTTGTGTGTGTTTCAGTGTGTGTATGTTTTAGTCTTTGTGTGTTTTATTGTGTGTGTGTGTGTATGTTTTAGGGGGTGTGTTTGTGTGTGTGACAATTTCTTTATGTGTGTGTTTTAGTGTGTGTGTGTCACTTTACTGCCTCAACCATCTGAATAGAGAAACTCCCATTGTTAGGGAACTCCTTTACAGTGTAACTCCTTTTATGGAATCAAAACCTTTTAAAGTGAAATTCCTTCCGTAACGAAGAGACAACATCGTAAATTCGATACCCACACCTATAAAACAGGCGCAATGATGTTGGATTTAGCAGAGCGACAGACCGCACCCGATTTCTGTGAGTGTTCGGGTCGTTTGCTAAAGTCGTCAGGGCCTTTTTTTAGAGGGGGGAAAGAGTTCCAGATTTCCACTAACCCTTGTGTGAAAAACTGCTTCCTGATTTCACTCCTGAATGACCGAGCTCTAATTTTAAGATTGTGCCCCCCTTGTTCTGGATTCTCCCACCAGAGGAAATAATTTCTCTGTATCTTCCCTATCAAATCCCTTTTTCATTTTCAACACCTCGATTAGATCACCCCTCAACCTTCTAAACTCAAGGGAATACAAACCAAGTTTAGGAAACCTGTGCTCATAATTCAACCATCTAAACCCTGGTATCATTCTGGTAAACCTGCGCTGTACCCTCTCCTATCTCCTTCCTGAGATCTGGTGCCCAAAACTGAATACAGTCCTCCAGGCAGGGTCTGACCAAAGCTCTGAGCAACTGAAGCATCGTTTTCTCCCCTTTGTATTCCAGCCCCCTTGAGATAAAGGAATTCAGGACAGGCTCATTCCATTAGCCTTTTCGAAGGACAGCCAGCACAGATTTGGCAAAGGTGTTTGACAAATTTAATAGAACTTTTTGAATAAGTAACTGCTGGATTGGTAAGTGGAATGTAATAGATGCAGTGTATAAGGATATGGATTTTCAGAAGGTGTTTGATAACGTATCTTGCAAGAGGCTTGTTAGAAAAATTCAGGCATATGGTATAAGAGAAAATGTAGCACCCTGGACAGAAAGTTAGTTGGCAGACAGTTAGGGTAAATGGGTGTTGCTCAGATTGGAGAAGGGTTGAAAGTGATGAGCCCCAGGGGTCAGTAGTGGGAACACTGTTGGTCTCGAGATATATATATATATATATATATAATTTGGATTTGGGTATAGTGAACGTAATCTGATAATTGGTAATTGCTGATATAACAAAAGTAGGGAGGTTTGGCAAACAGTGAGGAGGAGTGTAAAAAAACTTCAAGAAGACATAATAGAATGAACAGGCAGGAGGCGATGCAATTTAATGTGGGTAAGTGTGAGATAATACATTTCGGGAGAAAAAATTAGGAATAATTATACACTGAACGGAAAGACATTGAAGGGGCGGATGGACAGAGAGAGCCAGATGTTCAAATACATAACTCTCTGAAAATGCGAGGCCAGGTAAGCTAAAGCCACAAAAAAGGCCAACAACAGTTTTATAAATAGAGGGCCAGGAAACAAGAGTGAAGAAATTATGTTAAATTTGCACCAAACATTGGTTAGGCCATCGTTGGAGTACTGTGTGCAGTTTGGGGCAATTATAGAAAGGATTAAATTATAGAAAGAACATTAAAATAACGGAGACCATACCACATAGAGTAACTCGGCTTACACCATGGATGGGAAACTATAGTCATGAGGAGAGACTTGAGCTACTGGGACTATTTCCACTGCAGCAGAGAAAGCTAAGACGAAGCCTCTTACTCTGTTCCAATGAAGCTCAATGGAAGCTCGAGGAACAGCACCTCATCTTTTGATCAGGCAATTTACAACCTTCCGGACTCAACACCGATTTCAATAACTTCAGATCATAACCACTGCTCCCATTTTTTGAACAGCAGGTACTGGTAATGGTTCCGCTGTTGCCATTTACAGCTCCTCTAGACCCATCTTCTGTTTCTTTACTTGTCCCATTCCCACCCTCCTTGCCTCACACCATCATCCCTTTTATCATTTAATTACTCCTGTCCTCCACCCTATCACAGTCCTTCCCTTTTGCTCTTTCCTCCTCCCCTTTCATCCCCCCCCCACCTTCCCTGGCTCTGTACTTGCTTAAAGACTGTTAAATCTTCACATCCTCCAGTTCTGACGAAGGATCATCGGCCTGAAACGTTAACTCTGTTTCTCTCTCTACAGATGCTGCCTGACTCGCTGAGCTTTTCCAGCATTTTCCGTCTTTATTTCAGATTTCCAGCATCCGCAGTATTTTGCTTTTGAAGGCTAGGAGGAGATTTGATTGAGGTATTTTAAATTATGAAGGGGTGTGATAGAATGAATAAGGAAATATTGTTTCCTCTGGCTGGGGACTCAGAGATGAGCAGTTAATAATTTGAAACTATCACTAAGAGAATGAGGAAAGAGGTTAGGAGTAATGTATTAACACAATGGGTTATTGGACCATGAAATGCTTTGTAATCGGGAGTGGCTAGGGCACAGACCATTGCATCTTTTAAGGGAACAGTGGATTTGAAGCAGAGTAAGATACAGGTCTATATGGAGAGAGCAGGACAGTATTTTGGATTGCTGCAGTAAAGGGTGGGCATGGACACGATGGGCTGAATGGCCTCCTTCTGCTCTATAAACCTCTATGGCTATATCGTGGGCTCTACCCAATCTATTTAATCTCTTGAGACTGATAGATTTTTTTTGCCAGGCAAGGGTATTAAGAGTTATGAAAACCACTGCGGGTAAATGGAGTTAAGATACAGGTCAGCCATGATCTAATTGAATGGCAGAATAGGCTCAAGGGGCTGAATGGCCTCCTCTTGTTCCTATGTTCCCATGAAAGTTGCTACACCATCTATCCTTGTTGCTTCCAAACCCCTAACCCAAATCAAGTGAAGCTCCTAAACATCCATTGAAGTTCACCTCCTACATTACACATCCTTGGCTGGCTGCTTTCTTATGGTCGAACAGTTCTGCTTTACCAGCAGTTCAAGGATGATCATGTTCTGCGGACTCTTTGACCATCTCTGTCTGTACGTGTCCTTATAAGCTACAATCAAACTGCCAACCAGATGTTCATCCAACTCTTTTCGAATCTGTTAATAACTTTAAGAACTCTAGTTCCTATATTTTCTCCATCACGGACTGGACCCACCTTATTTAATCTCCAAACCCCTCCCCAAAATATTAATTCTTTTCATCTCTAGTCTTGCTTGAGACTCAGTAATTTAAATTCATTTCCTCTCGTTCTGTGCTCACGTTCCAATTTAATTAACCTGCTTACATCTACACCATCTAACACCTTGATCTCAGGGTATTCCCTCAGTCCCTCCTAGCTATCCATTATTAACTACCACTACTAAATTCCCGTCCATCAGCTCAGCACGATGATGGGGCTGAATGAATTCACTCCACTGTTTCCATTATTAACTAAATAATATTTATTTCCCATAGAGGTCCCCAGCCAGCAGCTGCACATAATTTCTGGATAAATCGAATGTCATTACAATTATTAACCCAACGTAGACAGCCGTACACCAATGGAATAGAGCAAGACAGCTAACTACTACACGGAGTGCTGATGCCTGGTTGCAATGGATCTGAAACTGAACAAAACCACCATTTCAAGCAAAAATTACAATGTACGCACACTCACAGAAAGAACTTGCATTTCTGTAGCACCTTTCATGGTCTCAGGATCTCCCAAAGCACTTTCCAGCCAATGAAGTACTTTTTGAGATGCAGTCACTATTGTAATGTAGGAAACACAGCAGCCAATTAGTGCACAGCAAGATCCCACAAACAGCAATGTGATAATGACCAGATAATCTGTTTTTAGTGAAGTTGGTTGCAAGATAAATGTTGGCCCAGGATACCAGGGAGAACTCCCCTGCTCTTACATAGAAACATAGAAAATAGGAGCAACAGTAGGCCATCCGGGCCTTCGAAATAGTGCCATGGGATCATTCCTGAGAGGCAGGTGGGGCCTCAGTTTAATGTCTCATCTGAAAAAAAGCACTTCTGACAGTGCAGCATTCCCTCAGTACTGCGCTGGAGTGTCAGCCTGTCAAAGAGTGCTCAAGTCTGGAGTGGGCCTTGAACCTATGACCTGCTGACTCAAAGATGAGACTGTTACCAGTAGGCCATGACTGACACATGCTTCTCTGTTTAAGAACATGATGTGGAATAAGAAGAAATCATCATGCCAGTTCCTTCTAACTTAGTCAATTGATCAAATAAGATAAGCACAGCAGGTATTCCATCTTATTTGATCAATTGACTAAGAAAACAAGACTGAAATTTCTGTAATCCGGCAACAACGAATCATCTATCAATCACAACAACCTGCATGAGTACATTTGGAAGAGCTGCAGCTCACATCTGCTATTGCCTTAGTCCCATAATGTCCAGTGAAGTACTTGGTCACTTTTACCTGCATTTATTCTAAAAAGCTTTAATCCTGCTCTCAACCAGATAGTTACCACACACCTATTTAAAGGAGTCAGTGTGTTGGCTTTCCGCATGGCTCTTTTGACAGAAACACAGAAACATTAGGAGCAGGAGTAGACCATTCAGCCCCTCCGGCCTGTTCCGCCATTCCATCAGATCAGCCATGATCTTATTGAATGGCGGAGCAGGCTCGAGGGGCCGATTGGCCTACTCCTGCTCCTATTTCTTATGTTCTTATCCCTTGATAACCTGACCCAACAAACACACCGATGGTGCTGAACTATACCAAATGGGGGGAGAAGAGTCCCAGGTTCATCCCTGATCTCTGCCAAGTTTCTTGATCTCAGCTGGAGCAGTGGCTTAAAGTCCTGGGGCTAGGGGGCCAGGCAAAACCAGCGATGGTCCCTGCTCTTTACAGCACTGTCAAGTAACCCCCACATGTACGGATTGTAGGCGAGGACAGGGTAGGGCTCAGCTCTGATACCCATCGTGGACAATCAGTTTGCCGACAATCAATTGCTAAGTTCAGACGTGAAGTTTGTCCATTGGTGTGAGGAATCGGAATGCTGCCATTGCCTCAGGAACCCAGGAGTCAGCACCTTCAGGAAAGGAGGAGAGAAAACTGGGAAAAATATCAGCAAGGGAGTGAATGGAGACACTGTAAACTGATTTGGAATGGATTGTTCTCCAGGAATCTGCTACATCATTGGAAAAAGTTCTGATCTCTAGTCCCACTTGAGGTTAGCCAATTTGGTACTCACGGCTCACATTAAATAACCTGCTTATGTCTACGTTATCCGCGCCCCTTAGCACTTTAAACAGAGGCCGTATGTCCCCTCTCAATCTTCCTTTTCATCAAATGGATGAGATTAATTCTTTAAGCTTATCCTCATTAGTTGGTTTTCAACCTCTGAACCTGTCCTAATGTATCAATATCTCTGTGAGGTAAACTAGTGAGGCAATCCAGGCAATGTTCAGAACCTGACCTTGCAAAAATCTCATGCGGGTTATGGTAATCTGCTTTGACTTTTAGTCAAAACCCTTTGAGATGCATCTCAGTATCTTAATTAACCTTGTTGAAAAGTCTTCCACTGGTCGGATACTTGAGTCAGTGGACTTGTTTTTCCCTCTTTAAACCTTTATCAATCAACTCCATTCCTTTTGTGCCTATCCTGTACCAATGTAAAAACCCTTGCATCTTCCTACATTAGACAACCATCCGCCATTCTTCAAGCCTCACACTAAATTTGCTCAGATCCTTTTCAGGGCTATCGATCTCCCCTATCCCAGTCACCTGACTCTATAGCTGGATGGTATCACGAAATCTCATAATATTTCTGACCATTTTCAGTGACTGGAAGCAGTAAGATTATATTGGGGGTCCAGGTCATGGTTAGAAACTAGTTAAGAACTATTCATATGGTTTATGGTGTCACTAAAACCTTCCACTGACTATTTACTATAAGCATGCTTACCTGTATGCCATGTTCTAACTTTCATAGAATCCCACAGCACAGAAAGAGGCCATTCAGCCCATCGTTCCTATGTCGGCTCTTTGAACGAGCTATCCAGTTAGTCCCACTCCCGCACTCTTTTCCCATCGCTCTGCAAATTTTTGCTTTTCAAGTATTTATCCAATTCCTTTTTGAAAGTTATTATTGAATCTGCTTCCACCGCCCTTTCAGGCAGTGAATTCCAGATCAGAACAACTCGCTGAGTAAAAAAATTCTCCTCATCTCTCCCTCTGGCTCTTTTGCCAATTATCTTAAATCTGTGTCCTCTGGTCACTGACCTTTCTGCCACTGGAAACAGTTTCTCCTTATTTACTCTATCAAAACCCTTCATAATTTTGAACACCTCAATTAAATCTCCCCTTTAACCTTCTCTGTTCTAAGGAGAACAACCCCAGCTTCTCCAGTCTCTCCACATAACTGAAATCTGCCACACCATGGACCCATTCATTGGATTGCAGCCTGTAACTCACTCCCAAGCCCTCATTATTCAATATTGGCCTATTATATGTTCCATATAAACTATCTGAGACTCTCATTAAATTGCAAACTTGTCATTATCCTCAGAAACCATTCTTCTATTGCAATCACATTATTTCACATTGCGAGCGATTTAATGGATGAGATTCAAATATTTGATTTTAAAAATTAATAAGCAATTTTTTTTACGTGGAAATCTCGCCCAAACCGTATCTCTGACCCCGATATCCAAATTGGCGAGGAATGTGTCACAATTCAACTCTACTTCGTCCACCTACTCCCATCTGCTCACCCCCGGGCCTCTCTGAACGGAGAGAGCCGGGTCTGACTGCACTGACTGCGGGGTCCCAGTGCTGCCCTCACCAGAAGGACGGATTCAGGCCCAGTCCAGCCCTGATGGAAAATGTCAGCGACCTGTCAGCGCGCCCACGTCCTCATGAGCACCAGTCAGAATAAAAAATGTATGCATCCAAGGAAAAAAACCCCACATTGACCAGGATTCCGCCGGATTTGATGTTGCTTGCACATTTATCCTGGATGTTTACAGTTTGTAGTCTTGTCGAGTTTACCAGCCTCCCCTCCCGATAATAAAAAAAACACATAACAGTACCGACAAGTGACTTAAAGCACAAAGGCACTGATTTGATCTGCAGGGATTTACATTTTGTTCCTCCAGTGTTTTCCTGTCCCATGAATGAACTTGCACTCGAGCTGGTGTGATGCGCCTCTTTGCAGCCATCTGCTGATCAGTTTCTCGTCAATTTCACACCAACCCAACCAGGGCAATGGTTTAGGAACAAGCTTTAAACAACTGATCATCGCGATTATATCTCCAGTGTTTGTGTCCTCTCTCTCTATTTCTCCTCTCTCTGTCTGTCTGTCCCTTTCGCTCTCTTTTCCCTCTCCCTCTCTCTGTCTCTGACTTTCTCTCCCTCTATATTCCTCTCTCTTGCCCTCTCTCTTTGTCTCTCCTCTTTATTTCTCTCTCTCTCTCCCTCGCTCCTCTATGTGTCTCTCTTTCACCTCTCTTTCTCTTCTTCTCTCCTTCTCCTCTCCCTCTCCTCTCTATGGCTCTCTCTCTTCTACCTCTCCTTTCCTCCTCTCTCTCCTCTCTCTCCTCTCCCCCTCCCTCTCTCTCCCCTCTCCCTCTCCTCTCCTCTCCCCCTCTCTCTCTCCCCTATCCCTCTCCTCTCCTCTCCCCCTCTCTCTCTCCCCTATATGTCTCTCTCTCTCTCTCTCCCCTCCCTCTCCTCTCCCCCTCTCTCTCCTCTCCCTCTCCTCGCCCCCTCTCTCTCTCCCCTCTCCCTCTCCTCTCTATGTCTCTCTCTCTCTCTCCTCTCCCTCTCCTCTCCCCTTCTCTCTCCTCTCCCTCTTTCTCTCTCTCTTCTCTCCCCTCTCTCTCCTCTCTCTCTCTCCTCTCTATATCTCCCTCTCCCCTCTCTCTCTCCTCTCCCTCTCCTCTCTATGTCTCTCACTCTCTCCCTCTCCTCTCCCCTCTCTCTCCCCTCCCTCTCTCTCTCCTCTCCCTCTCTCCCTCCTCTCCCTCTCCTCCCCCCATCTCTCTCCTCCCCCCTCTCTGTGTCACCCTCTCCTCGCCCTCTCCTCTCTCCCTCTCTCTCTTCTCTCCCTCTCCTCTCCCCACTCTCTCCTCTCCCCTCTCTCTCTCCTCTCTCTCCTCTCCCTCTCCTCTCCCCGCTCTCCTCTCCCCTCTCTCTCTCCTCTCTCTCTCCTCTCCCTCTCCCCTCTCCCCCTCTCTCTCTCTCTCCCCTCTCTCTCCTCCCCTCTCTCTCTGTACTCTCCTCGCCCTCTCCTCTCTCCTCTCCTCTCTCCCTCTCTCTCTCCTCTTCCCCCTATCTCCTCTCCCCCTCTCTCCCCTCTCCCTCTCCTCTTTATGTCTCTCTCTCCCTCCCTCTCTACCGCTTTCTCTCTCTATATATGTGAGACAAAAGAAAAACGAAATCAATTACGCCAATGGGAAATAATCAAACCCTGTTACAGACCACAAATAAAATACTTCACACAAAGACCATCGGAGAGTAAGGTGAAGGGTCACTAGACTCAACCTTTGAGAGGTGCCTGGCCCTTTAACACTCAGAGTGATAACAACAGCTGCTACAGAACAGCTGTAAAGATTGTCTATATTCTATTCCGATCACAACAAACCAGCGCATGTTTTTTTTAAAGGGAGAAAGCGACAGAGGGACAATAGGTGAAGGGTCTGATCTTGACTTGTCATTGTCCGGTTCACCTTCACTCTTTTTGAGATCAAAGTTCCTGGGTTTACCTAACCAGCAGCTTTGACCAGCTTTAACTGGTCATCCGGATCGGCCCCTGGGATTTTAAACTGCAGCGGCCGATTTTGGGGGGGGGGGGGAAAAGACACGAATATCGGAGGGCGGTATTATTTGACCGTTGAATAGATTTGAATGTGGAGGGGAGAAGGGGGAGGCGGGGGGATGGTTTAGGGGGAAAGAAATAGGGGTGGGGGGAGAGAGGGTGGGTGGGTGGGTGGGTGTTGGTTGTGAACGGCGCAGATGTCTATCTGTGGCCATTGTGCAGGTTCACCACAATCAGCGCCCAGTGGGTCAAAGGGACGGCGGATAATTGTGAGGCTCCGAAAAGTGTCACGTTCTGGGAATTGTCAACACCTTCCGGCTACCTGACCAGACTACCCAACCGGCAATCGCCATCAAACGGCCTTTTACAAAACCACTACCTGTTACAATATCAACCTGTTACTGTCCAGGGTGACAATAGGGCTTGGAGCGTGAACTTTAGCCTGCCAATCATTGTGACAGAAATTTAAAATAGAGATATTATTGGAAAAATAACAACGCACACATCTTATATTAAGAATTGTCTTTATTAATTATTATTATTATTATTCATTTTTAATTATGAAGTGCGCCATAATGTCTGGTCTCATTGTGCTTACAACCGTCATTTCAGATACTGGCTTAAAAATTCCCGTGAAAATTTCCCCCAGAAACTGGGAGGGTTATACACTTTTTACAATTTGTAAAAATCCTGTTTTTTTTCTTTAAGTTGCAAATGTTATTTACAAGACTTCTCGCGATATACAGTTCTCCTGTGCATGTGTGTTTGTGTGTTTCGTAAATGGTTATTGTTATTAAGTACAATTCCTTCTACCTGAATCTAGGAATCGGACATTTAGTGCTACCGGGTGTAACCCTAAAATGGAAGAAGACAGAGTAAGACGGTAATGGGAGTGCGCTGAAGGTGGTTTTTTACTACGTGTTGTTCATTTATCAAAAGTCATTGAATGGCTGGGTGCTGTTCATTCAGCACCATAAAGGCCATCCCCTATACTACAATGAAACAAAGGCAGGCAATGTTAAAATGGAAGATTCATTTGTCTTAAATCCTATAAGACTACATTGGAAAGTTCCCTGATATTAATCATTTTATTATTATTATCCTAAATAACTGTTTTACTATTCAGAATACTGGATTAAAATGTACCTGATTTATCTGCTTATCCAAATACTATTTTTTCTCTTAAAAATATCATGCATCAAATAATTATTGCTCTATAGCATAGTCCAGGCTCCTACGTGAAATATTGCCCTCAAAACTGTCTACATTATTTAATTCTTATGATTTTTCATCTTCTTGCAAAAAATTCAAAATATAGTTATCTTACAATTGGCATAGATTGAATACTGTTGCATGCATAAAATGCAAAGAGTTCGACAAAAGTAATCTAACAAAAGTTGTTTTCGTTTCTCCCTCTGAAAGTGGCAAGCGCTTTGGCATGTCAGTAACAGATTGGCAACCTGTTAAATACTGAACCGATCGATTCAATAATTAATCAATTAATTCGACAAATTAATAAATAAATAAAGTGCAACTCAATAATTCAGAAACTTCAAATTGGGTTTCAAGCGAAAAGAGTGCAAGGTGGGGGGGTCAGTGATAGAAAGATCAAACAAATAGTTACTGAAGAAATAAATTAAATAATTCATAAATAAATAAATAATCTTGTTACCGCTAATGTTACCTCAAAGACGAAGGGGAGGGGCCTATTTCTGGTCGTTGGCAAAAGTACATTATTGTCCTCCGTTTTTAAAAAAATGTTTGACCTTTTGATAGTTACAGACACCTTTATGCCTTCACTGAATTTCAGCGAGTGATTTGGCAAGGGTTGAGTGTTCTCTACAGCTTGAGTTAGGAAGTTGCTCTGTATAAAGTCTATCCGAAGATTACAAGCAGGTATTATTTTTTTTCTTCAGTTGTCTCTTATAGAAAATATTTGAGATGTGCTATAACGCGTAGCAAGTTTTCTTCTTCTTCTTGTATTTCGTGTTTTTTTTTCCGGGTTCTTTTTTTTTGTTTGAGGGGTTGGGGGTAATTGGCTGGAGAAGGAGGGGGGAGGGAGGGGAGAGGGGAGGCGGAGGGAGAGAAAGGAAGAGAACGGAGGGTGAAGATCAGGCTTCAACTGCATTCAGTGCCGGGACAGCGCCTTTAAAACAGGCGGATTCGTAATGCTTGTTCAGATAAGACTTCAAAGCAAAGGTTTTGTTGCACCGTTTGCACTTGAAGTGTTTGAAAGCCGAGTGAGTTTGCATGTGGGCTCTGAGGTTAGAGCGGTCAGCAAAAGCTTTGCCACAGTGAGCGCAGCCGAAAGGTTTCTCCCCGGTGTGAGACCGCATGTGACCTTGGAGGAGCCAGGGTCTACTGAAGGCCTTGCCGCAGATTTCACACTTGTGCTTGAGGTCGTGGGTCAGGAGATGCATGGCCATGGCCGGCATGGACACGTAGACCTTGGCACAGGTCGGACACTTCTTGGCCATCTTACTGTCCAGGCTCCGGTGGGTCTGCTTGTGCCTGCTCAGGTTGGACGAGGTTGCGTAGGTCTTCCCGCATTCGTTGCACGTGTGGCGCTGGATCGTGTTCTTGGGTCCGGCGATGACCTTCCTTCTCGATCTCCCGTCGGTGATGAAGAAGGCGTCCACCGTGTAGCCTTCGCTCACCGCCGCATCCCCGTTGATGTAGCCGGTTGTAATCCCCGATTGCGGGCTGTCCGGTGGCTCCGAGTCCGGGGCTCCGTACTCACTGTGCACCGCTGCATAGATAGGCTCTGGCGAAGACAGTTTAATCGCGTTCTGGGGGTCTCCATCGTAAACCGAAGGCGTGATATAGTCACTGATGTACCCTGACGATTAAAAAAAAAAGAGGCAGAGATGGGGATCTTTGTTCACTTAATTCATTAAGGACGAGAGGTCACGACAGAAATCGTCGCGTCCTTAAATAGAGCCTCCTGTTTTTTTTTTGCAGTTTCTGCTATTTATATACCGCAACAAGCAAACTGCAGTTTGCAATTTATTTTTAGTAACATTACAAATGGGGAACAAAAGCTAGGGCCCATGCGCTGTAAATGTAACCCGCCTCGCCAAATGACTTCACAGTAAAGGAGCCAATAACATGCACATTGTATTTAGCTCCGAGTTGCAGTTTCTGTATATATATATATAAAAATAAAATTATTAAATTTAATTGGTCTTAAGTACACACAGACACACAGACATATACAGACACACACACAATAACAGTGATCGCAGCCTCTATCGCGGGAGATCGAGGGGTTTGATCTGAACAGGGCCGCATTCCAGTGAATGAAACTCGATCTCTGAACGATCAACAAGCTGTTCAGTCTAACTGCCTTTGTAACATCGTCAGATACAAAATCCAATTTAGACCCAACATTGGGTCAGCGAGATAGACTGCACGGTGCCTGGGATTACATGCCCTGCAAATAAACTCCCATTGTGTCCTTAAACAAACATTGCAACGCAACGGGACAACATGGCCCATAGTTCTGTATGTCGCGCATGCAGCAACAAATAAAAATATCTTGACCCTCTAGGAAATTGTAAATACACTGTGAGATAAAACCAAACGCACACACACAGATCCTTTGTTAACATCAAACCGCTGGAACCGGAGTCAAAGCTGAGGGACAAGTGTAAGTCAGGGTTTCGAATCGATTTTTTGTTTGTATTTCATTTTATCTGAGGATGCAACAAGCATGATTGTATTGTTATTAATAATATATTATGGTAGAGATTGGTTCCTGGCATTTGGAGCACGGAAGAGCCGGTAGACCATTGCCTGCGCTCAGAGATGTACTGCAGTCTTTTCCAACTTTCTCTTCCCTCTGCCTCTAGGTGCAGCCAGTTGCTACACGCGAGGCTGCTTTCCTACCCCCTCTTTCATTTACAAAATGAACACAGCAACCTCTCTCCCTGCCTTTCAACTCCCACCATTAAAAAAAACAGGAACTCGATCGTCATCCAAAGGTTTAACAAAAGTATTCTTTGAAATTAGAGAAACATATTAAAAAAAAAGAGGGAACCGCATCAAGAAACAATGCAATCAATGAAAACATCATTCTTGGATAAATACCTCAAAATACTACACGCAATGCGTAAAATGCTTACAGAGGCTTATTTTTGCACGCATCCTTGATGCAGTTATTCCAACAAGGAGATTTTTTTTCGCGTGTGTCTGTTGTTAATCTTTGCAAATGCGGCGTGGAGAATGGAGAGACTGTGGAATGATGGTGCACGACACAGCAACAGATCAAAGGACGGTATGCATTTACCTTTTTCGTGCAATCGAGCAGTTAGACTTCCAACGTTATTGGTGGCGCGTCTGCCATAAGGGTTATCGTAGTCTGAGGTCGGCGAAGGGATGCTGGTAGTAGGAGATGGGAAATCATCAAGCTTGACTTTCTTAACCAGGAAGGATCGCGGCATGTTTTCCTTCTGCAGACCCGTGTGGGGCAGAGAGCGGGTTTTAGTTTCAGCACTGGACAGTTCCCAGCGGCTGCTTCTGCTGGGGTCGAGTCCCGGGTTTTAGTTTCAGCACTGGACAGTTCCCAGCGGCTGCTTCTGCTGGGTTAGAGCCTTGGGTTTAATTTCAGCACTGGACAGTTCCCAGCGGCTCCTGATGCTGGGGTAGAGTCCCGGGTTTTAGTTTCAGCACTGGACAGCTCCCAGCGGCTCCTTATGCTGGGGGCAGAGTCTTGGGTATAATTTCAGCACTGGACAGCTCTACGCGGCTCTCTGCTCCGCTCCTTCCTGAGGCTGGCTTGAACGATGGGAATGAATTCTACAGGCTGTGAGGTCAGCAGCTGTAGGTTTTATACAGTCGCGATCAGGTGGTAAATGGAAATGCTTAATTCAGTCCATCAAAAATTCTCTGGGGATCCACATTACGCCAGACGAATTTAATCTTTCGTTTGCTGTCTCCGCCCAGCATTATTTTTTTCCAAGGCTGCCCCGAGTTCATGTTAGTAGTTGAATCACACAGATCAAAAAAAAATTGCTTCCCTGGACTGTGCTGATCTAATTCTGGAGAGGGTCTTAACACGGCTCAAAGGGTTTTAGGAGCTTGTGGGTTCAAATCTCACTCCATGAATTGAGCTAATAGCCCAGGCTGACGCCTCAGTGCAGTAGTGAAGGAGTGCTGCACTGTCAGAGGTGCTGCCTTTCAGACCAGATGTTAAACTGAAGCTTTGCCCGTCCGACTGAATATTAAAGATTCCATGGCTCTAGGTGACGAAGAGCAGGGAGCTCTCCCCGTGTCCTGGTTAATATTCCCCTCTCAACTAAGAACAGATAACCTGTACATTTGCTGTTCTAGCTTGATTGTACAATGACAAAGTATTTTGGGACACCCTGAAGATGTGATAAGGTGCTATACAAATAAAAATTCCTTCTTACACACAATGAATCGCTTTTGAAGTGCAAGAACTGTTATATAGTCAAACTTCTCAGTAGAGTCTCATTGCCCCTTGGTTAGGGAGAGGCAAATTCAGGATCCCCCCTCCTGTCTGTTGTCTAATGAAGCCTGCTGGACCTTGAACCAGGGCAAAAACAGGCTGGGTCGTGATGCCTCCATGGTTGAATAGCCCCAACTCCCATCCTTTGGGCTCACACATGAAGAATGGCCACTTACATGAGATGCCAGATGGCCAACTTTACTTCAACAAGCGTGAGGACCTTCACCACAGGAGCATAAAAATAGACTTAAACTAGATCCTTACACAGTGAATATTTGTAAGAGTGGAATGAACTAACTAGAGCAATCAGGATTGCTGATTCCCAAAATTTACATCTTTTCTTTCCACAACCAACAAAACTAATGGAAATACGGGATATTGCAGTTTGAAGTTTAGTTTTCTTTTGTGTATTATGAACTCACGCTTTTTCTTCCCTCCTTTCCTTTCCTGAGTGTTGATTCCTCCCTGGGCTATATTTTTTTTGGTCAGCTGCATAAGTCCATTGTCATATTTAAGAACCTCCAAATCAAGCTACTGAGAAATCAACAGGTAAGGTTTCTGTTTGTCCGATATGGAATGCCCACTCTCTCCCAGTAGGGACACTTCCCACTTACCTAAACCTATACAGGGAGGATTTCTGTTTGTCCAATATGGAGTGCACTCTCTCTTCCTATAGGGACACTTCCCACTTACCTAAACCCACACAGGTAAGGTTTCTGTTTGTCCGATATGGAGTGCACTCTCTCTCCCTATAGGGACACACCCCACTTACCTAAACCTATACAGGGAGGATTTCTCTTTGTCCGATATGGAGTGCACTCTCTCTCCCAGTAGGGACACTTCCCACTTACCTAAACATATACAGTAGGATTTCTGTTTGTCCGATATGGAATGCCCACTCTCTCCCAGTAGGGACACTTCCTACTTACCTAAACCCACACAGGTAGGGTTTCTGTTTATCCAATGTGGAGTGAACACTTTGTCCCTGTAGGGACTCACCACACTTACGTAATTCCAAAGAACTTAGGCACATTGGCAACAACAAAGGCTTAGGGATCCCTAAGTGTGAATTGGGGGAATGCTGGAGTATAACCATCAGAGAGCACTGGTAAGGTAAGCTTTCTACTGCTTGTCCACTGAGAATCACTCTATCCTATAAAGCATTGGCTTGCAGAGTTATCTGGATGTGAGTAATAAGACTCCAAGCCCCCAGCGACAGATCTACCCCCTCCAATTCCAATCAATGAACCCAGCTGGCTGGTTAATCATCAATATTTCTGCAGCACTGCAGATCTTCCTGGCTCAGGTATTAGATTATTGAGTGTGCCACGGGGAGTTGACTTAGTTCCAATCTTTTGAGATTGGGTTGGTACCAAGACATGTGATTTTACAACAATAACTACTACTAGTTGAATTTATATAGATCCTTTAATGTAGAAAAATGCCCCAAGATGCTTCACAGAGCCATAATCAGACAAAAACAGATGCCAAGCCAAAGAAGGAGATATTAGGAGGGGTGAGCAAAAGCTTGGTAAAGAGGTGGGCTCTAAGGAGGGATTAAGATAAGAAGAGGGAGGTGGAGAGGTAAAGGGGTTTAGGGAGGGAATTAGAGAATGTAGGGCCTAGAAGGCTGAAGCCACGGCCACCAATGGTGGGACAAAGGGAAAGGGGTGCACAAGAGGCCAGTGTCAGAGGAACATGGAGTTTTGGGAAGGCTGTGGGGCTGGAGGATGTTACAATGAGGGCGAGGCCATGAAGGGATTTAAACACAAGGCTGAGAATTTCAACTTGGAGGTGTTGAGGGCCCAGGAGCCAATGTAGATCATCGAGGACAGTGGGTTGAGTGAACTGGGTCTGTTGTAGACTAATTGATAGAGATTGGTTGCTATGATTAGTCAACAACTCTATTATTGTTATATGATGCAACTACCAGAATGGTAGAAGGTGAACTGGATGGACTTTGGTCTTTTCTTGTCTAGCAATTCCTATGTTCCTATTAAAATTAATGGAGGGAAAATCCTAGGCTGGTGGATGAGACTCCTTCTTGTTACTGCCCATTCGTAAGTTTAACCTGCATTGACACTTTTTCTTTTGCACCTTCTCAGCGTGGTCCAGGAGGACTTTATCCAGGGTAATGTAAACATCACCAGGAACCCTGTGAAAGAAAAAAAGAACTTGCATTTATTTAGTGTCTTTTTTTGTCCTCAGGATGTACCAAAGTGCTTCATAGCCAATGAATTACCTTTGAAGTGCAGTCACTCTTGCTATGTAGATGAATACAGCAGTCAATTTGCACACAGCAAGGACCACAAACAGCAATGGGATAAATGACTAATTAATCTGTTTTTGGTGTTGTTTTTTGAGGGAGGAATGTTGGCCAAGACCTCAGGAGAACATCTTTGTTCATCTTTTAGTTGAACAGACAGATGGGGCCTCAGTTTAACATCTCATCCGACAGAAGTGCTGACATAAACCAACCATAGGAACAAATATCCATTGTAATTTTTCAATCAGTACCTTTGAAATCCATCCTAAAGCTGTTCAAAGCCTTAACTTTGCTCTTGGGGGGCTCCCATCACTAGATCCCACTGGATAGGACTGAAGGTTTGTGTCTAAATGTGGGAAATATCACAACTCAACCTGACTGCCTTTCACGCAACATCCGTATCTTTCAGCAGCAATCACTGTATTGTGATCAGAAATGAGAGCCACTCATGATTTTTCCCTCCTTATCTTGGAGGCTGAGGCCAATTTTTCATACCTCTGCGTCCTTTCACCAGTCTGGCTAAAATCATTAACTCAACACAAAGCAGGGATCAAACCTGAAACTTCTTGATCTGTATGAGTCAGGCAAACCCATTATAGGAGATCATGTGGTTTATTGGACAGCATTTATATGCTTTGGGATTTGGGCTTCAGTTAATACCCCTTCCACAGGAATGGCAATGAAGGGCCAGTGCTGTATGTGAAATGAGGCAAATGTAGGTCAGTGCACATTTATTGGAAAATATTAATGATTAGCACATCCCCGGGAAATAATGTGAGCAGATGCAAACTGTTTGATGCCCAAGAACTCAATATAGTATGGCTCCCGGGAGTGAGTTACAGGCTGGAATCTAATCGAGGGGTTTGGGGGGTTTATATATAGAATAACAGGTACCCGGGAGTGAGTTACAGACTGGAATCTAATCGAGGGGTTCGGTAGGTTTATATATAGAATTACAGATACCCGGGAGTGAGTTACAGGCTGGAATCTAATCGAGGGGTTCGGGGGGTTTATATATAGAATAACAGGTACCCGGGAGTGAGTTACAGACTGGAATCTAATCGAGGGGTTCGGTAGGTTTATATATAGAATTACAGATAATCGGGAGTGAGATACAGGCTGGAATCTAATCGAGGGGTTCGGGGGGTTTATATATAGAATAACAGGTACCCGGGAGTGAGTTACAGGCTGGAATCCAATCGAGGGGTTCGGGGGGTTTATATATAGAATAACAGATAATCGGGAGTGAGTTACAGGCTGGAATCTAATCGAGGGGTTCGGATGGTTTATATATAGAATAACGGATACCTGGGAGTGAGTTACAGGCTGGAATCTAATCGAGGGGTTCTGGTGGTTTATATATAGAATAACAGATACCTGGGAGTGAGTTACAGGCTGGAATCTAATCGAGGGGTTCGGGGGGTTTATATATAGAATAACAGATACCCGGGAGTGAGTTACAGGCTGGAATCTAATCGAGGGGTTCGGGCGGTTTAAATATAGAATAACAGATACCTGGGAGTGAGTTACAGGCTGGAATCTAATCGAGGGGTTTGGATGGTTTATATATAGAATAACGGATACCCGGGAGTGAGTTACAGGCTGGAATCTAATCGAGGGGTTCGGGCGGTTTAAATATAGAATAACAGATACCCGGGAGTGAGTTACAGGCTGGAATCTAATCGAGGAGTTTGGGGGGTTTATATATAGAATAACAGATACCTGGGAGTGAGTTACAGGCTGGAATCTAATCGAGGGGTTTGGGGGGTTTATATATAGAATAACAGATACCTGGGAGTGAGTTACAGGCTGGAATCTAATCGAGGGGTTCGGGGGGTTTATATATAGAATAACAGATACCCGGGAGTGAGTTACAGGCTGGAATCTAATCGAGGGGTTCGGGGGGTTGATATATAGAATTACAGATTCCCGGGAGTGAGTTACAGGCTAGGATCTAATCGAGGGGTTCGGGGGGTTTATATATAGAATAACAGATACCTGGGAGTGAGTTACAGGCTGGAATCTAATCGAGGGGTTCGGGGGGTTTATATATAGAATAACAGATACCTGGGAGTGAGTTACAGGCTGGAATCTAATCGAGGGGTTTGGATGGTTTATATATAGAATAACGGATACCTGGGAGTAAGTGACAGGCTGGAATCTAATCGAGGGGTTCGGGGGGTTTATACATAGAATAACAGATACCCGGGAGTAAGTTACAGGCTAGGAACTAATCGAGGGGTTTGGATGGTTTATATATAGAATAACAGATACCCGGGAATAAGTTACAGGCTGGAATCTAATCGAGGGGTTTGGGTGGTTCATATATAGAATAACAGATACCCGGGAGTGAGTTAAAGGCTGGAATCTAATCGAGGGGTTCGGGGGGTTCATATATAGAATAACAGATACCCGGGAGTGAGTTACAGGCTGGAATCTAATCGAGGGGTTTGGGTGTTTTATATATGGAATAACAGATTCCCGGGAGTGAGTTACAGGCTGGAATCTAATCGAGGGGTTTGGGTGGTTTATATATAGAATAACAGATTCCCGGGAGTGAGTTACAGGCTGGGATCTAATCGAGGGGTTTGGGTGGTTTATATATAGAATAACAGATACCTGGGAATGAGTTACAGGCTGGAATCTAATCGTGGGGTTCGGGGGGTTTATATATAGAATAACAGATACCCGGGAATAAGTTACCGGCTGGAATCTAATCGAGGGTTTCGGGGGGTTTATATATAGAATAACAGATACCCGGGAGTGAGTTACTGGCTGGAATCTAATCGAGGGGTTCGGGGGGTTTATATATAGAATAACAGATACCCGGGAGTGAGTTACTGGCTGGAATCTAATCGAGGGGTTTGGGTGGTTTATATATAGAATAACAGATACCTGGGAGTGAGTTACAGGCTGGAATCTAATCGAGGGGTTCGGGGTGTTTATATATAGAATTACAGATTCCCGGGAGTGAGTTACAGGCTGGAATCTAATCGAGGGGTTTGCATGGTTTATATATAGAATAACAGATACCCGGGAGTGAGTTACAGGCTGGAATCTAATCGAGGGGTTCGGGCGGTTTAAATATAGAATAACAGATACCTGGGAGTGAGTTACAGGCTGGAATCTAATCGAGGGGTTCGGGCGGTTTAAATATAGAATAAAAGATACCTAGGAGTGAGTTACAGGCTGGAATCTAATCGAGGGGTTTGGATGGTTTATATATAGAATAACAGATACCCGGGAGTGAGTTGCAGGCTGGAATCTAATCGAGGGGTTCGGGGGGTTTGTAGAAAGAATAACAGATACCCGGGAGTGAGTTACAGGCTGGAATCTAATCGAGGGGTTTGGATGGTTTATATATAGAATAACAGATACCTGGGAGTGAGTTACAGGCTGGAATGTAATCGAGGGGTTCGGGGGGTTTATATATAGAATAACAGATACCCGGGAGTGAGTTACTGGCTGGAATCTAATCGAGGGGTTTGGATGGTTTATATATAGAATAACAGATACCTGGGAGTGAGTTACAGGCTGGAATCTAATCGAGGGGTTCGGGGGGTTTATATATAGAATAACAGATACCTGGGAGTGAGTTACAGGCTGGAATCTAATCGAGGGGTTCGGACGGTTTAAATATAGAATAACAGATACCTGGGAGTGAGTTACAGGCTGGAATCTAATCGAGGGGTTCGGGCGGTTTAAATATAGAATAACAGATACCTGGGAGTGAGTTACAGGCTGGAATCTAATCGAGGGGTTCGGGCGGTTTAAATATAGAATAACGGATACCCGGGAGTGAGTTACAGGCTGGAATCCAATCGAGGAGTTTGGGGGGTTTATATATAGAATAACAGATACCTGGGAGTGAGTTACAGGCTGGAATCTAATCGAGGGGTTTGGGGGGTTTATATATAGGATAACAGATATCTGGGAGTGAGTTACAGGCTGGAATCTAATCGAGGGGTTCGGGGGGTTTATATATAGAATAACAGATACCCGGGAGTGAGTTACAGGCTGGAATCTAATCGAGGGGTTCGGGGGGTTTATATATAGAATTACAGATTCCCGGGAGTGAGTTACAGGCTAGGATCTAATCGAGGGGTTCGGGGGGTTTATATATAGAATAACAGATACCTGGGAGTGAGTTATAGGCTGGAATCTAATCGAGGGGTTCGGGGGGTTTATATATAGAATAACAGATACCTGGGAGTGAGTTACAGGCTGGAATCTAATCGAGGGGTTTGGATGGTTTATATATAGAATAACGGATACCTGGGAGTAAGTGACAGGCTGGAATCTAATCGAGGGGTTCGGGGGGTTTATACATATAATAACAGATACCCGGGAGTAAGTTACAGGCTCGGAACTAATCGAGGGGTTTGGATGGTTTATATATAGAATAACAGATACCCGGGAATAAGTTACAGGCTGGAATCTAATTGAGGGGTTCGGGGGGTTCATATATAGAATAACAGATAACCGGGAGTGAGTTAAAGGCTGGAATCTAATCGAGGGGTTCGGGGGGTTCATATATAGAATAACAGATACCCGGGAGTGAGTTACAGGCTGGAATCTAATCGAGGGGTTTGGGTGGTTTTTTTATAGAATAACAGATTCCCGGGAGTGAGTTACAGGCTGGGATCTAATCGAGGGGTTTGGGTGGTTTATATATAGAATAACAGATTCCCGGGAGTGAGTTAAAGGCTGGAATCTAATCGAGGGGTTCGGGGGGTTCATATATAGAATAACAGATACCCGGGAGTGAGTTACAGGCTGGAATCTAATCGAGGGGTTTGGGTGGTTTTTTTATAGAATAACAGATTCCCGGGAGTGAGTTACAGGCTGGGATCTAATCGAGGGGTTCGGGGGGTTTATATATAGAATAACAGATACCTGGGAGTGAGTTACAGGCTGGAATCTAATCGAGGGGTTCGGGCGGTTTAAATATAGAATAACAGATTCCCGGGAGTGAGTTACAGACTGGAATCTAATCGAGGGGTTCGGGGGGTTTATATATAGAATAACAGATACCTGGGAGTGAGTTACAGGCTGGAATCTAATCGAGGGGTTTGGATGGTTTATATATAGAATAACAGATACCCGGGAGTGAGTTACAGGCTGGAATCTAATCGAGGGGTTCGGGGGGTTTATATATAGAATAACAGATACCCGGGAATAAGTTACAGGCTGGAATCTAATCGACGGTTTCGGGGGGTTTATATATAGAATAACAGATACCCGGGAGTGAGTTACTGGCTGGAATCTAATCGAGGGGTTCGGGGGGTTTATATATAGAATAACAGATACCTGGGAGTGAGTTACAGGCTGGAATCTAATCGAGGGGTTCGGGCGGTTTAAATATAGAATAACAGATACCTGGGAGTGAGTTACAGGCTGGAATCTAATCGAGGGGTTCGGGCGGTTTAAATATAGAATAACAGATACCTGGGAGTGAGTTACAGGCTGGAATCTAATCGAGGGGTTCGGGGGGGTTATATATAGAATAACAGATACCTGGGAGTGAGTTACAGGCTGGAATCTAATCGAGGGGTTCGGGGGGTTTATATATAGAATAACAGATACCTGGGAGTGAGTTACAGGCTGGAATCTAATCGAGGGGTTCGGGGCGTTTATATATAGAATAACAGGTACCTGGGAGTGAGTTACAGGCTGGAATCTAATCGAGGGGTTCGGGGCGTTTATATATAGAATACCGAATGCCTGGGAGTGAGTTACAGGCTGGAATCTAATCGAGGGGTTCGGGGGGGTTTATATATAGAATACCGAATGCCTGGGAGTGAACCTCTCTCATCATAAGGGTCTGAACAAAATGAGCCTGACAGGCCCAGTCCAGGTCTGGGTGGCCATAGACCCATGACTTTAAATGGCATACAATTAGTATGTAATGGTTATGGTATTGGATGAGCATTGTAAAGGTCATGAGTTCAAATCTCACCATGCCAAACTGAGTTCAATAAACCTGGTAATTTCTGATGACCATGAAAGCTGCTGGATTGTTACAGAAACCCAGCTTATTCACTAATGTCCTTCAGAGAAGGGAACCTGCCAACCCTTGCACAGAACCCCAATCCCACAATAAGTGGTTGACACATGCCCTCAGAAGTTACATAGAAAGACACTCAAATACAGAGCAACAAGGGATGGGCATTAACTGTGGTCTTGTAAACGATGCCCATTCCAGCTACATATGAAGAACAAATATAAAAAATAATTCATGTCTAGCTGGCAGTAAATTGGCATTCTCACCCACAGAAGCCATATGGATGGCTGAGTGGCAAATGGAAGGTCACTTTGCTACAGTCGAGGGATCTCTTCTGAATTTGGGATTAAGGTTTATCTCTGGGGGAAGAGAATTGGTTGAATTACTCTGTATCTAACCCTGTACCTGCCCTGGGAGTGTTTGATGGGACAGTGTGGAGGGAGCTTTACTCTGTATCTAACCCTGTACCTGCCCTGGGAGTGTTTGATGGGACAGTGTAGAGGGAGCTTTACTCTGTATCTAACCCGTGCTGTACCTGCCCTGGGAGTGTTTGATGGGACAGTGTAGAGGGAGCTTTACTCTGTATCTAACCCGTGCTGTACCTGCCCTGGGAGTGTTTGATCGGACAGTGTAGAGGGAGCTTTACTCTGTATCTAACCCTGTACCTGTCCTGGGAGTGTTTGATGGGAGAGTGTAGAGGGAGCTTTACTCTGTATCTAACCCTGTACCTGCCCTGGGAGTGTTTGATGGGACAGTGTAGAGGGAGCTTTACTCTGTATCTAACCCGTGCTGTACCTGCCCTGGGAGTGTTTGATCGGACAGTGTAGAGGGAGCTTTACTCTGTATCTAACCCTGTACCTGCCCTGGGAGTGTTTGATGGGACAGTGTAGAGGGAGCTTTACTCTGTATCTAACCCGTGCTGTACCTGCCCTGGGAGTGTTTGTTGGGACAGTGTAGAGGGAGCTTTACTCTGTATCTCACCCGTGCTGTACCTGCCCTGGGAGTGTTTGATGGGACAGTGTAGAGGGAGCTTTACTCTGTATCTAACCCTGTACCTGCCCTGGGAGTGTTTGATGGGACAGTGTAGAGGGAGCTTTACTCTGTATCTAACCCGTGCTGTACCTGCCCTGGGAGTGTTTGATGGGACAGTGTAGAGGGAGCTTTACCCTGTATCGAACCCGTGCTGTACCTGCCCTGGGAGTGTTTGATGGGACAGTGTAGAGGGAGCTTTACTCTGTATCTAACCCTGTACCTGCCCTGGGAGTGTTTGATGGGACAGTGTAGAGGGAGCTTTACCCTGTATCGAACCCGTGCTGTACCTGCCCTGGGAGAGTTGGAGCAGTGTGCAGGGATCTTTATTCTGTGCCTAACCCTCATGGTCTGTAGGATTCACTGGCTCGCTGGATTATGTCACTGAGCCACTGTGGGACCTTGACAGTCAGTTTGAATGTTTTTACTGGCAGCAGAGAGCTGATGGCCCCTGTCTGCTTTCTCCCAGCATCAAAATTTAAGAGGAATTCAGAGGTCAGTGAGCCCAGCTCTGCCCAAGCACGGCCGTGTCCATCGAGAGAAAGCGATACAAGGGTGGGCATTCTAACTCCAGTCTGCTGGCCCTGTGTCGTACTGTAAATACCAGCTGAGACCTGTACCTGGTCCTTGAGAGATTTTACTGCAGTGTATTGAGAACACCAAACTATATCATACAATCCCGGCAGGGGAGCCATGCTTACAGGCAGCAGGGGTTGGGGAATAAGGGTTACAATAGTTTAGCCCTATATCTGAGCCGTGCTCCCTGCATGTGATACTAGCTCAATTGCTAAATTTAAATCTGAGATAGATAGCTTTTTGGCAACCAAAGGTATTAAGGGATATGGGCCAAAGGCAGGTATATGGAGTTAGATCACAGATCAGCCATGATCTTATCAAGCGGCGGAGCAGGCACGAGGGGCTGAATGGCCTACTCCTGTTCCTAAGTGTCGCTCTCCGCAGGGAGCACTAGGACGACAGACCCATCCCTTATATATTGTTCCTGATTCTGTACCTCTGAAACGGCAGAATAAATACTGTAGGAGGGTAGTGAAGGGAGAGAGGGGTGGGAGGTAACAGATCAGTGGCGGTGACTGGTCAGGGGTGGTGGTGAAAGGTCAGGGGGGATGGAGCCGGTGTTGTTGCAGTGGGCGGTTGTATTTTCTTTCCCTCCCTGGTCGCTTTCGGGCCGACCTGCGGGCGATGAAACATAACATCAACCTTCCAGTTGCCTTGCATTGTTGCTGAACCACGTTTGCATGTCAGGCTCCACCCCTCCCCTCTCGACGTCAGCGCGCCTCGGCCAATGGTGCGCCTGTTATGCTAATGAGGAGTGCTGGGAAGCAGAAGGGGTCCCTTCTGAATGATTCCTTTAGGAGACATATGTCCCCAATTAGCAGGTTTGTAGGTGTAGGGTTGTTCCGTATTGTTTAAGACTGTGTAGTTTATTTTTCTACACATGTACAGCAGGCTGGCTAGTTTTAAAGAGATATCACCCCCCATTGCACTTTCAACTTACACTTGGAAGCAGGAAAGTATCTGAGAGTTTTTGTTAAAAGTACATGTGAGTGGGACTGGGTGACAGGCTGGACTGCAGCCCATTCCTTCCACCTTTGAGTCTAGGATTCCAACCCACCCCCCACCCCCTGACTAATTGGATGAAAGTCTCCTCTCTCTGACAGCTGCATGTGTCTTAAGTGAAATGAGTTTGGGACAGTCTCAATCCAGTTCCTAGTGGGCACAGGCCCACGGCACCAAACTGCTCATAATTCAGCTCTAATTGGCAGTAAGTTGGCAAATCTCACCCACAGATGCCATATGGATGGCGAAAGTGGCAAATGGAGGTGTCACTCTCCTGAATTTGGGATTAAGGCGTGTTGGGGGAAGATTGCAGGAAGCTTTTTTCTCTCTCTAATCCATTCTGTACCTGTCCTGGGAGTGTTTGATGGGACAGTGTAGAGGGAGCTTTACTCTGTATCTAACCCTGTGCCTGCCATGGGAGTGTTTGATGGGACAGTGTAGAGGGAGCTTTACTCTGTATCTAACCCGTGCTGTACCTCCCCTGGGAGTGTTTGATGGGACAGTGTAGAGGGAGCTTTACTCTGTATCTAACCCGTGCTGTACCTCCCCTGGGAGTGTTTGATGGGACAGTGTAGAGGGAGTTTTACTCTGTATCTAACCCGTGCTGTACCCCCCCTGGAAGTGTTTTTTTACTCTGTATCCTATACTGATCAAGGACAATAAATCCTAAAATGGGGAATATGATTCCATTTCCCATTCCGACGTCCCTGATCCAGACGACCACTAATAATTCCTCTCCCGCTGCCAACTGGCCAAATACATTATGAAAACATTATGGGGTGAATTTCCCCGGTGATTCTCCTGGCCCTCCGCTCTAACTTTGGAGGAAAAACCACGGAAACCCTGGAGTAATGGCATTAATGGTGTTTACACCACTTTACTGAGGTCTCTCTGATTCTTAAGGCCTTTGATAAAGCCCCACATAAGTGGTTAGTGTGCAAAATTAAAACACATGGGATTGGGGGTAATATACTGGCATGGATTGAAAATTGGTTAATAAACAGGAAACAGAGAGTAGGAATAAATGGTTCTTTTTCCAGGTGGCAGGCGGTGACTAGTGGGGTACCGCAGGGATCAGTGCTTGGGCCCCAGCTATTCACAATATATATCAATGATTTGGATGAGGGAACCAAATGTAATATTTCCAAGTTTGCAGACGACACAAAACTAGGTGGGATCGTGAGTTGTGAGGAGGATGCAAAGATGCTTGAAGGTGATTTAGACAAGTTGAGTGAGTGGGCAAATACATGGCAGATGCAGTATAATGTGGATAAATGTGAAGTTATCCATTTCGGAAGGAAAAACAGAAAGGCAGAGTATTATTTAAATGGTGATAGATTGGGGAATGTTGATGTACAAAGGGACCTGGGTGTCCTTGTACACCTGTCACTGAAAGCAAACATGCAGGTGCAGCAAGCAGTTAGGAAGGCAAATGGTATGTTGGCCTTCATTGCAAGAGGATTTGAGTATAGGAGCAGGGATGTCTTACTGCAGTTATACAGGGCCTTGGTGAGACCACACCTGGAGTATTGTGCACAGTTTTGGTCTCCTTACCTAAGAAAGGATATACTTGCTATAGAGGGAGTGCAGTGAAGGTTCAGCAGACTGATTCCTGGGATGGCAGGATTGTCGTATGAGGAGAGATTGGGTCGACTCGGCCTGTATTCACTCGAGTTTAGAAGAGTGAGAGGGGATCTCATTGAAACATATAAAATTGTGACAGGGCTCGACAGAGTGGATGCAGGGAGGATGTTTCCCCTGACTGGGGTGGGGTCCAGAACGAGACACAAAAGGCATCAAGGGGTATGGGGAGAGGGCGGGAATATGGTATTGAGATAGAGGATCAGCCATGATCATATTGAATGGCGGAGCAGGCTCGAAGGGCCGAATGGCCTACTCCTACTCCTATTTTCTATGTTTCTTACACCGAAGTTATGGAGGACAATTGGAAGAAACCCCGAGGAAGTTCCCCTCTCCATGATACTAACAAAAGGCACCTGGTATCAAGTCAGCATGATGGTGTTTGGATTCCCCCATATTTGGTTGGAGAGGAGGGTATATTCCTGGTATAGTCAATGATGCCGCACAGCAGGAACCCAGGAGTTGGATCTGGCCTTTGGGCCACTTGGGTTTGCCCGTTTCCTTTCACTTGTCCCCTGAAAGCGCAGACTCTTGTGGGGATACAGTTGCTCGGTGCCTCAGATGAGTGGCCATTCTCCCTGTGCGAACCTGGACGGTGAGAATTGGTGGGCTCTTTGCCCCTGGGGGGCAGCATCGTGGAGCCTGACTTTGATCTCCAGCTCAACACTTATGAGGGGCAAGACAGTGGGATCGGGGGGAAGGGAAGTTCAGCCCATCCTGATCCTCTCCTTGCTCCAGGGGTAGATTTTCTGGTGGAACAGACGTCGATTAGCCACCTGGTGGAGTCTGCTCACCAGCCTCCTGATAGTCCTGGCGGGAGACCTGCTCCATATTCAAGGCCGAACTTCTCTGGCATTCGGCTGGACTTCGGAACAGAGGAAGGCTGATTCGTGGGAGGGGGTCCAATTTTGAGAGGGGCGTTGGGTCCGTTGCGGACCACTCCAGCTCCTCCCAGCCCCACAAGAACACTGTCAGACTTACCTGAGGGCACTCTCTTGGGCTGGACCGCTCGCTGATACCGGGCAGAGTAGGCGCCGCACACATACTGTCTTAAGATGGCAACTGACCCGTGTACGTCATCAGATCCCGCACTGCAAATTAAAAGGGCATTACCGCCCAACTCAGGCCCGGGCTCTTCGGCTGCCCGGTGACAGGTCCGGTCTGAGATCACGGCGGTGGCAGCAAACGTGGGAACGGGCACGGTGGGACGTTGCCCGCCATCGGCCGGGCCTGACCGTTGAATCTCCCCCGGGCAGGAGGACCAGAGCATCTCCCGCTCAATGTTCACACAAGTGGACTTTCCAACTGGGTCCAATGGATGGTGATTCGGAGCAGTGACTCTGGCTGAAATTTCCCCTTGGAGAGACTGGAGAATCTGGGATTGTTCTCCTTAGAACAGAGAAGGTTAAATGGAGATTTAATAGAGGTGTTCAAAATCATGAATGGTTTTGACAGAGTATAAGGAGGAACTGTTTCCAGTGGCAGAAGGGTCGGTAACCAGAGGACACAGATTTAAGGTAATTGGCAAAAGAGCCAGAGGTGACATGAGGAAACATTTTTAATGTAGCGAGTTGTGATCTGGAATTCACTGCCTGAAAGGGCGGTGGAAGCAGATTCAATAATAACTTTCAAAAGGGAATTGGATAAATACTTGAAAAGGAGAAATTTGCAGGGCTATGGGGGAGAGAGCAGGGGGAGTGGGACTAATTGGAGAGCTCTTTCAAAGAGCCGGCACAGGCACGATGGGCCGAATGGTGTCCTTTCGTGCTGTATCATTCTATGATTCCCAATCCAAGCCATCCAACAATTGATTGACAAAGATATTGAATAAGATGGGTGGCAGTACACAAACTTGTCTCACTCGTCTTTTGAGGGAGATAGGTTTAGTGAGTCTCCCATTCAGCTTTCTACAGACCATGGGTCTGAAGATTACGCCATGTAGTCCCACAGCTTCCAGCTTCATCATGAGGGCACAATGTGGCACCAGGTCGAAAGCCTTGTGAAGAATTGATGGAAGCAGTATAAGTGGGTTCTGCTGCGCCTTGAAGCACTCTGCTAACTTATATAAAGCTATAACTGGCCCATCACATTCCTCAAATAAGCAAAATCCAGCCAGATCCATTCTGATTACTGCACAAGTCATCCAGAGCATCCAATATACCTGCTGCAACAGTCCAAGGAGACACTGATATCAACGAGATCACTCACTAGGTTTTGGGTTGAATAGAGTCCCCCCATTCTTGTGAGCGAAAGCCACAACTGTGCCCCGGAACACCCAAGGGCCCCAAGCAGGAACCGATCCACCAGGCTCAGAAGGGCAGTTCCAACATGGGTTAATGGTCCCTGGCACAGTTCACCAAGGCCATCGCCATTCCCTCACCCGCTTAGAGTGGTCAGTGACCAGTGAATATCAGGGCCAATGTTAACTCCTGATGGGAGTGGGTGGCATTCCTGCTTGGGAGTATTCATTGGAGGTTCATTTGAATGCAGTTGGTCAGCCGCTCACCCGTTTCGGGCAGGGTGGGGGGGGGGAAAACGGGATGTAGATTGGGTGGGCCAGCGGCTGCCCATTGGCACCGAGACAAGGTTGCCGGCCACAAGGTAAGTCTGGGAGAGGGAGTGTTTCCAGGGTGTCGCGGCTGGGACGGAGAGGCGGGGGAGCCCAGGCAAGCTTCCCACATTCTTTATTTGGTGTGGCAGCTCAGGAGAGGGTTAGAATGCCAGTTGGGTACCCATGTACGTCATGGGACCCCGATTTATGATTGAGGCTCCAGCCAGTGTCTCATCTGCCGCCAGAACCAATGGCGTTAAAATGAGGATTGGAGCGGGAAATGGGACCTCTCCATTCGAACTGCCCTCATTTCCTTTCCCGTCGATGAGGGAGAGTTAAAATTCCCCCTTTCAGGCCATCCTACAGCTTTATGGGTCATCGTGGGCATGTGGCAGCAGTCCATTCCTATGAATATCACATTTGGTACTGTCCCTTTAAATCAATTTCGTAATTGTTGTAGGTAATTTTAGGGACACCATCCCATAGTGCATGTTAATGATTAATATATCAGAACAGAGTCATATCCATCCAACTTATACCAGGGTTATGATAACATATTGGTGGATGAAAATAATTAAATAGTAATTCATGTATTAGAGTAATTAAATAATGGAAGTGTTAAATCCTGCTTCATTTGCAATTTTATTGCTGATCCTTAAAATGCTGAAACTGTCAGTTTGGCTTTTTTTAAATTCATTCTTGAGATGTGGGCATCGCTGACAAGGTGGACGTTTATTGCCCATCCCTAGTTGCCCCTTGAGAAGGTGGTGGTGAGCCTCCTTCTTCTTGAGCAGCTGCAGTCCGTGTGGTGAAGATTCTCCCACAGTGCTGTTGGGAAGGGAGTTCCAGGATTTTGACCCAGCGACGATGAAGGAACGGCGATATATTTCCAAGTCGGGATGGTGTGTGACTTGGAGGGGAACGTGCAGGTGGTGTTGTTCCCATGTGTCTGCTGCTCTTGTCCTTCTTGGTGGTAGAGGTCGCGGGTTTGGGAGGTGCTGTCGAAGAAACCTTGGCGAGTTGCTGCAGTGCATCCTGTGGATGGTACACACTGCAGCCACAGTGCGCCGGTGGTGAAGGGAGTGAATGTTTAGGGTGGTGGATGGGGTGCCAATCAAGCGGGCTGTTTTGTCCTGGATGGTGTTGAGCTTCTTGAGTGTTGTTGGAGCTGCACTCATCCAGGCAACTGGAGATCTAGGGCAGGAGACAGTATCAGAGACTAAAGGCATGGAGTTTCTGGCAGAGGCCGATTGGGGTGACTTTTGATCTTGCCAAAGTTGAGTTGCAAAAAAAAAGTTCTGGCTCATCCATGACCTCATGTCAGACTCATAGTGGCAAATGTGGAATATAGAAACATAGAAAATAGGGGCAGGAGTAGGCCATTCGGCCCTTCAAGCCTGCTCCGCCATTCAATATGATCATGGCTGATCCTCTATCTCAATACCATATTCCTGCTCTCTCCCCATACCCCTTGATGCCTTTTGTGTCTAGAAATCTATCTATCTCCTTCTTAAATATATTCAGTGACTTGGCCTCCACAGCCTTCTGTGATAGAGAATTCCACAGGTTCACCACCCTCTGAGTGAAGGCATTTCTCCTCATCTCAGTCCTAAATGTCCTACCCCATATCCTGAGACTGTGACCCCTCAAAGGTGGTAGCGGAGAGAGGGTTAATATATAGGTGAGGAATAAGGGCGGGAAGCAGCAACAACAACTTGCATTTATATCGTGCCTTTAATGTAATAAAATGTCCCAAGGTGCTTCACAGGAGCGATTATCAGACAAAATTTGACACCGAACCACATAAGGAGATATTAGGACAGGTGACCAAAAGCTTGGTCCAAGAGTTTTAAAGAGCGCCTTAAAGGAGGAGAGAGATTGGACAGGCGGAGAGGTTTAGGGAGGGAATTCCTGAGCTCAGGGCCTAGGCAGCTGAAGGCACGGCCACCAATGGTGGAGCAATTAAAATCAGGGGATGTGCAAGAGGCCAGAATTGGAGGAGGGCAGAGATATCGGAGGGTTGTAGGGCTGGAGGAGGTCACAGAGATAGGGAGGGGTGAGGCCATAGAGGGATTTGAACACAGGAACCAAGGAGGACACAGTGGAGCTGAGCATGCCCGGGTAACAGGAGGAAGGGCCATTCTTTGCAGGAGGTGTGCTGGCTGCCTTGGGACAGGTAGGAATGGACCATGTCTGAAGGTATTGCCATGGTCGACTGATGATGGAGGAAGGGTGGTTTGTTTGGACAAAGAGACTTGCTCGAGGATCACCGCACAACAATGATAGAACAACAAGAACTTGCATTAATACCGACCCAGGACATCCTGAAGTGCTCTACAGCACTTATGAAATGTAGGCACTCTTGTAATGTAGAAAACCTGGCAGCCAATTTGTGCACAGCAAGGTCCCACAAACAGCAAGGTGATAAATGAGCTAATCATCTGTTTTAGTGATGTTGGTTGAGGGATAAATAGCACCCCTGGGAACTGCCCGCTCTTTTTGAAATAGCATCGTGGAATCTTTTACATCGACTCGAGAGGGCAGACGGGGCCTCAGTTTAACGTCTCATCTGAAAGGCGGCACCTCCGACAGTGCAGCACTCCCTCAGTACATCACTGGAGTGTCAGCCTGGATTTTGTGCTCAAGTCTCTGGAGTGGGGACTTGAACCCATGACCTTCTGACTCAGAGGCGAGAGTGCTGCCCACTGAGCCACGGCTGACACCTCAAAGGGTCTAGTGAGGAGGAGGAATTAAAGGAAATTAGTATCAGTAAAAAAAAATAGTGCTGGAGAAATTAATGGGACTGAAAGCCGATAAATCCCCAGGGCCTGATAATCTTCATCCCAGAGTAATAAAAGAGGCAGCCATGGAAATAGTGGATGCATTAGTTGTCATCTTCTAAAATTCTACAGATTATGGAACAGTTCCTGCAGATTGGAGGGTGGCAAATGTAACCCCACTATTTAAAAAAGGAGGGAGAGAAAACAGGGAACCACAGACCGGTTAGCCTAACATCAGTAGTAGGGAAAATGCTAGAGTCTATTATAAAGGATGTGATAACAGGACACTTAGAAAATATCAATGGGATTAGACAAAGTCGACATGGATTTATGAAAGGGAAATCGTGTTTGACAAACCTACTGGAGTTTTTGAGGATGTAACTGGTAGAATAGATAGGGGAGAATCAGTGGATGTGGTGTATTTGGATTTTCAGAGGGCCTTTGATAAAGTCCCACATAAGAGGTTAGTGTGCAAAATTAAAGCACATGGGATTGGTGGTAATATACTGGCATGGATTGAAAATTGGTTAACAGACAGGAAACAGAGAGTAGGAATAAATGGTTCTTTTTCGGGGTGGCAGGCAGTGACCAGTGGGGTGCCCACAGGGATCAGTGCTTGGGCCCCAGCTATTCACAATATATATCAATGATTTGGATGAGGGGACCAAATGTAATATTTCCAAGTTTGCTGATGACACAAAACTAGATGGGATCGTGAGTTGTGAGGAGGATGCAAAGATGCTTCAAGGCGATTTAGACAAGTTGAGTGAGTGGGCAAATACATGGCAGATGCAGTATAATGTGGATAAATGTGAAGTTATCCACTTCGGAAGGAATAACAGAAAGGCAGAGAATTATTTAAATGGTGATAGATTGGGGAATGTTGATGTACAAAGGGACCTGGGTGTCCTTGTACACCAGTCACTGAAAGCAAACATGCAGGTGCAGCAAGCAGTTAGGAAGGCAAATGGTATGTTGGCCTTCATTGCAAGAGGATTTGAGTACAGGAGCAAGGATGTCTTACTGCAGTTATACAGGGCCTTGGTGAGACCACACCTGGAGTATTGTGCGCAGTTTTTGTCTCCTTACCTAAGAAAGGATATACTTGCCATAGAGGGAGTGCAGTGAAGGTTCACCAGACTGATTCCTGGGATGGCAGGACTGTCGTATGAGGACAGATTGGGTCGACTCGGCCTGAGTTTAGAAGAATGAGAGGGGATCTTATTGAAACATATAAAATTCTGACAAGGCTAGACAGACTGGATGCAGTGAGGATGTTTCCCCTGGCTGGGGGGGGTCTAGAACGAGGGGTCACAGTCTCAGGATACGGGGTAGGACATTTAGGACTGAGATGAGGAGAAATTTCTTCACTGAGGGTGGTGAACCTGTGGAATTCTCTACCACAGAAGGCTGTGGAGGCCAAGTCACTGAATATATTTAAGAAGGAACTAGATAGATTTCTAGACACAAAAGGCATCAAGGGATATGGGGAGAGAGCAGGAATATGGTATTGAGATAGAGGATCAGCCAAGATCATATTGAATGGCGGAGCAGGCTCGAAGGGCCGAATGGCCTACTCCTGCTCCTATTTCCTATGTTAGCGATGTGAGGGGGGAAAACGGACCGAAAGAGGAGATAGTGGGAGATAAGAGCTGGATTTTAAGGAGGGTCTTAAAGGAGGTGGCAAAGCGATGGGGTTTAGGGAGGGAATTCCACAGCGTGGGAGTGGGGGAGGGAGGATGGGATGAACGAGGCCAGAGTGGAGAGTCGAGGAGGGGGACTTGTAGCGTTGGCAGAGGTGACGGAAGTCTTGTTGGTTTATTGGTGATGGCCCTGTGGCGGGGCGGGCGGGGGTGGGGGTGGGGGGCAGGGGGAGACCTTTTCGAATACAGAAGCGGAGGGCTGGTGCGATTAGCAGCTGAGTCAACGGGAGGAGGCGATGAAGATTGAAATGGAAGGAAGCAAATCAGCTTGGGGTTAGTGCCTCAACTCTGCGTACAAGGGATTATCTCCAAATGTGCGTCTTTATCAGATAGCAACAGCCCAAGCAATTTGTTGCTTATCTCTGGTTAGAGAGGAGAGGGTGAGAGGGGGGGGGGGTTGGAAATTACTGCCTCTGTTTGAGTTCATTCATTCCCTTTGCATTGAATTAAGCGACAAAGCCTCTTTGCTGATAGGATTTGTGTCGACTCCCCAGTGACTGCCACCCATCATCCACATCGCTCGCTTTCCCCTTTCTTCAGTGCGTCTCAAAGAAATAAAAAAGGATTAATCTTGTTTGTCGTAACCCCTTCAGCGGGGGAAGCAAAGTTGGGGGGGAGGGCTGGGAACCTGGCTCCACGACACAAGTCGGGAGCCTGTCTCTCTTTATCTTCACCCGGCAGTCAGGGAGGAACTAATTAAACGGGAAAGTTTTAGGATAATGGGGAAAACAGAGGCCCCGGCTGAAAGACACAGACCATCCTAATTTATGCAAATAGCACTGAGCCTTTATTTTTTAAGTGCCATCTTGTCCCCACAGACTGCTCGTCTTTTCTCTGGCAAGAAATGTTAATCCTCCCCTTATTCCCGTCCTTTGCCACTGCAGCGAGTTTAGCTGACGTGAGAGTCTGGGCCTACTTTCCTGGTATGGTGGCCTGTAGTTACGCACTGGTTTTCTAAGGCTCTCTCTCTGGTTTGACGGCCTCCTCGCCTGAATGCTCTTGACCCCCGACTCGACCAATGTTACACAAGCACCACCCACCCCTCTGCTACTTCACCCCGTGAGCTTGGACAGTCAGCAGGCTATTTGACTGTGTGTGGCATCATTTTGGTACAATTTTAAAGGGGGAGCAGGGAACAAAGAATCATAGAATCTTAGAAAGGTTACAGCACGGAAGGAGGCCATGCGGCCCATCGAGTCCGTGCCGGCTCAATGCAAGAGCAATCCAGCTAGTCCCACTCCCCCGCCCTATCCCCGTAGCCCTACAATTTTTTTCCTTTCAAGTACTTATCCAGTTCCCTTTTGAAGGCCATGAAGGGCAAAAGGGTAACTAGGGAGAGAGTAGGGCCTCTTAAGGATCAACAAGGTCATCTATGTGCGGAACCACAAGAGATGGGTGAGATCCTGAATGAATATTTCACATCGGTATTTACGGTTGAGAAAGGCATGGATGTTAGGGAACTTGGGGAAATAAATAGTGATGTCTTGAGGAGTGTACATATTACAGAGAGGGAGGTGCTGGAAGTCTTAACGCGCATCAAGGTAGATAAATCTCCGGGACCTGATGAAATGTATCCCAGGACGTTATGGGATGTTAGGGAGGAAATTGCGGGTCCCCTAGCAGAGATATTTGAATCATCCACCGCTACAGGTGAGGTGCCTGAAGATTGGAGGGTAGCAAATGTTGTGCCTTTGTTTAAGAAGGGCGGCAGGGAAAAGCCTGGGAACTACAGACCAGTGAGCCTGACATCTGTAGTGGGTAAGTTGTTAGAGGGTATTCTGAGGGACAGAATCTACAGGCATTTGGAGAGGCAGGGACTAATTAGGAACAGTCAGCATGGTTTTGTGAGAGGAAAATCATGTCTCACGAATTTGATTGAGTTTTTTGAAGGGGTAACCAAGAAGATAGATGAGGGCTGTGCAGTAGACGTGGTCTACATGGACTTCAGCAAAGCATTTGACAAGGTACCGCATGGTAGGTTGTTACATAAGGTTAAATCTCATGGGATCCAAGGTGAGGTAGCCAATTGGATACAAAATTGGCTTGACGACAGAAGACAGAGGGTGGTTGTCGAGGGTTGTTTTTCAAACTGGATGCCTGTGTCCAGCGGTGTGCCTCAGGGATCGGTGCTGGGTCCGCTGTTATTTGTTATTTATATTAATGATTTGGATGAGAATTTAGGAGGCATGGTTAGTAAGTTTGCAGATGACACCAAGATTGGTGGCATTGTGGACAGTGAAGAAGGTTATCTAGGATTGCAACGGGATCTTGATAAATTGGGCCAGTGGGCCGATGAATGGCAGATGGAGTTTAATTTAGATAAATGTGAGGTGATGCATTTTGGTAGATCGAATCGGGCCAGGACCTACTCCGTTAATGGTAGGGCGTTGGGGAGAGTTATAGAACAAAGAGATCTAGGAGTACAGATTCATAGCTCCTTGAAAGTGGAGTCACAGGTGGATAGGGTGGTGAAGAAGGCATTCAGCATGCTTGGTTTCATTGGTCAGAACATTGAATGCAGGAGTTGGGATGTCTTGTTGAAGTTGTACAGGGCATTGGTGAGGCCACACTTGGAGTACTGTGTACAGTTCTGGTCACCCTATTATAGAAAGGATATTATTAAACTAGAAAGAGTGCAGAAAAGATTTACTAGGATGCTACCGGGACTTGATGGTTTGACTTACAGGGAGAGGTTAGACAGACTGGGACTTTATTCCCTGGAGAGTAGGAGGTTAAGGGGTGATCTTATAGAAGTCTATAAAATAATGAGGGGCATAGATAAGGTCGATAGTCAAAATCTTTTCCCAAAGGCAGGGGAGTCTATAACGAGGGGGCATAGATTTAAGGTGAGAGGGGAGAGATACAAAAGGATCCAGAGGGGCAATTTTTTCACTCAAAGGGTGGTGAGTGTCTGGAACGAGCTGCCAGAGGCAGTAGTAGAGGCGGGTACAATTTTGTCTTTTAAAAAGCATTTGGACAGTTACATGGGGAAGATGGGTATCGAGGGATATGGGCCAAGTGCAGGCAATTGGGACTAGCTTAGTGGTATAAACTGGGCGACATGGACATGTTGGGCCGAAGGGCCTGTTTCCATGTTGTAACTTCTATGATTCTATGATTGAATCTGCCTCCACCACCCCCTCGGGCAGTGCATTCCAGATCCTAACCACTCGCTGTGTAAAAAAGATTTTCCTCATGTCACTTTTGGTTCTTTTGCCAATCACCTTAAATCTGTGTCCTCTGGTTCTTGACCCTTCTGCCAATGGGAACAGTTTCTCTCTATCTACTCTGTCGAGACCCTTCATGATTTTGAATACCTCGATCAAATCTCCTTACAACTTTTTTTTTTCCGAGGAGAACATCCCCAGCTTCTCCAGTCTATCCATGTAACTAAAGCCCTTCATCCCTGGAATCATTCTAGTAAATCTCTTCTGCACCCTCTCTAAGGCCTTCACATCTTTCCTGAAGTGCGGTGCCCAGAACTGGACACAATACTCCAGTCGTGGCCGAACCGCCTTTATAAAGATTCATCATAACTTCCTTACTTTTGTACTCTATGCCTCTATTTATAAAGCCCAGGATCCTGTATGCTTTTTTATCCACTTTCTCAACCTGCCCTGCCACTTTCACTGATTTGTGTACATATACCCCCAGATCTCTCTGTTCCTGTACCCCTTTTAGAATTTTGCCCTCTAGTTTATATTGTCTCTCCTCGTTCTTCCTACTGAAATGTATCACTTCGCATTTTTCTGTGTTGAATTTTATCTGCCACATGTCCGCCCATTCCACCAGCCTGTCTATATCCTCTTGAAGTCTATCACTGTCCTCCTCACTGTTCACTACCCTTCCAAGTTTTGTGTCATCTGCAAATTTTGAAATTGTGCCCTGTACACCCAAATCCAAGTCATTAATATATATCAAGAAAAGCAGTGGTCCCAGCACCGACCCCTGGGGAACACCACTGTACACCTCCCTCCAGTCCGAAAAACAACCGTTCACCACTACTCTCTGCTTCCTGTTACTTACCCAATTCTGTATCAATGCTGCTACTGCCCCCTTTATTCCATGGGCTTCAATCTTGATGATAAGCCTACCATGCGGCACTTTATCAAATGCCTTTTGAAAGTCCATATACACCACATCAACTGCATTGCCCTCATCTACCCTCTCTGTTACCTCATCAAAAAACTCTATCAAGTTAGTTGAATATGATTTGCCTTTAACAAATCCGTGCTGGCTTTCCCTAATCAATCTACACTCGTCCAAGTGACTGTTAATTCTGTCCTGGATTATTGTTTCTAAAAGTTCCCCACGATCGAAGTTAAACTGACTGGCCTGTAGTTACTGGGTTTATCCTTACACCCTTTTTAGAACAAGGGTGTAACATTTGCAATTCTCCAGTCCTCTGGCACCACCCCCATATCTACAGATGTTTGGAAGATTTTGGCCAGTACCTCCACAATTTCCACCCTTACTTCCCTCAGTAACCTAGGGTGTATCCCATCCGGACCAGGTGACTTATCTACTTTAAATACAGCCAGCCTTTCTAGTAGCTCCTCTTTACCAATTTTTAGCCCATCCAGTATCTCAACTATATCTTCCTTTACTGAGACTCTGGCGGCATCTTCTTCCTTGGTAAAGACAGATGCAAAGTACTCATTTAGTACCTCGGCCATGCCCTCTGCCTCCATGAGTAGATCTCCTTTTTGGTCCCTGATCAGCCCCACCCCTCCTCTAATTGTTTACATGCCTATACAACACTTCTGAATTCCCTTTTATGTTGGCCACCAGTCTGGGAAATCTAGAACTAGGGGTCACAGTCTCAGAATGAAGGGTAGGCCATTTAGGACTGAGATGTGGAGACATTTCTTCACTCAGAGGGGGGTGAATCTTTGGAATTCTCTACCCCAGGGGGCTGTGGAGGCTCAGTCATTGTGTACATTCAAAACAGATGTGGATAATTTTCTAGATATTAAAGGCATCATAGAATCAGAGAAAATAGGAGCAAGAGTAGGCCATTCGGCCCTTCGGGCCTGCTCCGCCATTCAAAATGATCATGGCTGATCGTCTAACTCAGTACCCTGTTCCCGCTTTTTCCCCATATCCCTTGATTCCTTTAGCATTAAGAAATATATCTATCTCCTTCTTCAATACATCTAATGACTTGGCCTCCACTGCCTTCTGTGGTAGAGAATTCCACAGGTTCACCACCCTCTGAGTGAAGAAATTTCTCCTCATCTCGGTTCGAAATGGCATACCCCGTATCCTGAGACTGTGACCCCTGGTTCTGGACACCCCAGCCATCGGGAACATCCTCCCTGCATCTCGTCTGTCTAGTCCTGTTAGAATTTTATATAAGAACATAAGAAATAGGAGCAGGAGTAGGCCAATCGGCCCCTCGAGCCTGCTCCGCCATTCAATAAGATCATGGCTGATCTGATCCTAACCTCAAATCTAAATTCATGTCCAATTTCCTGCCCGCTCCCCGTAACCCCTAATTCCCTTTACTTCTAGGAAACTGTCTATTTCTGTTTTAAATTTATTTAATGATGTAGCTTCCACAGCTTCCTGGGGCAGCAAATTCCACAGACCTACTACCCTCTGAGTGAAGAAGTTTCTCCTCATCTCAGTTTTGAAAGAGCAGCCCCTTATTCTAAGATTATGCCCCCTATGTTTCGATGAGATCACCTCATTCTTCTAAACTCTAGTGAATATAGGCCTAGTCGACCCAATCTCTCCTCATACGTCAGTCCTGCCATCCCAGGAATCAGTCTGGTAAACCTTCGTTGCACTCCCTCCATGGCAAGGACATCCTTCCCCAGATAAGGAGACCAAAACTGCACACAATACTCCAGATGGGGCCTCACCAAGGCCCTGTATAACTGCAGTAAGACATCCCTGTTCCTGTACTCAAATCCTCTTACAATGAAGGCCAACATACCATTCGCCTTCCTAACTGCTTGCTGCACCTGAATGCTCGCTTTCAGCGACTGGTGTACAAGGACACCCAGGTCTCGTTGCACCTCCCATTTTCCCAATCTATCACCATTCAGATAATAATCTGTCTTTCTGTTTTTACAACCAAAGTGGATAACCTCACATTTATCCACATTATACTGCATCCACCATGTTCTTGCCCACTCACCCGACTTGTCTAAATCACATTGGAGCCTCTTTGCATCCTCCTCACAGCTCACATTCCACCCCAGCTTTGTGTCATCTGCAAACTTGGAAATGTTACATTTAGTTCCCTCATCCAAATCATTGATATATATTGTGAATATCTGGGGCCCAAGCACTGATCCCTGCTGCACCCCACTAGTCACTGCCTGCCACCCGGAAAAAGACCCATTTATTCCTACGCTCAGTTTTCTGTCTGTCAACCAATTTTCAATCCATGCCAGTATATTCCCTCAATCCCATGTGCTTTAATTTTGCACACTAACCTCTTGTGTGGTGTGGAGATGCCGGTGATGGACTGGGGTGTGACATCAAGGGATATGGGGATGGTGCAGCAAAATGGGGTTGATGAAGAAGATCAGCCATGATCTTGTTGAATGGAGGAGCAGGCTCGAGGGGCCGGATGGCCTACTCCTGCTACTATTTCTTATGTTCTTATGTTCTATTCTCATACTCTCTCTTTGCCCCTCTTATTTCCTTTTTCACTTCCCCTCTGAACTTTCTATATTGCGCCTGGTTCTCACTTGTGTTATCAACCTCACATCTGTCATACGCCCCTTTTTTCTGCTTCATCTTAGAGACCTGGGGGTTTACGTACATGAATCTATGAAGGTGGCAAGACAATTTGAGAAGACTGCTAAAAAGGCATACTGGATCCTGGGCTTTATAAATAGAGGCATAGAGTGCAAAAGCAAGGCTGTTACGCTAAACCTTTATAAGACACTGGTTAGGCCTCAGCGGGTGTATTGTGTCCATTTCTGGGCACCACTCTTTAGGAAGGATGTGAAGGCCTTAGAGAGGATGCAGAAGAGATTTACTAGAATAGTACCAGGAATGAGGGACTTCAGTTATGCGGAGAGACTGGAGAAGCTGGGGTTGTTCACCTTAGAACAGAGAAGGTTAAGGGGAGATTTGATTGAGGTGTTCAAAATCATGAAGGGTTTTGATAGAGTAAATAAGGAGAAACGGTTTCCAGTGGTAGGAGGGCTTAAGATAATTAGCAAAAGAACCAGAGGGGAGATGAGGAGATTTTTTTTTACACAGTGAGTTGTAATGATCTGGAATTCACTGCCTGAAAGGGCGGTGGAAGCAGATTCAATAGTAACTTTCAAAAGGGAATTGGATAAATACTTGAAAAGGAAAAATTTGCAGGGCAATGGGGAGAGAGTGGGATGAGTGGGACTAATTGGATAGCTCTTTCAAAGAGCCGGCACAGGCACGATGGGCCGAATGGCCTCCCTCTGTGCTGTAAGATTCTATGATTCTATCTTTAGCTCGGCCCGACTCGGTTCCTCACCCATTGGTTGCACTTCCAGCTGGATGGGGATCCCTGCAGAGTGACCAGGAGTTGGATCCCTGGCTGCTGTGTTTCCTTCTCTGGCCCAGAATTACTCGGGACAATTGCAATGGCCCCTAAACCATTGCATTGACTTTACTGCAGCAAATGCAGCACAGACCAGGGATCAAACCTGGGGTCTCTCTTTGTCTGGATTGCTCGGTTCCACACCAGCTGCTGAATTTACCTACTGGGCTATCGGTGGGAGTGGGGGGGGGTCCGTAATAAAATAGCCTCCTGTTTTCTGGCCCTTACCCCCACATCCTTCACCGGAGAGGTTGGTTCCTCTTTCAAAGACACCCTGCTTTCAGATAGGATGGGGGCCATTGTGCAGGCCCCCTTGCCCCTGATGGATTAGGAACATAGGAACAGGGAGGAGGTCATTCACCCCCTCAAGCCCCCTTCACCATGCACTTAGATCATGGCCGATCTGGACCCCAACTCCATTTACCCGCCTTTGCTCCACATCCCTCGACACCCTCACCCAACAAAAATCTATCGATCTCAGTCTTGAAGGCTCCAATTGACCTCGAGTATCCTCAGCCTTTCGGGGGAGAGAGTTCCAGATTTCCACCACCCTTTGTGTGAAGAAGTGCTTCCTGATTTCACTCCTGAACGGCCCTGGTTTTAATTTTAAGATTGTGCCCCCTTGTTCTAGAATCCCCCACCAGAGGAAATAGTTTCTCCGCATCTACCCTATTGAATCCTGTTAACACCTCGATCAGATCTCCCCTCAATCTGCTGAACTCAAGGGACTACAAGCCAAGTTAATGCAACCTGTCCTCGTAATTTAACCCTTTAAGCCCCACTACCCCGTAGTTTTCAATCCATCGACCCCTCGGACATCTGATTCTTCCATGCGATGGCTGATGTGTGTGATCGCGATCTTGTAGAACACACCAGCCGTGCCACATCCCGCCTCGCCAGCCACAGCTCGCTGGTTTGCGTTTTGCTGTCACAGCGGCAACAGAAAAGGAGATTAATGTGGATCCCCCGGTGTCTCCCATCATTAAGATGCAGCTTAGGGTTTGTACTGGCATCAGCCGCCGAGCTTTGCTTTCCATCCTCTTAGCGTGAGGAAAGGGTTAATCAGACTGACTTGAAGTGTGCTAACAACAGCAGCAACCTGCATTTATATCGCGCCTTTAACGTAGTAAAACGTCCCAAGGTGCTTCACAGGAGCGATTATCAAACAAAATTTGACACCAAGCCACATAAGGAGATATTAGGACAGGTGATCAAAAGCTTGGTCAAAGAGGTAGGTTTTGATGATCGTCTTAAAGGAGGAGAGAGAGGTGGAGAGGGGGAGAGGTTTAGGGAGGGAATTCCAGAGCTTAGGGCCAAGGCAGCTGAAGGCACGGCCGCCAATGATGGAGCGATTAAAATCGGGGATGCGCAAGAGCTCAGAATTGGAGGAGCGCAGAGATCTCGGAGGGTTGTCGGGCTGGAGGAGGTTACAGAGATAGGGAGGGGCGAGGACATGGAGGGATTTGAAAACAAGGATGAGAATTTTAAAATCGAGGCGTTGCCAGACGGGGAGCCAATGTAGGTCAGTGAGCACAGGGGGTGATGGGTGAACGGGACTTGGTGCGAGTTAGGATACGGGCAGCAGAGTTTTGTATGATTGGAATAATAAATGGACTCCCGTTATTGATTTGTGTATATATATTGTGATGGTGTTAGCTTTTAGCCTTGCTTGTTAAATAGGGAAGTGTGTTTCTTAAATTGTAATATTTCAAAATAGCTACAAATGTACAGCAATTCTAAGGTAGTGAACTTTTGAAATGAGACTGACTCACACAGAACCAATAGGTTCAATATAAAGTAACCACCTGCTCCATGAGGGAAGTTAAGTGAGGACGTGAGATTGAATACTGGTCCTTAAGTTTCAGGGAGTTGGAATCACTGGTAATGGGTGCAGGAAAATCAGTTAGTCCTGCAAAACAAAACACCTGGGTAAATATTACCTTTTTAATTCGAGTTTAGAATCAAACCGAAGCTGAATGATACAGAATCAAAGACAGACATGATCAAAAGTTTTAACAAGAGAGAAATTTCTGATAAGCTAACGAATTGGGGGAGTTATACCGAACTTTTTAGCCCAATGGTAAGAGAGCTCATTATAGAATCATGGAAAGGTTACAGCACGGAAGGAGGCCATTCGGCCCATCGAGTCCGTGCCGGCTCTCTGCAAGAGCAATCCAGCTAGTCCCACTCCCCGCCCTATCCCCGTAGCTCTGCAAATTTTTTCTTTTCAAGTACTTATCCAGTTCCCTTTTGAAGGCCATGATTGAATCTGCCTCCACCACCCCCTCGGGCAGTGCATTCCAGATCACAACCACTCACTGTGTAAAAATATTATTCCTCATGTCACTTTTGGTTCTTTTGCCAATCACCTTAAATCTATGTCCTCTGGTTCTTGACCCTTCTGCCAATGGGAACAGTTTCTCTCTATCTATTCTGTCTCGACCCTTCATGATTTTGAACACCTCGATCAAATCTCCTCGCAACTGTCTCTGTTCCAAGGAGAACAACCCCAGCTTCTCCAGTCTATCCACGTAACTAAAGTCCCTCATCCCTGGAATCATTCTAATAAATCTCTTCTGCACCCTTTCTAAGGCCTTCACATCTTTCCTAAAGTGCGGTGCCCAGAACTGGACACAATACTCCAGTTGTGGTCGAACCAGTGTTTTATAAAGGTTCATCATGACTTCCATACTTTTGTACTCTATGCCTCTATTTATAAAGCCCAGGATCCTGTATGCTTTTTTAACCACTTTCTCAACCTGCCCTGCCACCTTCAACGATTTGTGCACATATACCCCCAGATCAAAGTACAAAGACAAATCTGCCCGCTTGATTGGCACCCCATCCACCACCCTAAACATTCACTCCCTTCACCACCGGCGCACTGTGGCTGCAGTGTGCACCATCCACAGGATGCACTGCAGCAACTCGCCAAGGCTTCTTCGACAGCACCTCCCAAACCCGTGACCTCTACCACTAAGAGGGACAAGAGCAGCAGGTAGATGGGAACAACACCACCTGCACGTTCCCCTCCAAGTCACGCACCATCCCGACTTGGAAATATATCACCGTTCCTTCATCGTCACTGGGTCAAAATCCTGGAACTCCCTTCCTAACAGCACTGTGGGAGAACCTTCACCACACGGACTGCAGCGGTTCAAGAAGGCGGCTCACCACCACCTTCTCCAGGGCAATTAGGGATGGGCAATAAATGCCGGCCTTGCCAGCAATGCCCACATCCCATGAACAAATTTTAAAAAATCTCCCTGTTCCTGTACCTCTTTTGGAATTGTACCCTCTAGTTTATATTGCCTCTCGTTGCTCTTTCTACCGAAATGCATCACTTCACATTTTTCTGCGTTAAATTTCACCTGCCACGTGTCTGCCCATGCCACCAGCCTGTCTATATCCTCTTGAAGTCTATCACTATCCTTCTCACTGTTCACTACCCTTCCAAGTTTTGTGTTATCTGCAAATTTTGAAATTGAGCCCTGTACTCCCAAGTCCAAGTCATTAATATATATCAAGAAAAGCAGTGGTCCCAGCACTGACCCCTGGGGAACACCACTGTACACCTCCCTCCAGTCCGAAAAACAACCATTCACCACTACTCTCTGCTTCCTGTTACTTACCCAATTCTGTATCCATGTTGCTACTGCCCCCTTTATTCCATGGGCTTCAATCTTGATGACAAGTCTATTATGCGGCACTTTATCAAAAGCCTTTTGTAAGTCCATATACACCACATCAACTGCATTGCCCTCATCTACCCTCTCTGTTACCGCATCAAAAAACTCTATCTTGGTTAGTTAAACACCTCAGTAAGAAAGTTAGCTTGTTAGCTGAGTATTAATAAGGCTCCAGTTACGTTCTCGTTATACAGAGTCGTACTTTAACTTCTGGCATAATCGTGTAATGTAGAAATATGCGAATTGTCACGTAGTTGGGTGAGAGAAAAGTATAAAATTGGGAATTTGTAAGGAGAGTTAAAATTCTGAGGATTCGATCAACCTGAGTACTGAGCTGAGAATTGCAATGTGTTTGAGTCACCATCGGTCGGTTATAAGTGCGATATTTTAAGTGCACGGCTATTGTACGTACGGCATGCTCAATAAATGTATGAATGTTTGACCTCAACACAAGAACCTCACTGATTTTGAGGAGCAGTTGGAATGTCTAATCGTGATGGATGAATGATGCACGTTAGATGTTGGTTTTGAAACAATGGTTCTATCAGATGCTTGGACCTGTGATCCCTGATCCTTCCACTCTCTTTGATGCTCCCCTTTGTCACTGGGGAGGATTGGCCCTTCTCACTGGGACGGGGAGGGTGTTTTCTGCCTGGCACACAGCTCCCATAGTGACCTGACGTAGCAGCCTCCCATAATTGCTGCCAAGGCAAGGGTCCCGATCTCAGGCTTGACGTTGGGAAAGGAGAGAGGTGCAGGCCGAGCTACTTTGAAGGGCTTGTGCACCCCACACTTAGAGTCCAGTGACAGTGCACCATTGGCAGCGGGGTCCAAAACCATCATTGTCCCAGTAAGTGGCCAGCATGGATGTGCAAGATTTGCTGGTGAACACCAGACCTGCGAGCTCCATAGACAAGGTCTTTTCCTGACCTCCTCCTCACCTAACCTGTACACAAGTTGACATCCAGCAGAGCTAAATGGACAGCGATCAGGAGTGGAAATCCTGGCTCTCGTCTTCCTCCGTACTCTGAGATTGTGGTTAAAGTGGATGGCGGGGCAGTGGAGCAGGATCGGCACTAACTAAAGCCCGTCATTCTGGTATCCTCTTAGTGAATCTCTTCCACACCCTCTCCATGACCTTGACGTGCTTCCTAAAGTAGGGCGTCCAAAACTGGGCACGATCGGGCACCCGACCCCCATATCAAGTGGATGGAAGCCTGAGGCCTACAGCATGCCCAAGGTGCCCAGTTAACCCCACTGTGGGTGTGCAGCTTACAGGGGCTGGGAGCTCGTACACAGGCTGCGTGTTAGATTCTACGGGGGTTAAATTGGTTAACCCCTGAAACTGGGATCGCAACCCGCGATTAACCTGCACCCGATGCTTCTGTCGCAGGCAGGACGAGGCATTCGTCAGGCCTGAACACCCACCTAAACCAAGCGTTTCAAACCAGCTGTATCTCTTAAAGGGAGCCAGTACCTGTTACTTGCTAAAAATAAGACACGGGTCTGCTTGGAGTCTGAACGGAGATCAGACATCGCACACGTAAAGCACAGATGCAGATCCCATCCCTATGTTTGCACACTGATGAGTTATGTTAAAACATTGAATAAAAGTTGCGCACCACTAAATGCCACATCCTCCAATCTGCACACCAGACCTCATCAATCTGTCGATCTGAGTTGGTACCAGGCCTGGGAGAGTGCGTGCACCAAGGTTCTCAGCTAATGCACTAGAGACCTTGGTGCAAGAGGTGGACAGAAGGAGGGTCATCCTATATCCGCGGCGGGTGGGAAGGGGGTGGGGTATGGGGGCAAGAAGCCCTCCAGACATATATCCAAAAGGCAGTGGGAGGCAGCGGGGGACGAAGTCAATGCCGGGCGCACAGTATCATGAGCATGGATGCAGTGCAGGAAGAAGTTCAATGCTTTGACATGAGTGGTCAAGGTGAGTGAGGTCAACTGTCAAGTGGCGTCTCCCACCAACTGCACCACGCACTACACCCCCATCCCCCACATACCAATAAACTCTTTCCATCAGTACTCAACTCTTCCAACCAGATGCTTCCTCTTACCCTTACACATTATCACTGTTTCAAGCCGCCCACCAACAACTCACAGGCCACACACACTGGCAGCTATTCAACCATGACAGGCACATCACCGCACACGTCCCACTTTCTTGCAGGAGAAGGTGGCGCATATCAAGAGGCAGCAAGTGGCCGTGGCATTTAGCCCCTGGAGCCTGTTCTGCCATTCAGTGAGATCATGGTGGACCTGTGACCTAACTCCATATACCCGCCTTAGACCCATATCCCTTAATACCCTAGGTTCACAGAAATCTATCAATCTCACATTCACAAGTGAGCTAGCATCAACTGCCGTCTGCAGAAGAGCGTTCCAAACTTCTCCCACCCTTTGTGTGTAGAAGCATTTCCTAACTTCACTCCTGCACGTCCTGGCTCTAAAGATTAGGCTATGTCCCCACGTCAAGTATTCAAGTCTAGGAGACCTCCAAAACTCAGTTACAAATGTCTCAGTAGCAAGAAGCAATAATCCAGCCACTAACCTGTAAATCCTGCATGGCCCCTTTAAATAGCGCTGGTGCGGGGGTCCTCCAGGCACTCCAAGATATGTTTAGATGGTTGGGGTTAAAACAGTATGTTGAGTTTTTTTTTATTCGTTCATGGGATGTGGGCGTCGCTGGCGAGGCCGGCCTTTATTGCCCATCCCTAATTGCCCTTGAGAAGGTGGTGGTGAGCCGCCTTCTTGAACCGCTGCAGTCCGTGTGGTGACAGTTCTCCCACAGTGCTGTTAGGAAGGGAGTTCCAGGATTTTGACCCAGCGACGATGAAGGAATGGCGATATATTTCCAAGTCGGGATGGTGTGTGACTTGGAGGGGAACGTGCAGATGGTATTGTTCCCATGTGCCTGCTGCTCTTGTCCTTCCAGGTGGTAGAGGTCGCGGGTTTGGGAGGTGCTGTTGAAGAAGCCTTGGCGAGTTGCTGCAGTGCATCCTGTGGATGGTACACACTGCAGCCACAGTGCGCCGGTGGTGAAGGGAGTGAATGTTTAGGGTGGTGGATGGGGTGCCAATCAGGGCTGCTTTGTCCTGGATGGTGTCGAGCTTCTTGAGTGTTGTTGGAGCTGCACTCATCCAGGCAAGTGGGAGAGAATTCCATCACACTCCTGACTTGTGCCTTGTAGATGGTGGAAAGGCTTTGGGGAGTCAGGAGGTGAGTCACTCGCTGCAGAATACCCAGCCTCTGACCTTCTCTTGTAGCCACAGTATTTATGTGGCTGCTCCAGTTAAGTTTCTGGTCAATGGTGACCCCCAGGATGTTGATGGTGGGGGATTCGGCGATGGTAATGCCATTGAATGTCAAGGGGAGGTCGTTAGACTCTCTCTTGTTGGAGATAGTCATTGCCTGGCACTTGTCTGGCACGAATGTTACTTGCCACTTATGAGCCCAAGCCTGAATGTTGTCCAGGTCTTGCTGCATGTGGCACGGACTGTTTCATTATCTGAGGGGTTGCGAATGGAACTGAGCACTGTGCAATCATCAGCGAACATCCCCATTCCTGACCTTATGATGGAGGGAAGGTCATTGATGAAGCAGCTGAAGATGGTTGGGCCTAGGACACTGCCCTGAGGAACTCCTGCAACAATGTCCTGGGACTGAGATGATTGGCCTCCAACAACCACTACCATCTTCCTTTGTGCTAGGTATGACTCCAGCCACTGGAGAGTTTTCCCCCTGATTCCCATTGACTTCAATTTTACTAGGGCTCCTTGGTGCCACACTCGGTCAAATGCTGCCTTGATGTCAAGGGCAGTTACTCTCACCTCACTTCTGGAATTCAGCTCTTTTGTCCATGTTTGGACCAAGACTGTAATGAGGTCTGGAGCCGAGTGGTCCTGGCGGAACCCAAACTGAGCATCGGTGAGCAGGTTATTGGTGAGTAAGTGCCGCTTGATAGCACTGTCGACGACACCTTCCATCACTTTGCTGATGATTGAGAGTAGACTGATGGGGCAGTAATTGGCCGGATTGGATTTGTCCTGCTTTTTGTGGACAGGACATACCTGGGCAATTTTCCACATTGTCGGGTAGATGCCAGTGTTGTAGCTGTACTGGAACAGTTTGGCTAGAGGCGCAGCTAGTTCTGGAGCACAAGACTTCAGTACTACAGCCGGGATGTTGTAGGGGCCCATAGACTTTGCTGTATCCAGTGCACTCAGCCATTTCTTGATATCACATGGAGTGAATCTAATTGGCTGAAGACTGGCTTCTGTGATGGTGGGGATATCAGGAGGAGGCCGAGATGGATCATCCACTCGGCACTTCTGGCTGAAGATGGTTGCAAACGCTTCAGCCTTGTCTTTTACACTCACGTGCTGGACTCCGCCATCATTGAGGATGGGGATGTTTGCAGAGCCTCCTCCTCCCGTTAGTTGTTTAATTGTCCACCACCATTCACAACTAGATGTGGCAGGACTGCAGAGCTTTGATCTGATCTGTTGGTTGTGGAATCGCTTAGCTCTGTCTATAGCATGTTGCTTCCGCTGTTTAGCATGCATGTAGTCCTGAGTTGTAGCTTCACCAGGTTGGCACCTCATTTTTCGGTACACCTGGTGCTGCTCCTGGCATGCTCTTCTACACTCCTCATTGAACCATGGTTGATCCCCTGGCTTGTTGGTAATGGTAGAGTGAGGAATATGCCGGGCCATGAGGTTACAGATTGTGCTGGAATACAATTCTGCTGCTGCTGATGGCCCACAGCGCCTCATGGATGCCCAGTTTTGAGCTGCTAGATCTGTTCTGAATCTATCCCATTTAGCACGGTGGTAGTGCCACACAACACGTTGGATGGTGTCCTCGGTGCAAAGACGGGACTTCATCTCCACGAGGACTGTGCGGTGGTCACTCCTACCAATACTGTCATGGACAGATGCATCTGCGACAGGTAGATTGGTGAGGACGAGGTCAAGTATGTTTTTCCCTCGTGTTGGTTCGCTCACCACCTGCCACAGGCCCAGTCTGGCAGTTATGTCCTTCAGGACTCGGCCAGCTCAGTCAGTAGTGGTGCTACCGAGCCACTCTTGGTGATGGACATTGAAGACCCCACCCAGAGTACATTCTGTGCCCTTGCTACCCTCAGTGCTTCCTCCAAGTGGTGTTCAAAATGGAGGAGGACTGATTCATCAGCTGAGGGAGGGCGGTAGGTGGTAATCAGCAGGAGGTTTCCTTGCCCATGTTTGACCTGATGCCATGAGATTTCATGGGGTCCGGAGTCAATGTTGAGGACTCCCAGGGCCACTCCCTCCTGACTGTATATCACTGTACCGCCACCTCTGGTGGGTCTGTCCTGCCGGTGGGACAGGACATACCCAGGGATGGTGATGGAAGAGTCTGGGACGTTGGCTGAAAGGTATGATTCTGTGAGTATGGCTATGTCAGGCTGTTGCTTGACTAGTCTGTGGGACATCTCTCCCCAGATGTTAGTGAGGAGAACTTTGCAGGGTCGACTGGATTTGGTTTTGCCTTTGTCGTGTCTGATGCCTGGTGGTCCGTCCGGTTTTATTCTTATTGTGACTTTTCATAGTGAGTGGCTTGCTAGGCCATTTCAGAGGGCAATTAAGAATCAACCACATTGCTGTGGGTCTGGAGTCACATAACGGCCAGGCCAGTGTAAGGACGGCAGGTTTCCTCCCCGAAAGGACATTAGTGAACCAGATGGGTTTTTACAACAATCCAGTAGTTTCATGGCCACCATTACTGATACTGGTTGTTTTTTTATCCAGAATTTTATTTAATTAATTGAATTTAAATTCCCCAGCTGTGGGATGTGAACTCATGACTCTAGATTATTAGTCCAGTATTATAACCACTATGCTACCGTACCCGTGGAGTATTAAGTCCCAAAATGGTGTGTATCACTTTAAATCAGCGTTGCACACTGATCGAATGCATATTCTCCCTCCTTTACATTTTGCTGGTGTTTGTTGTTTCAGCAAGCGCTAAACCTTTTCCAGGATGGCGTCCGGCGTACGTCACTATTCAGGACGCCGCATAGTGCCGAGACAGCGACCGCTCCACGGCCCAATTTAGCGCCCATTCAGCCCCTAAATTTCATGCAAGCTTGGCTCCAGTCACACAGTGTCCATTCAGAAGACGGAAGGGAAGGCCGTCATTACAAGGGAAAAAATTCAGACAATCATGCCCCCCATTCCTGGCCCAGTACCCCCACCCCCTGCATTGCTTTTCTCAATACGGCGTATTTGATGGGACAGTGTAGAGGGAGCTTTACTCTGTATCTAACCCTGTACCTGCGCTGGGAGTGTTTGATGGGACAGTGTAGAGGGAGCTTTACTCTGTATCTAACCCGTGCTGTACCTGCCCTGGGAGTGTTTGATGGGACAGTGTCGAGGGAGCTTTACTCTGTATCTAACCCGTGCTGTACCTGCCCTGGGAGTATTTGATGGGACAGTGTAGAGGGAGCTTTACTCTGTATCTAACCCGTGCTGTACCTGCCCTGGGAGTGTTTGATGGGACAGTGTAGAGCGAGCTTTACTCTGTATCTAACCCGTGCTGTACCTGCCTTGGGAGTGTTTGATGGGACAGTGTAGAGGGAGCTTTACTCTGTATCTAACCCGTGCTATACCTGCCCTGGGAGTGTTTGTTGGGACAGTGTAGAGGGAGCTTTACTCTGTATCTAACCCGTGCTGTACCTGCCCTGGGAGTGTTTGATGGGACAGTGTAGAGGGAGCTTTACTCTGTATCTAACCCGTGCTGTACCTGCCCTGGGAGTGTTTGATGGGACAGTGTAGAGGGAGCTTTACTCTGTATCTAACCCGTGCTGTACCTGCCCTGGGAGTGTTTGATGGGACAGTGTAGAGGGAGCTTTACTCTGTATCTAACCCTGTACCTGCCCTGGGAGTGTTTGATGGGACAGTGTAGAGGGAGCTTTACTCTGTATCTAACCCGTGCTGTACCTGCCCTGGGAGTGTTTGTTGGGACAGTGTAGAGGGAGCTTTACTCTGTATCTAACCCGTGCTGACCCTGCCCTGGGAGTGTTTGACGGGACAGTGTAGAGGGAGCTTTACTCTGTATCTAACCCATGCTGTACCTGCCCTGGGAGTGTTTGATGGGACAGTGTAGAGGGAGCTTTACTCTGTATCTAACCCATGCTGTACCTGCCCTGGGAGTGTTTGACGGGACAGTGTAGAGGGAGCTTTACTCTGTATCTAACCCGTGCTGTACCTGCCCTGGGAGTGTTTGATGGGACAGTGTAGAGGGAGCTTTACTCTGTATCTAACCCGTGCTGTACCTGCCCTGGGAGTGTTTGACGGGACAGTGTAGAGGGAGCTTTACTCTGTATCTAACCCGTGCTGTACCTCCCCTGGGAGTGTTTGACGGGAGAGTGTAGAGGGAGCTTTACTCTGTATCTAACCCATGCTGTACCTGCCCTGGGAGTGTTTGACGGGACAGTGTAGAGGGAGCTTTACTCTGTATCTAACCCGTGCTGTACCTGCCCTGGGAGTGTTTGATGGGACAGTGTGGAGGGAGCTTTACTCTGTATCTAACCCGTGCTGTACCTGCCCTGGGAGTGTTTGATGGGAGAGTGTAGAGGGAGCTTTACTCTGTATCTAACCCGTGCTGTGCTTGAGTCGGGACTGATTGATGCTGACACTTGGATTGCCCCAGTGCCCAGTGTTAACATGTCTCCCATTGAGAAGGCCAATTTGAATCCTTAAAAATTGAGAAAGTGAAATAAAGCAATTTTTAAAGAATTGCTGCTGTAAGTTTCCTGTCAAGCCCTCGGCACCCCTCCCCCAGCGCTGCTCTGGGCTGTCCCTGCATTGTCATTCTCACTGGCTCCCTGTTATTCTCTCGGCTTGTGAGCAGAGGGTAAATCCCGTCCTGAGCAACACGGCCCCTGGAGGTTTTGATGTCTCGGCCTCTATAAAAGGAATCAGTCCTGCGAGGGAAGCTCTGTGAGCCGTCGCAACAATGCGAGCTACAAACTACGTAAAGGAGAGATTAGGATTGAACAAGCTCCCCCCAGTAAACGGTGGGTGCACAGGTGGAGAATGGGTGAGCTGTCACCGTACGTCTCTCACACACACACACACACACACACACACACAGCAGTGCTGGGGGAATATAGCTTATTAGCATTTTAATTACAAGGAGAGGGGCTAGGAGGGAATCTGGCCCCCCCTCCCCTCCCAACGCGCCCCCCTCTGCTCCTCCTAGCTCAGCCTGTTTCAGCCAGAGGTTTGGATGGAGCTTCTACTACCTGCTTTCTCAGCATCGCAGACTGGGAGACGGACGTGATGTGGAGATGCCAGTAATGGACTGGGGTGGACAAATGTAAGGAATCTTACAACACCGGGTTGTGGTCCAACAGTTTTATTTGAAAATCACAAGCTTTCGGGGGCTTTCTCCTTCGTCAGGTGAGTGTGGGATTCCTTGAAAGGTACCGCATTGCGGTACCTTTCAAGGAATCCCACACTCACCTGACGAAGGAGAAAGCCTCCGAAAGCTTGTGATTTTCAAATAAAACTGTTGGACTATAACACGGGAAACAGACAGTAAGATGCCGCTCAGTCAGCTGCTCGTTCTCACTCTGCCCTGATCCAACAATGGGAAATATGCTCTGTGTCCTTCCTTTCCCTTCCTAATTGGCTTAACTGAAATTGCACAAACCCACACCTCTCCCTCTCTCTCGATAAATATATATTTTAATTTATTGGAAGCCCAGGTGAAAGAAAGAATTTCAATTTAAATAGCACATTTCACTGCCTCAGGATATCCCCCTGCAGCCAATGAAGTATTTTTTTTTGAAGTGTAGTCACTGTTGTGATGTAGGAAACGCAGCAGCCAATTTGCGCACAGCAAGATCCCACAAACAGCAACGAGATAAATGACCCAGATCATCTGCTTTTAGCGATGTTGGCTGAGGGATAAATATTAAGAACATAAGAAATAGGAGCAGGAGTAGGCCAATCGGCCCCTCGAGCCTGCTCTGCCATTCAGTAAGATCATGGCTGATCTGATCCTAACCTCAAATCTAAATTCATGTCCGATTTCCTGCCCGCTCCCCGTAACCCCTAATTCCCTTTACTTCTAGGAAACTGTCTATTTCTGTTTTAAATTTATTTAACGATGTAGCTGATATTGGCCCAGGACTCTCCTGCTCTCCTCCAAAATAGTGGCCGTGGGATCTTTTACGTTCGCCTGAGAGCGCAGACAGGCCCTCATCCGAAAGTAGGCACCTCCGACTGTGCTCAGTTTGTGCTCAGGTCCCTGGGATGGAACATGCACCCACGACCCTCTGGCTCAGAGGTGAGAGAGACACCCAGCGAGCTGAACGAAGGTCGAACAGTGTGGGACACAAGGCAATGTGGATGGGGAAGGAACGGTCACACATCCAAGTTACAACACGGGAATGGGCTATTCAGCCAAGCTTGGGTTTTGAAAGCCCGGAGGTCGCAGGATTGAGGGAAGGATAAGAGAGGGAAGGGGCAGGCGTTGAATCGAGGGATCAACGGCGGGTAAATGGAGCCGGGGTACAGATCAGCCATGAATGGCAGCTCCTGCTCCGATGAATTCAACTCGAGGAGCAAGGGCCCCATTTTATATCCGAACCAGAGCCCGAGCTGCCAGATGTGATGACAGGATAACTTGTCTCCTGTGAAAATGAACCCGCTCAGCCTTGTCGGCCGTGTCTCAGTCGTAGCTGTCTTGCCTGAACCGTAGAAGGTCATGGGTTCAAGTCTCACTCCAGGGACTCGAGCGCATAATCCAGGCTGACACTGCCAGTGTAGTACTGAGCGAGTGTTCGTTGCAACTGGCTGAGAGAGGTCACAGTGACACCCCTGGTGCAAGAGAGAATTCTTAAAGGAGGAGAGAGAGAGGGGGAGAGGTTTAGGGAGGGAATTCCAGAGCTTAGGGCCGGGGCAGCTGAAGGCACGGCCGCCAATGGTGGAGCAAAGAAAGTGGAGGATGCACAAGAGGCCAGAATTGGAGGAGCGCAGAGATCTCGGAAGGTTGTAGGGCTGGAGGGGGTTACAGAGATAGGGAGGGGGAGAGGCCACGGAGGGATTTGAAAACAAGGATGAGAATTTTAAAATCGAGGCGTTCCCGGACCGGGAGCCAATGTAGGTCAGCGAGCGCAGGGGGTGATGGGTGAACGGGACGTGGTGCGAGTTAGGATACGGGCAGCAGAGTTTTGGATGAGCTCAAGTTTACGGAGGGTGGAAGATGGGAGGCTGGCCGGAATATATAAAACATACAGAGAAAATTAATGAGAAAATTAAAGAAAGTTGAACGTCAGGCAGGAGAAATTCCCCCAGCTCGTTCTTAAACGGGGATGGACTGGACTGGACTGGCCTGAGGGGTCCACTCCTTCATCGATCACTCCTCCCAAACCCCTTGACTCCCAACGACAATGTCACCACGACTGACAAGAACAAAAGACGGGGTGGGGGGGGTGTGCAGGAGTGTTCGCTGCTCCTCAGCAGCCATCTGCAGCCTGGTGTGTGTCGAATGCTGAAAGGTAATTGTAGAGAAGCAAGGGGATTATAAAGGGGAACAACAGCAGAATACTGAGGATGTCGGAAATCTGAAATAAAAACCGAAAATGCTGGAAAAACACTCGGCAGGTCAGGCAGCATCTGTGGGGGGAGAGAGAGAGAGAGAGAGAGAGAGACAGAGTTAACGTTTCAGGTCGATGACCTTTCACCAGAACTGGAAGATGTTCGAGGCGGAACTGATTTTGGAGCAAATACAGAGTCAGTAGGGGGGTGGGGGGGTGGGGGAAGGGAAAGGAACAGAAGGGAAGGGAGGTTTGTGATAGGGTGGAGGGCAGGAGCAATTAAATGACAAAAAGGGAAGATGGTGCAAGGCAAAAGGAGGTGATAACGGGACAGACTTGGAAACTGGGTTGAGGGGAGGTGTAAATGGTTACAGAACGTCCACGAGAAATGGGGGCGGTGGTTAAAATCTCAAGTTGTTAAAACTGGGTGTTGAGCCTGGGAGGCTGTAAAGTGCTGAGCAGAAGGGGGGAGCTGAGCAGCCCCAGCCTGTCAGGCTCGCTCGTTTCATTAATACACTGCTCCCCCCCGGTTCATTTAATGCAGCTTCATTTTCCAGCTCATGGTGGCTGCGTCCCACGTTTATCTTTCTCCATCCCTCCCTCCCCCTCGTTCCCCTGTGTTAATTTTGCCCAGAGGTCCCCTCTCGTTGCAGGTGTGTCTGGGAGTCGAGGCGATTTCCCTCGACTGATGTGCTTTGGGATAGCCGGGCAGGGTTTGCTCTCTCCCCCCGCCAATCAGCGGGCCGCGATTTGTGATCTGTCTCCAGCCTGTGATTTGTCACTGAGACCTGGGGGTGGCACCTGGCAGATGTGAGTGCGGAGACCTCATCAGGCTCCCGAGCCGGTGAGCCAGGATTCCACATGTGTCCCCTTCCCCCCCCGCCAACGCCCCCTCCCTCTGCGATAATTAGCCCTCACTCAGAGCCCAGGCCTGACACCCAGGGCTGCTCACATCTGCTGGGAGTCAGCTGCATGAACCCTCCTGTGACAACTAAACTTCTAATTCAGCATTACATTAACGGGATTGATTAACATACGTGGGGCAATCAAACGGCCATCGCCTGCTCCTTCAGCTCGGAGCAAAGTGCCACGTGCGACCCCTGGGTGAACTCTCCGTCACCAGATGATGGGATTATTACAGGTAAGGCCAGGCAGAGTGTGAGAGTGGGGAATATTACAAGGCAGTTCAGATTCTGGAAAGTGCGAAGAGAGGTCACGTCACAGAGTGTTGTAAACGAGGAAACATGGGCTCTCGGTGCAAGGAAATGATGGATCAGAGAATGGTCCGGTCAGGGGTGTGACGGGGAGCAGAACATGGGGCACGTCACGGAGTGTGTGCATTGCACAACATCAACCAGCATTGATATCACAAAGAGGTGTCGGGGTCACAACACAGATTGTTGAAGTCTGGGCCGCACCAGTGAGGTTTCAGAGTGTTAGAGAATCACAGGACCATAGAATGATACAGCACAAAAGGAGGCCATTCGGTCCATCGTGCCTGTGCCGGCTCCTTGAAAGAGCTACCCAATTAGTCCCACTCCCCTGCTCGTTCCCCGGAGCCCTGGAAATTTTTCCGCTTCAAGTGTTTAACCGATTTCCATTTCAAAGTTTTAAATGAATCTGCCTCCAGATCATAACCACTCGCTGTGTAAAACAATGTCTCCTCATCTTATCGTGTAGGGGATATCAGAGTGTGACAGTGAGGGGTGTGGGGTATATCAGAGAGTGTTACAGTGAGGGGTGTGGGATATATCAGAGTGTTACAGTGAGGAGTGTGGGGTATATCAGAGTGTGTTACAGTGAGGGGTGTGGGATATATCAGAGTGTTACAGTGAGGGGTGTGGGGTATATCAGAGTGTTACAGTGAGGGGTGTGGGGTATATCAGAGTGTTACAGTGAGGGGTGTGGGGTATATCAGAGTGTTACAGTGAGGGGTGTGGGGTATATCAGAGTGTTACAGTGAGGGGTGTGGGGTATATCAGAGTGTTACAGTGAGGGGTGTGGGCTATATCAGAGTGTTACAGTGAGGGGTGTGGGGTATATCAGAGAGTGTTACAGTGAGGGGTGTGGGCTATATCAGAGTGTTACAGTGAGGGGTGTGGGATATATCAGAGTGTTACAGTGAGGGGTGTGGGGTATATCAGAGTGTGTTACAGTGAGGGGTGTGGGGTATATCAGAGTGTTGCAGTGAGGGGTGTGGGGTATATCAGAGTGTTACAGTGAGGGGTGTGGGGTATATCAGAGTGTTACAGTGAGGGGTGTGGGCTATATCAGAGTGTTACAGTGAGGGGTGTGGGGTATATCAGAGTGTTACAGTGAGGGGTGTGGGGTATATCAGAGTGTTACAGTGAGGGGTGTGGGGTATATCAGAGTGTTACAGTGAGGGGTGTGGGGTATATCAGAGTGTTACAGTGAGGGGTGTGGGGTATATCAGGGTGTTACAGTGAGGGGTGTGGGGTATATCAGAGTGTTACAGTGAGGGGTGTGGGGTATATCAGAGAGTGTTACAGTGAGGGGTGTGGGCTATATCAGAGTGTCACAGTGAGAGGTGTGGGTATATCAGAGAGTGTCACAGTGAGGGGTGTGGGGTATATCAGAGTGTTACAGTGAGGGGTGTGGGGTATATCAGAGTGTGTTAAAGTGAGGGGTGTGGGCTATATCAGAGTGTTACAGTGAGGGGTGTGGGGTATATCAGAGTGTTACAGTGAGGGGTGTGGGGTATATCAGAGTGTTGCAGTGAGGGGTGTGGGTATATCAGAGAGTGTTACAGTGAGGGGTGTGGGCTATATCAGAGTGTTACAGTGAGGGGTGTGGGTATATCAGAGTGTTACAGTGAGGGGTGTGGGTTATATCAGAGTGTTACAGTGAGGGGTGTGGGTATATCAGAGTGTTACAGTGAGGGGTGTGGTGTATATCAGAGTGTTACAGTGAGGGGTGTGGGTATATCAGAGTGTTACAGTGAGGGGTGTGGGGTATATCAGAGTGTTACAGTGAGGGGTGTGGGGTATATCAGAGTGTTACAGTGAGGGGTGTGGGGTATATCAGAGTGTTACAGTGAGGGGTGTGGGGTATATCAGAGTGTTACAGTGAGGGGTGTGGGGTATATCAGAGAGTGTTACAGTGAGGGGTGTGGGGTATATCAGAGTGTGACAGTGAGGTGTGTGGGGTAAATCAGAGTGTTACAGTGAGGGGTGTGGCGTATATCAGAGAGTGTTACAGTGAGGGGTGTGGGGTAAATCAGAGTGTTACAGTGAGGGGTGTGGGGTATATCAGAGTGTTACAGTGAGGGGTGTGGGGTATATCAGAGTGTTACAGTGAGGGGTGTGGGGTATATCAGAGTATTACAGTGAGGGGTGTGGGGTATATCAGAGTGTTACAGTGAGGGGTGTGGGGTATATCAGAGAGTGTTACAGTGAGGGGTGTGGGGTATATCAGAGTGTTACATTGAGGGGTGTGGGGTATATCAGAGTGTGTTACAGTGAGGGGTGTGGGGTATATCAGAGTGTTACAGTGAGAAGTGTGGGGTATATCAGAGTGTGTTACAGTGAGGGGTGTGGGGTATATCAGAGTGTTACAGTGAGGGGTGTGGGGTATATCAGAGTGTTACAGTGAGGGGTGTGGGGTATATCAGAGTGTTACAGTGAGGGGTGTGGGGTATATCAGAGTGTTGCAGTGAGGGGTGTGGGTATATCAGAGAGTGTTACAGTGAGGGGTGTAGGGTATATCAGAGTGTTACAGTGAGGGGTGTGGGGTATATCAGAGAGTGTCACAGTGAGGGGTGTAGGGTATATCAGAGTGTTACAGTGAGGGGTGTGGGGTATATCAGAGAGTGTCACAGTGAGGGGTGTAGGGTATATCAGAGTGTTACAGTGAGGGGTGTGGGGTATATCAGAGTGTTACAGTGAGGGGTGTGGGGTATATCAGAGTGTTGCAGTGAGGGGTGTGGGTATATCAGAGAGTGTTACAGTGAGGGGTGTGGGCTATATCAGAGTGTTACAGTGAGGGGTGTGGGTATATCAGAGTGTTACAGTGAGGGGTGTGGGGTATATCAGAGTGTTACAGTGAGGGGTGTGGGTATATCAGAGTGTTACAGTGAGGGGTGTGGTGTATATCAGAGTGTTACAGTGAGGGGTGTGGGTATATCAGAGTGTTACAGTGAGGGGTGTGGGGTATATCAGAGTGTTACAGTGAGGGGTGTGGGGTATATCAGAGTGTTACAGTGAGGGGTGTGGGGTATATCAGAGTGTTACAGTGAGGGGTGTGGGGTATATCAGAGTGTTACAGTGAGGGGTGTGGGGTATATCAGAGAGTGTTACAGTGAGGGGTGTGGGGTATATCAGAGTGTGACAGTGAGGTGTGTGGGGTAAATCAGAGTGTTACAGTGAGGGGTGTGGGGTAAATCAGAGTGTTACAGTGAGGGGTGTGGGGTATATCAGAGTGTTACAGTGAGGGTGTGGGATATATCAGAGTGTTACATTGAGGGGTGTGGGGTATATCAGAGTGTTACAGTGAGGGGTGTGGGGTATATCAGAGTATTACAGTGAGGGGTGTGAGGTATATCAGAGAGTGTTACAGTGAGGGGTGTGGGGTAAATCAGAGTGTTACAGTGAGGGGTGTGGGGTATATCAGAGTGTTACAGTGAGGGTGTGGGATATATCAGAGTGTTACATTGAGGGGTGTGGGGTATATCAGAGTGTTACAGTGAGGGTGTGGGGTATATCAGAGAGTGTTACAGTGAGGGGTGTGGGGTATATCAGAGTGTTACAGTGAGGGGTGTGGGGTATATCAGAGTGTTACAGTGAGGGGTGTGGGGTATATCAGAGAGTGTTACAGTGAGGGGTGTGGGGTATATCAGAGTGTTACAGTGAGGGGTGTGGGGTATATCAGAGTGTTACAGTGAGGGGTGTGGGGTATATCAGAGAGTGTTACAGTGAGGGGTGTGGGATATATCAGAGAGTGTTACAGTGAGGGGTGTGGGGTATATCAGAGAGTGTTACAGTGAGGGGTGTGGGGTATATCAGAGTGTTACAGTGAGGGGTGTGGGGTATATCAGAGAGTGTTACAGTGAGGGGTGTGGGGAATATCAGAGAGTGTTACAGTGAGGGGTGTGGGGTATATCAGAGTGTTACAGTGAGGGGTGTGGGGTATATCAGAGTGTTACAGTGAGGGGTGTGGGGTATATCAGTGTGTTACAGTGAGGGGTGTGGGGTATATCAGAGTGTTACAGTGAGGGTGTGGGATATATCAGAGTGTTACATTGAGGGGTGTGGGGTATATCAGAGTGTTACAGTGAGGGGTGTGGGGTATATCAGAGTGTGTTACAGTGAGGGGTGTGGGGTATATCAGAGTGTGACAGTGAGGGGTGTGGGGTATATCAGTGTGTTACAGTGAGGGGTGTGGGGTATATCAGAGAGTATTACAGTGAGGGGTGTGGGGTATATCAGAGTGTTACAGTGAGGGGTGTGGGGTATATCAGAGTGTTACAGTCAGGGGTGTGGGGTATATCAGAGAGTATTATAGTGAGGGGTGTGGGGTATATCAGAGTGTTACAGTGAGGGGTGTGGGGTATATCAGAGTGTTACAGTGAGGGGTGTGGGGTATATCAGAGAGTGTTACAGTGAGGGGTGTGGGGTATATCAGAGTGTTACAGTGACGAGTGTGGGGTATATCAGTGTGTTACAGTGAGGGGTGTGGGGTATATCAGAGTGTTACAGTGAGGGGTGTGGGGTATATCAGAGTGTTACAGTGAGGGGTGTTGGGTATATCAGAGTGTGTTACAGTGAGGGGTGTGGGGTTTTTCAGAGTATTACAGTGAGGGGTGTGGTGTATATCAGAGTGTTACAGAGAGGGTGTGGGGTATATAAGAGAGTGTCACAGTGAGGGGTGTGGCTTACATTAGAGAGTTACAGTGAGGGGTGTGGGATATATCAGAGTGTTACAGTGAGGGGTGTGGGGTATATCAGAGTGTTACAGTGAGGGGTGTGGGGTATATCAGAGTGTTACAGTGAGGGATGTGGGTTATATCGGAGAGTTACAGTGAGGGGAGTGGGCTATATCAGAGTGTTACAGTAAGGGGTGTGGGGTATATCAGAGTGCTACAGTGAGGGGTGTGGGGTATATCAGAGAGTGTTACAGTGAGGGGTGTGGGGTATATCAGAGTGTTACAGTGAGGGGTGTGGGGTATATCAGAGAGTTACAGTGAGGGGTGTGGGGTACATCAGAGAGTGTTACAGTGAGGGGTGTCGGGTATATCAGAGTGTTACAGTGAGGGGTGTGGGGTATATCAGAGTGTTATAGTGAGGGGTTTGGGGTATATCAGAGTGTGTTACAGTGAGGGGTGTGTGTTATATCAGAGTGTTACAGTGAGAGGTGTGGGGTATATCAGAGTGTGTTATAGTGAGGGGTGTGGGGTATATCAGAGAGTTGCAGTGAGGGGTGTGGGGTTTTTCAGAGTGTTACAGTGAGGGGTGTGTGGTATTTCAGAGAGTTACAGTGAGGGGTTTGTGTTATCAGTGTGTTACAGTGAGGGGTGTGGGATATATCAGAGTGTTACAGTGAGGGGTGTGGGGTATATCAGAGTGTTAAAGTGAGGGGTGTGGGGTATATCAGAGTGTTACAGTGAGGGGGGTGGGGTATATCAGAGTGTTACAGTGAGGGGTGTGGGGTATATCAGAGTGTTACAGTGAGGGATGTGGGTTATATAAGAGAGTTACAGTGAGGGGGGTGGGCTATATCAGAGTATTACAGTGACGGTTTTGGGGTTTTTCAGAGTGTGACATGATCAGGTTGGGGTATATCAGAGTGTGTTATAGTGAGGGGTGTGGGGTACATCAGAGAGTTGCAGTGAGGGGTGTGGGGTTTTTCAGAGTGTTACAGTGAGGGGTGTGGTGTATATAAGAGAGTGTCACAGTGAGGGATGTGGCTTACATTAGAGAGTTACAGTGAGGGGTGTGGGATATATCAGAGTGCTACAGTGAGGGGTGTGGGGTATATCAGAGTGTTACAGTGAGGGGTGTGTGGTCTATCAGAGTGTTACACTGAGGGGTGTGGGGTATATCAGAGTGTTACAGTGAGGGGTGTGGGGTATATCAGAGAGTGTTACAGTGAGGGGTGTGGGGTATATAAGAGTGTTACAGTGAGGGGTGTGGGGTACATCAGAGTGTTACAGTGAGGGGTGTGGGGTATATCAGAGTGTTACAGTGAGGGGTGTGGGGTATATCAGAGTGTTACAGTGAGGTGTGTGGGGTATATCAGAGTGTTACAGTGAGGGGTGTGGGGTATATCAGAGAGTGTTACAGTGAGGGGTGTGGGATATATCAGAGAGTGTTACAGTGAGGGGTGTGGGGTATATCAGAGAGTGTTACAGTGAGGGGTGTGGGGTATATCAGAGTGTTACAGTGAGGGGTGTGGGGTATATCAGAGAGTGTTACAGTGAGGGGTGTGGGGAATATCAGAGAGTGTTACAGTGAGGGGTGTGGGGTATATCAGAGTGTTACAGTGAGGGGTGTGGGGTATATCAGAGTGTTACAGTGAGGGGTGTGGGGTATATCAGTGTGTTACAGTGAGGGGTGTGGGGTATATCAGAGTGTTACAGTGAGGGTGTGGGATATATCAGAGTGTTACATTGAGGGGTGTGGGGTATATCAGAGTGTGACAGTGAGGGGTGTGGGGTATATCAGTGTGTTACAGTGAGGGGTGTGGGGTATATCAGAGAGTATTACAGTGAGGGGTGTGGGGTATATCAGAGTGTTACAGTGAGGGGTGTGGGGTATATCAGAGTGTTACAGTCAGGGGTGTGGGGTATATCAGAGAGTATTATAGTGAGGGGTGTGGGGTATATCAGAGTGTTACAGTGAGGGGTGTGGGGTATATCAGAGTGTTACAGTGAGGGGTGTGGGGTATATCAGAGAGTGTTACAGTGAGGGGTGTGGGGTATATCAGAGTGTTACAGTGACGAGTGTGGGGTATATCAGTGTGTTACAGTGAGGGGTGTGGGGTATATCAGAGAGTGTTACAGTGAGGGGTGTGGGGTATATCAGAGTGTTACAGTGACGAGTGTGGGGTATATCAGTGTGTTACAGTGACGAGTGTGGGGTATATCAGAGTGTTACAGTGAGGGGTGTGGGGTATATCAGAGTGTTACAGTGAGGGGTGTGGGGTATATCAGAGTGTGTTACAGTGAGGGGTGTGGGTTTTTTCAGAGTGTTACAGTGAGGGGTGTGGTGTATATCAGAGTGTTACAGAGAGGGTGTGGGGTATATAAGAGAGTGTCACAGTGAGGGGTGTGGCTTACATTAGAGAGTTACAGTGAGGGGTGTGGGATATATCAGAGTGTTACAGTGAGGGGTGTGGGGTATATCAGAGTGTTACAGTGAGGGGTGTGGGGTATATCAGAGTGTTACAGTGAGGGATGTGGGTTATATCGGAGAGTTACAGTGAGGGGAGTGGGCTATATCAGAGTGTTACAGGAAGGGGTGTGGGGTATATCAGAGTGCTACAGTGAGGGGTGTGGGGTATATCAGAGAGTGTTACAGTGAGGGGTGTGGGGTATATCAGAGTGTTACAGTGAGGGGTGTGGGGTATATCAGAGAGTTACAGTGAGGGGTGTGGGGTACATCAGAGAGTGTTACAGTGAGGGGTGTCGGGTATATCAGAGTGTTACAGTGAGGGGTGTGGGGTATATCAGAGTGTTATAGTGAGGGGTTTGGGGTATATCAGAGTGTGTTACAGTGAGGGGTGTGGGGTGTATCAGAGTGTTATCGTGAGGGGTTTGGGGTATATCAGAGTGTTACAGTGAGGGGTGTGGGGTATATCAGAGTGTTACAGTGAGGGGTGTGGGGTATATCAGAGTGTTACAGTGAGGGGTGTGTGTTATATCAGAGTGTTACAGTGAGAGGTGTGCGTTATATCGGAGAGTTACAGTGTGGGGGGTGGGGTATATCAGAGTGTTACAGTGAGGGGTGTGGGGTATATCAGAGTGTGTTATAGTGAGGGGTGTGGGGTATATCAGAGAGTTGCAGTGAGGGGTGTGGGGTATATCAGAGTGTTACAGTGAGGGGTGTGGGGTATATCAGAGTGTTACAGTGAGGGGTGTGGGGTAGATAAGAGTGTTACAGTGAGGGGTGTGGGGTATATCAGAGTGTTACAGTGAGGGGTGTGGGGTATATCAGAGTGTTACAGTGAGGGGTGTGGGGTATATCAGAGTGTTACAGTGAGGGGTGTGGGGTATATCAGAGTGTTGCAGTGAGGGGTGTGGGGTATATCAGAGTGTTACAGTGAGGGGGTTGGGGTATATCAGAGTGTTACAGTGAGGGGTGTGGGGTATATCAGAGAGATAGAGTGAGGGGTGTGGGGTATATCAGAGTGTTACAGTGAGGGGGTTGGGGTATATCAGAGTGTTACAGTGAGGGGTGTGTGGTGCATCAGAGAGTTACAGTGAGGGGTTTGTGTTATCAGTGTGTTACAGTGAGGGGTGTGGGATATATCAGAGTGTTACAGTGAGGGGTGTGGGGTATATCAGAGTGTTAAAGTGAGGGGTGTGGGGTATATCAGAGTGTTACAGTGAGGGGGGTGGGGTATATCAGAGTGTTACAGTGAGGGATGTGGGTTATATAAGAGAGTTACAGTGAGGGGGGTGGGCTATATCAGAGTATTACAGTGACGGTTTTGGGGTTTTTCAGAGTGTGACATGATCAGGTTGGGGTATATCAGAGAGTTGCAGTGAGGGGTGTGGGGTTTTTCAGAGTGTTACAGTGAGGGGTGTGGTGTATATAAGAGAGTGTCACAGTGAGGGATGTGGCTTACATTAGAGAGTTACAGTGAGGGATGTGGGATATATCAGAGTGCTACAGTGAGGGGTGTGGGGTATATCAGAGTGTTACAGTGAGGGGTGTGTGGTCTATCAGAGTGTTACACTGAGGGGTGTGGGGTATATCAGAGTGTTACAGTGAGGGGTGTGGGGTATATCAGAGAGTGTTACAGTGAGGGGTGTGGGGTATATAAGAGTGTTACAGTGAGGGGTGTGGGTTACATCAGAGTGTTACAGTGAGGGGTGTGGGGTATATCAGAGTGTTACAGTGAGGGGTGTGGGGTATATCAGAGTGTTACAGTGAGGGGTGTGGGGTATATCAGAGTGTTACAGTGAGGGGTGTGGGGTATATAAGAGTGTTACAGTGAGGGGTGTGGGGTATATCAGAGTGTTACAGTGAGGGGTGTGGGGTATATCAGAGTGTTACAGTGAGGGGTGTGGGGTATATCAGAGTGTTACAGTGAGGGGTGTGGGGTATATCAGAGTGTTGCAGTGAGGGGTGTGGGGTATATCAGTGTGTTACAGTGAGGGGGTTGGGGTATATCAGAGTGTTACAGTGAGGGGTGTGGGGTATATCAGAGAGTTACAGAGAGGGGTGTGGGGTATATCAGAGTGTTACAGTGAGGGGGTTGGGGTATATCAGATTGTTACAGTGAGGGGTGTGTGGTACATCAGAGAGTTACAGTGAGGGGTTTGTGTTATCAGTGTGTTACAGTGAGGGGTGTGGGATATATCAGAGTGTTACAGTGAGGGGTGTGGGGTATATCAGAGTGTTAAAGTGAGGGGTGTGGGGTATATCAGAGTGTTACAGTGAGGGGGGTGGGGTATATCAGAGTGTTACAGTGAGGGATGTGGGTTATATAAGAGAGTTACATTGAGGGGGGTGGGCTATATCAGAGTATTACAGTGACGGTTTTGGGGTTTTTCAGAGTGTTACATGATCAGGTTGGGGTATATCAGAGAGTTGCAGTGAGGGGTGTGGTGTATATAAGAGAGTGTCACAGTGAGGGATGTGGCTTACATTAGAGAGTTACAGTGAGGGGTGTGGGATATATCAGAGTGCTACAGTGAGGGGTGTGGGGTATATCAGAGTGTTACAGTGAGGGGTGTGTGGTCTATCAGAGTGTTGCACTGAGGGGTGTGGGGTATATCAGAGTGTTACAGTGAGGGGTGTGGGGTATATCAGAGAGTGTTACAGTGAGGGGTGTGGGGTATATAAGAGTGTTACAGTGAGGGGTGTGGGGTACATCAGAGTGTTACAGTGAGGGGTGTGGGGTATATCAGAGAGTGTTACAGTGAGGGGTGTGGGGTATATCAGAGTGTTACAGTGAGGGGTGTGGGGTATATAAGAGTGTGACAGTGAGGGGTGTGGGGTATATAAGAGAGTGTCACAGTGAGGGATGTGGCTTACATTAGAGAGTTACAGTGAGGGGTGTGGGATATATCAGAGTGCTACAGTGAGGGGTGTGGGGTATATCAGAGTGTTACAGTGAGGGGTGTGGGGTATATCAGAGAGTGTTACAGTAAGGGGTGTGGGGTATATAAGAATGTGACAGTGAGGGGTGTGGGGTACATCAGAGTGTTACAGTGAGGGGTGTGGGGTATATCAGAGTGTTACAGTGAGGGGTGTGGGGTATATCAGAGTGTTACAGTGAGGGGTGTGGGGTATATCAGAGTGTTACAGTGAGGGGTGTGGGGTATATCAGAGAGTGTTACATTGAGGGGTGTGGGGTATATCAGAGTGTTACAGTGAGGGGTGTGGGGTATATCAGAGTGTTACAGTGAGGGGTGTGGGGTATATCAGAGAGTGTAACAGTGAGGGGTGTGGGGTATATCAGAGTGTTACAGTGAGGGGTTTGGGGTATATCAGAGTGTTACAGTGAGGGGTGTGGGGTATATCAGAGTGTTACAGTGAGGGGTGTTGGGTATATCTGAGTGTTACAGTGAGGGGTGTGGGGTATATCAGAGTGTTACAGTGAGGGGTGTGGGGTATATCTGAGTGTTACAGTGAGGGGTGTGGGATATATCAGAGTGTTACAGTGAGGGTGTTGGGTATATCAGAGTGTTACAGTGAGGGGTGTGGGGTATATCAGAGTGTTTCAGTGAGGGGTGTGGGGAATATCAGAGTGTTACAGTGAGGGGTGTGGGGTCTATCAGAGTGTTACAGTGAGGGGTGTGGGGTATATCTGAGTGTTACAGTGAGGGGTGTGGGGTATATCAGAGTGTTACAGTGAGGGGTGTGGGGTATATCAGAGTGTTACAGTGAGTGGTGTGGTGTATATCAGAGAGTGTTACAGTGAGGGGTGTGGGGTATATCAGAGTGTTACAGTGAGGGATGTGGGTTATATCGGAGAGTTACAGTGAGGGGAGTGGGCTATATCAGAGTGTTACAGTGAGGGGTGTGGGGTATATCAGAGTGTTACAGTGAGGGGTGTGGGGTATATCAGAGAGTGTTACAGTGAGGGGTGTGGGGTATATCAGAGTGTTACAGTGAGGGGTTTGGGGTATATCAGAGTGTTACAGTGAGGGGTGTGGGGTATATCAGTGTGTTACAGTGAGGGGTGTGGGGTATATCAGAGTGTTAGAGTGAGGGGTGTGGGGTATATCAGAGTGTTACAGTGAGGGGTGTGGGGTATATCAGAGAGTGTTACAGTGAGGGGTGTGAGGTATATCAGAGAGTGTTACAGTGAGGGGTGTGGGGTATATCAGAGTGTTACAGTGAGGGGTGTGGGGTATATCAGAGTGTTAGAGTGAGGGGTGTGGGGTATATCAGAGTGTTACAGTGAGGGGTGTGGGGTATATCAGAGAGTGTTACAGTGAGGGGTGTGGGGTATATCAGAGTGTTACAGTGAGGGGTTTGGGGTATATCAGAGTGTTACAGTGAGGGGTGTGGGGTACATCAGATAGTGTTACAGTGAGGGGTGTGGGGTGTATCAGAGTGTTATCGTGAGGGGTGTGGGGTATATCAGAGTGTTACAGTGAGGGGTGTGGGGTATATCAGAGTGTTATCGTGAGGGGTTTGGGGTATATCAGAGTGTGTTACAGTGAGGGGTGTGGGGTATATCAGAGTGTTACAGTGAGGGGTGTGGGGTATATCAGAGAGTGTTACAGTGAGGGGTGTGGGGTATATCAGAGTGTTACAGTGAGGGGTGTGGGGTATATCAGAGTGTTGCAGTGAGAGGTGTGCGGTATATCAGAGTGTTACAGTGAGGGGTGTGGGGTATATCAGAGTGTTACAGTGGGGGGTTTGTGTTATCAGAGTGTTACAGTGAGGGGTGTGGGGTATATCAGAGTGTTACAGTGAGGGGTGTGGGGTATATCAGAGTGTTACAGTGAGGGGTGTGGGGTATATCAGAGAGTGTCATAGTGAGGGGTGTGGGGTATATCAGAGTGTTACAGTGAGGGGTGTGGTGTATATCAGAGAGTGTTACAGTGAGGGGTGTGGGGTATATCAGAGTGTGTTACAGTGAGGGGTGTGGGGTGTATCAGAGTGTTATCGTGAGGGGTTTGGGGTATATCAGAGTGTGTTACAGTGAGGGGTGTGGGGTATATCAGAGTGTTACAGTGAGGGGTGTGGGGTATATCAGAGTGTTACAGTGAGGGGTGTGGGGTATATCAGAATGTTATCGTGAGGGGTTTGGGGTATATCAGAGTGTGTTACAGTGAGGGGTGTGGGGTATATCAGAGTGTTACAGTGAGGGGTGTGGTGTATATCAGAGAGTGTTACAGTGAGGGGTGTGGGGTATATCAGAGTGTGTTACAGTGAGGGGTGTGGGGTGTATCAGAGTGTTATCGTGAGGGGTTTGGGGTATATCAGAGTGTGTTACAGTGAGAGGTGTGCGCTATATCAGAGTGTTACTGTGAGGGGTGTGGGGTCTATCAGAGAGTTACAGTGAGGGGTTTGTGTTATCAGAGTGTTACAGTGAGGGGTGTGGGGTATATCAGAGTGTTACTGTGAGGGGTGTGGGGTATATCAGAGTGTTACAGTGAGGTGTGTGGGGTATATCCGAGTGTTACAGTGAGGGGTGTGTGGTCTATCAGAGTGTTACAGTGAGGGGGTTGGGGTATATCAGAGTGTTACAGTGAGGGGTGTGTGGTATATCAGAGTGTTACAGTGAGGGGTGTGGGTTATATCAGAGTGTTACAGTGCGAGGTGTGGGTTATATCGGAGAGTTACAGTGTGGGGGGTGGGGTATATCAGAGTGTTACAGTGAGGGGGTTGGGGTATATCAGAGTGTTGCAGTGAGGAGTTTGGGGTATATCAGAGTGTTACAGTGAGGGGTGTGGGGTATATCAGAGTGTTACATTGAGGGGTGTGGGGTATATCAGAGTGTTACAGTGAGGGGTGTGGGTTATATCGGAGAGTTACAGTGTGGGGGGTGGGGTATATCAGAGTGTTACTGTGAGGGGTGTGGGGTATATCAGAGTGTTACAGTGAGGGGTGTGGGTTATATCGGAGAGTTACAGTGTGGGGGGTGGGGTATATCAGAGTGTTACAGTGAGGGGTGTGGGTTATATCGGAGTGTTACAGTGAGGGGTGTGGGGTATATCAGAGTGTTACATTGAGGGGTGTGGGGTATATCAGAGTGTTACAGTGAGGGGTGTGGGGTATATCAGAGTGTTACAGTGAGGGGTGTGGGGTATATCAGAGTGTTACAGTGAGGGGTGTGTGGTATATCAGAGAGTTACAGTGAGGGGTTTGTGTTATCAGAGTGTTACAGTGAGGTGTGTGGGGTATATCAGAGTATTACAATTAGGGATGTGGGTTATATCAGAGTGTTACAGTGATGGTTTTGGGGTATATCAGAGTGTTAAAGTGAGGGTTGTGGGGTATATCAGAGTGTTACAGTGACGGGTGTGGGGCATATCAGAGTGTTACAGTGAGGGGTGTGGGGTATATCAGAGTGTTACAGTGAGGGGTGTGGGGTATATCAGAGTGTTACAGTGAGGGGTGTGTGGTATATCAGAGAGTTACAGTGAGGGGTTTGTGTTATCAGAGTGTCACAATGAGGGGTGTGGGGTATATCAGAGTATTACAATTAGGGATGTGGGTTATATCAGAGTGTTACAGTGATGGTTTTGGGGTATATCAGAGTGTTAAAGTGAGGGTTGTGGGGTATATCAGAGTTTTACAGTGACGGGTGTAGGGTATATCAGAGTGTTACAGTGAGGGGGGTGGGGTATATCAGAGTGTTACAGTGAGGGGTGTGGGGTATATCAGAGTGTTACAGTGAGGGGGGTGGGGTATATCAGAGTGTGTTACAGTGAGGGGTCTGGGGTATATCAGAGTGTTACAGTGAGGGGTGTGGGGTATATCAGAGTGTGTTACAGTGAGGGGTCTGGGGTATATCAGAGTGTTACAGTGAGGGGTGTGGGGTGTATCAGAGTGTTATCGTGAGGGGTTTGGGGTATATCAGAGTGTGTTACTGTGAGGGGTGTGGGGTATATCAGTGTGTTACAGTGAGGGGTGTGGGGTATATCAGAGAGTGTTACAGTGAGGGGTGTGGGGTATATCAGAGTGTTACAGTGAGGGGTGTGGGGTATATCAGAGAGTGTTACAGTGAGGGGTGTGGGGTATATCAGAGAGTGTTACAGTGAGGGGTGTGGGGTATATCAGAGAGTGTTACAGTGAGGGGTGTGGGGTATATCAGAGAGTGTTACAGTGAGGGGTGTGCGGTATGTCAGAGTGTTACAGTGGGGGGTTTGGGGTATATCAGAGTTACAGTGAGGGGTGTGGGGTATATCGGAGAGTTACAGTGTGGGGGGTGGGGTATATCAGAGTGTTACAGTGAGGGGTGTGGGGTATATCAGAGTGTTACAGTGTGGGGGGTGGGGTATATCAGAGTGTTACAGTGAGGGGTGTAGGTTATATCGGAGTGTTACAGTGAGGGGTGTGGGGTATATCAGAGTGTTACAGTGAGGGGTGTGGGGTATATCAGAGTGTTACAGTGAGGGGTGTGGGGTATATCAGAGTGTTACAGTGAGGGGTGTGCGATTTTACAGAGAGTTACAGTGAGGGGTGTGGGTTATATCAGAGTGTTACATTGAGGGGTGTGGGGTATATCAGAGTGTTACAGTGAGGGGTGTTGGTTATATCGGAGAGTTACAGTGTGGGGGGTGGGGTATATCAGAGTGTTACAGTGAGGGGTGTGGGGTATATCAGAGTGTTACAGTGAGGGGTGTGGGGTATATCAGAGTGTTACAGTGAGGGGTGTGGGGTATATCAGAGTGTTACAGTGAGAGGTGTGCGTTATATCGGAGAGTTACAGTGTGGGGGGTGGGGTATATCAGAGTGTTACAGTGAGGGGTGTGGGGTATATCAGAGTGTGTTATAGTGACGGGTGTGGGGTATATCAGAGAGTTGCAGTGAGGGGTGTGGGGTTTTTCAGAGTGTTACAGTGAGGGGTGTGGTGTATATAAGAGAGTGTCACAGTGAGGGATGTGGCTTACATTTGAGAGTTACAGTGAGGGGTGTGGGATATATCCGAGTGCTACAGTGAGGGGTGTGTGGTCTATCAGAGTGTTACAGTGAGGGGTGTGGGTTATATCAGAGTGTTACAGTGAGGGGTGTGGGTTATATCAGAGTGTAACAGTGAGGGGTGTGGGTTATATCAGAGTGTTACAGTGAGGGGTGTGGGGTATATCAGAGTGTTACAGTGAGGGGTGTGGGTTATATCAGAGTGTTACAGTGAGGGGTGTGTGGTCTATCAGAGTGTTACACTGAGGGGTGTGGGGTACATCCGAGCGTTACAGCGAGGGGTTTGTGTTATCAGAGTGTTACGGAGAGGGGTGTGGGGTATATCAGAGTGTTACAGTGAGGGGTGTGGGGTATATCAGAGTGTTACAGTGAGGGGTGTGGGGTACATCAGAGTGTGACAGTGAGGGGTGTGGGGTATATCAGAGTGTTACAGTGAGGGGTGTGGGGTATATCAGAGTGTTACAGTGAGGGGTGTGGGGTACATCAGAGTGTTACAGTGAGGGGTGTGGGGTATATCAGAGTGTTACAGTGAGGGTGTGGGATATATCAGAGTGTTACAGTGAGCGGTGTGGGGTATATCAGAGTGTTACAGTGAGGGGTGTGGGGTATATCAGAGTGTGTTACAGTGAGGGGTCTGGGGTATATCAGAGTGATACAGTGAGGGGTGTGGGGTATATCAGAGTGTTACAGTGAGGGGTGTGGGGTATATCAGAGAGTGTTACAGTGAGGGGTGTGGGGTATATCAGAGAGTTACAGTGAGGGGTTTGGGGTATATCAGAGTGTTACAGTGAGGGGTGTGGGGTATATCTGAGAGTGTTACAGTGAGGGATGTGGGGTATATCAGAGTGTTACAGTGATGGGTGTGGGGTATATCAGAGTGTTACAGTGAGAGGTGTGGGGTATATCAGAGTGTTACAGTGATGGGTGTGGGGTATATCAGAGTGTTACAGTGAGAGGTGTGGGGTATATCAGAGTGTTACAGTGAGGGGTGTGGGGTATATCAGAGTGTTACAGTGAGGGGTGTGGGGTATATCAGAGTTTTACAGTGAGGGGTGTGGGGTATATCAGAGTGTGTTACAGTGAGGGGTCTGGGGTATATCAGAGTGTTACAGTGAGGGGTGTGGGGTATATCAGAGTGTGTTACAGTGAGGGGTCTGGGGTATATCAGAGTGTTACAGTGAGGGGTGTGGGGTATATCAGAGTGTTACAGTGAGGGGTGTGGGGTATATCAGAGAGTGTTACAGTGAGGGGTGTGGGGTATATCAGAGTGTTACAGTGAGGGGTGTGGGGTATATCAGAGTGTTACAGTGAGGGGTGTGGGGTATATCAGAGTGTGTTACAATGTGGGGTCTGGGGTATATCAGAGTGTTACAGTGAGGGGTGTGGGGTATATCAGAGTGTGTTACAGTGAGGGGTGTGGGGTGTATCAGAGTGTTACAGTGAGGGGTGTGGTGTATATCAGAGTGTGTTACAGTGAGGGGTCTGGGGTATATCAGAGTGTTACAGTGAGGGGTGTGGGGTATATCGGAGAGTTACAGTTAGGGGAGTGGGCTATATCAGAGTGTTATAATGAGGGGTGTGGGGTATATCAGAGTGTTACAGTGAGGGGTGTGGGGTATACAAGAGTGTTACAGTGAGGGGTGTGGGGTATATCAGAGTGTTACAGTGAGGGGTTTGGGGTATATCAGAGTGTTACAGTGAGGGGTGTGGGGTATATCTGAGAGTGTTACAGTGAGGGGTGTGGGGTACATCAGAGAGTGTTACAGTGAGGGGTGTGGGGTATATCAGAGTGTTACAGTGAGGGGTGTGGGGTATATCAGAGTGTTACAGTGAGGGGTGTGGGGTATATCTGAGAGTGTTACAGTGAGGGGTGTGGGGTACATCAGAGAGTGTTACAGTGAGGGGTGTGGGGTATATCAGAGTGTTACAGTGAGGGGTGTGGTGTATATCAGAGTGTTACAGTGAGGGGTGTGGGGTATATCAGAGTGTGTTACAGTGAGGGGTGTGGGTTGTATCAGAGTGTTATCGTGAGGGGTTCGGGGTATATCAGAGTGTGTTACAGTGAGGGGTGTGGCGTATATCAGAGTGTTACAGTGAGGGGTGTGGGGTATATCAGAGTGTTATAATGAGGGGTGTGGGGTATATCAGAGTGTTACAGTGAGGGGTGTGGGGTATACAAGAGTGTTACAGTGAGGGGTGTGGGGTATATCAGAGTGTTACATTGAGGGGTGTGGGGTATATCAGAGTGTTACAGTGAGGGGTGTGGGTTATATCGGAGAGTTACAGTGTGGGGGGTGGGGTATATCAGAGTGTTACTGTGAGGGGTGTGGGGTATATCAGAGTGTTACAGTGAGGGGTGTGGGTTATATCGGAGTGTTACAGTGAGGGGTGTGGGGTATATCAGAGTGTTACATTGAGGGGTGTGGGGTATATCAGAGTGTTACAGTGAGGGGTGTGGGGTATATCAGAGTGTTACAGTGAGGGGTGTGGGGTATATCAGAGTGTTACAGTGAGGGGTGTGTGGTATATCAGAGAGTTACAGTGAGGGGTTTGTGTTATCAGAGTGTTACAGTGAGGTGTGTGGGGTATATCAGAGTATTACAATTAGGGATGTGGGTTATATCAGAGTGTTACAGTGAGGGGTGTGGGGTATATCAGAGTGTTACAGTGACGGGTGTGGGGCATATCAGAGTGTTACAGTGAGGGGTGTGGGGTATATCAGAGTGTTACAGTGAGGGGTGTGTGGTATATCAGAGAGTTACAGTGAGGGGTTTGTGTTATCAGAGTGTCACAATGAGGGGTGTGGGGTATATCAGAGTGTTACAGTGATGGTTTTGGGGTATATCAGAGTGTTAAAGTGAGGGTTGTGGGGTATATCAGAGTTTTACAGTGACGGGTGTAGGGTATATCAGAGTGTTACAGTGAGGGGGGTGGGGTATATCAGAGTGTTACAGTGAGGGGTGTGGGGTATATCAGAGTGTTACAGTGAGGGGGGTGGGGTATATCAGAGTGTGTTACAGTGAGGGGTCTGGGGTATATCAGAGTGTTACAGTGAGGGGTGTGGGGTATATCAGAGTGTGTTACAGTGAGGGGTCTGGGGTATATCAGAGTGTTACAGTGAGGGGTGTGGGGTGTATCAGAGTGTTATCGTGAGGGGTTTGGGGTATATCAGAGTGTGTTACTGTGAGGGGTGTGGGGTATATCAGTGTGTTACAGTGAGGGGTGTGGGGTATATCAGAGAGTGTTACAGTGAGGGGTGTGGGGTATATCAGAGTGTTACAGTGAGGGGTGTGGGTTATATCGGAGTGTTACAGTGTGGGGGGTGGGGTATATCAGAGTGTTACAGTGAGGGGTGTGGGGTATATCAGAGTGTTACAGTGTGGGGGGTGGGGTATATCAGAGTGTTACAGTGAGGGGTGTGGGTTATATCGGAGTGTTACAGTGAGGGGTGTGGGGTATATCAGAGTGTTACAGTGAGGGGTGTGGGGTATATCAGAGTGTTACAGTGAGGGGTTTGGGGTATATCAGAGTTACAGTGAGGGGTGTGGGGTATATCGGAGAGTTACAGTGTGGGGGGTGGGGTATATCAGAGTGTTACAGTGAGGGGTGTGGGGTATATCAGAGTGTTACAGTGTGGGGGGTGGGGTATATCAGAGTGTTACAGTGAGGGGTGTGGGTTATATCGGAGTGTTACAGTGAGGGGTGTGGGGTATATCAGAGTGTTACAGTGAGGGGTGTGGGGTATATCAGAGTGTTACAGTGAGGGGTGTGGGGTATATCAGAGTGTTACAGTGAGGGGTGTGGGGTATATCAGAGAGTGTTACAGTGAGGGGTGTGGGGTATATCAGAGAGTGTTACAGTGAGGGGTGTGGGGTATATCAGAGTGTTACAGTGAGGGGTGTGCGATTTTACAGAGAGTTACAGTGAGGGGTGTGGGTTATATCAGAGTGTTACATTGAGGGGTGTGGGGTATATCAGAGTGTTACAGTGAGGGGTGTGGGTTATATCGGAGAGTTACAGTGTGGGGGGTGGGGTATATCAGAGTGTTACAGTGAGGGGTGTGGGGTATATCAGAGTGTTACAGTGAGGGGTGTGGGGTATATCAGAGTGTTACAGTGAGGGGTGTGGGGTATATCAGAGTGTTACAGTGAGAGGTGTGCGTTATATCGGAGAGTTACAGTGTGGGGGGTGGGGTATATCAGAGTGTTACAGTGAGGGGTGTGGGGTATATCAGAGTGTGTTATAGTGACGGGTGTGGGGTATATCAGAGAGTTGCAGTGAGGGGTGTGGGGTTTTTCAGAGTGTTACAGTGAGGGGTGTGGTGTATATAAGAGAGTGTCTCAGTGAGGGATGTGGCTTACATTTGAGAGTTACAGTGAGGGGTGTGGGATATATCAGAGTGCTACAGTGAGGGGTGTGTGGTCTATCAGAGTGTTACAGTGAGGGGTGTGGGTTATATCAGAGTGTTACAGTGAGGGGTGTGGGTTATATCAGAGTGTTACAGTGAGGGGTGTGGGTTATATCAGAGTGTTACAGTGAGGGGTGTGTGGTCTATCAGAGTGTTACACTGAGGGGTGTGGGGTATATCCGAGCGTTGCAGCGAGGGGTTTGTGTTATCAGAGTGTTACGGAGAGGGGTGTGGGGTATATCAGAGTGTTACAGTGAGGGGTGTGGGGTATATCAGAGTGTTACAGTGAGGGGTGTGGGGTACATCAGAGTGTTACAGTGAGGGGTGTGGGGTATATCAGAGTGTTACAGTGAGGGGTGTGGGGTATATCAGAGTGTTACAGTGAGGGGTGTGGGGTACATCAGAGTGTTACAGTGAGGGGTGTGGGGTATATCAGAGTGTTACAGTGAGGGTGTGGGATATATCAGAGTGTTACAGTGAGCGGTGTGGGGTATATCAGAGTGTTACAGTGAGGGGTGTGGGGTATATCAGAGTGTGTTACAGTGAGGGGTCTGGGGTATATCAGAGTGATACAGTGAGGGGTGTGGGGTATATCAGAGTGTTACAGTGAGGGGTGTGGGGTATATCAGAGAGTGTTACAGTGAGGGGTGTGGGGTATATCAGAGTGTTACAGTGAGGGGTTTGGGGTATATCAGAGTGTTACAGTGAGGGGTGTGGGGTATATCTGAGAGTGTTACAGTGAGGGATGTGGGGTATATCAGAGTGTTACAGTGAGGGGTGTGGGGTATATCAGAGTGTTACAGTGATGGGTGTGGGGTATATCAGAGTGTTACAGTGAGAGGTGTGGGGTATATCAGAGTGTTACAGTGAGGGGTGTGGAGTATATGAGAGTGTGTTACAGTGAGGGGTGTGGGGTATATCAGAGTGTTACAGTGAGGGGTGTGGGGTATATCAGAGTTTTACAGTAAGGGGTGTGGGGTATATCAGAGTGTGTTACAGTGAGGGGTCTGGGGTATATCAGAGTGTTACAGTGAGGGGTGTGGGGTATATCAGAGTGTGTTACAGTGAGGGGTCTGGGGTATATCAGAGTGTTACAGTGAGGGGTGTGGGGTATATCAGAGTGTTACAGTGAGGGGTGTGGGGTATATCAGAGAGTGTTACAGTGAGGGGTGTGGGGTATATCAGAGTGTTACAGTGAGGGGTGTGGGGTATATCAGAGTGTTACAGTGAGGGGTGTGGGGTATATCAGAGTGTGTTACAATGAGGGGTCTGGGGTATATCAGAGTGTTACAGTGAGGGGTGTGGGGTATATCAGAGTGTGTTACAGTGAGGGGTCTGGGGTATATCAGAGTGTTACAGTGAGGGGTGTGGGGTATATCGGAGAGTTACAGTTAGGGGAGTGGGCTATATCAGAGTGTTATAATGAGGGGTGTGGGGTATATCAGAGTGTTACAGTGAGGGGTGTGGGGTATACAAGAGTGTTACAGTGAGGGGTGTGGGGTATATCAGAGTGTTACAGTGAGGGGTTTGGGGCATATCAGAGTGTTACAGTGAGGGGTGTGGGGTATATCTGAGAGTGTTACAGTGAGGGGTGTGGGGTACATCAGAGAGTGTTACAGTGAGGGGTGTGGGGTATATCAGAGTGTTACAGTGAGGGGTGTGGGGTATATCAGAGTGTTACAGTGAGGGGTGTGGGGTATATCTGAGAGTGTTACAGTGAGGGGTGTGGGGTACATCAGAGAGTGTTACAGTGAGGGGTGTGGGGTATATCAGAGTGTTACAGTGAGGGGTGTGGTGTATATCAGAGTGTTACAGTGAGGGTTGTGGGGTATATCAGAGTGTGTTACAGTGAGGGGTGTGGGTTGTATCAGAGTGTTATCGTGAGGGGTTTGGGGTATATCAGAGTGTGTTACAGTGAGGGGTGTGGCGTATATCAGAGTGTTACAGTGAGGGGTGTGGGGTATATCAGAGTGTGTTACAGTGAGGGGTCTGGGGTATATCAGAGTGTTACAGTGAGGGGTGTGGGGTATATCAGAGTGTGTTACAGTGAGGGGTGTGGGGTGTATCAGAGTGTTATCGTGAGGGGTGTGCGGTATATCAGAGTGTTACAGTGAGGGGTGTGGGGTATATCAGAGTGTTACAGTGGGGGGTTTGTGTTATCAGAGTGTTACAGTGAGGGGTGTGGGGTATATCAGAGTGTTACTGTGAGGGGTGTGGGGTATATCAGAGAGTTACAGTGAGGGGTTTGTGTTATCAGAGAGTTACAGTGAGGGGTTTGTGTTATCAGAGTGTTACAGTGAGGGGTGTGGGGTATATCAGAGTGTTACAGTGAGGGGTGTGTGGTCTATCAGAGTGTTACAGTGAGGGGTGTGGGGTATATCCGACTGTTACACTGAGGGATGTGGGGTATATCAGAGTGTTACAGTGGGGGGTTTGGGGTATATCCGAGTTACAGTGCGAGGTGTGGGTTATATCGGAGAGTTACAGTGAGGGGGTTGGGGTATATCAGAGTGTTACAGTGAGGGGGTTGGGGTATATCAGAGTGTTACAGTGCGAGGTGTGGGTTATATCGGAGAGTTACAGTGAGGGGGTTGGGGTATATCAGAGTGTTGCAGTGAGGAGTTTGGGGTATATCAGAGTGTTACAGTGAGGGGTGTGGGGTATATCAGAGTGTTACATTGAGGGGTGTGGGGTATATCAGAGTGTTACAGTGAGGGGTGTGGGGTATATCAGAGTGTGTTATAGTGAGGGGTGTGGGGTATATCAGAGAGTTGCAGTGAGGGGTGTGGGGTTTTTCAGAGTGTTACATTGAGGGGTGTGGTGTATATAAGAGAGTGTCACAGTGAGGGATGTGGCTTACATTAGAGAGTTACAGTGAGGGGTGTGGGATATATCAGAGTGCTACAGTGAGGGGTGTGGGGTATATCAGAGTGTTACAGTGAGGGGTGTGTGGTCTATCAGAGTGTTACAGTGAGGGGTGTGGGTTATATCAGAGTGTTACAGTGAGGGGTGTGGGTTATATCAGAGTGTTACAGTGAGGGGTGTGGGTTATATCAGAGTGTTACAGTGAGGGGTGTGGCGTATATCAGAGTGTTACAGTGAGGGGTGTGGGTTATATCAGAGTGTTACAGTGAAGGGTGTGTGGTCTATCAGAGTGTTACACTGAGGGGTGTGGGGTTTTTCCGAGCGTTACAGCGAGGGGTTTGTGTTATCAGAGTGTTACGGAGAGGGGTGTGGGGTATATCAGAGTGTTACAGTGAGGGGTGTGGGGTGCATCAGAGTGTTACAGTGAGGGGTGTGGGGTATATCAGAGTGTTTCAGTGAGGGTTGTGGGGTATATCAGAGTGTTACAGTGAGGGGTGTGGGGTACATCAGAGTGTTACAGTGAGGGGTGTGGGGTATATCAGAGTGTTACAGTGAGGGGTGTGGGGTATATCAGAGAGTGTTACAGTGAGGGGTATGGGGTATATCAGAGTGTTACAGTGAGGGATGTGGGTTATATCGGAGAGTTACAGTGAGGGGAGTGGGCGATATCAGAGTGTTACAGTGAGGGATGTGGGGTATATCAGAGTGTTACAGTGAGGGGTGTGGGGTATATCTGAGAGTGTTACAGTGAGCGATGTGGGGTATATCAGAGTGTTACAGTGATGGGTGTGGGGTATATCAGAGTGTTACAGTGAGAGGTGTGGGGTATATCAGAGTGTTACAGTGAGGGGTTTGGGGTATATCAGAGAGTGTTACAGTGAGGGGTGTGGGGTATATCAGAGTGTTACAGTGAGGGGTTTGGGGTATATCAGAGTGTTACAGTGAGGGGTGTGGGGTATATCTGAGAGTGTTACAGTGAGCGATGTGGGGTATATCAGAGTGTTACAGTGATGGGTGTGGGGTATATCAGAGTGTGTGACAGTGAGGGGTGTGGGGTATATCAGAGAGTGTTACAGTGAGGGGTGTGGGGTATATCAGAGAGTGTTACAGTGAGGGGTGTGGGGTATATCAGAGTGTTACAGTGAGGGGTGTGGTGTAAATCAGAGTGTTACAGTGAGGGGTGTGGGGTATATCAGAGTGTTACAGTGAGGGGTGTGGCGTATATCAGAGTGTTACAGTGAGGGGTGTGAGGTATATCAGAGTGTTACAGTGAGGGGTGTGGGGTATATCAGAGTGTTACAGTGAGGGGTGTGGGGTATATCAGAGTGTTACAGTGAGGGATGTGGGGTATATCAGAGTTTTACAGTGATGGGTGTGGGGTATATCAGAGTGTTACAGTGAGGGGTGTGGGGTATATCAGAGTGTTACAGTGAGGGGTGTGGTGTATATCAGAGTGTTACAGTGAGGGGTGTGGGGTATATCAGAGTGTTACAGTGAGGGGTGTGGCGTATATCAGAGTGTTACAGTGAGGGGTGTGAGGTATATCAGAGTGTTACAGTGAGGGGTGTGGGGTATATCAGAGTTTTACAGTGATGGGTGTGGGGTATATCAGAGTGTTACAGTGAGGGGTGTGGGGTATATCAGAGTGTTACAGTGAGGGATGTGGGGTATATCAGAGTTTTACAGTGATGGGTGTGGGGTATATCAGAGTGTGACAGTGAGGAGTGTGGGGTATATCAGAGTGTTACAGTGAGGGGTGTGGGGTATATCAGAGTGTTACAGTGAGGGGTGTGGGGTATATCAGAGTGTTACAGTGAGGGGTGTGGCGTATATCAGAGTGTTACAGTGAGGGGTGTGAGGTATATCAGAGTGTTACAGTGAGGGGTGTGGCGTATATCAGAGTGTTACAGTGAGGGGTGTGGCGTATATCAGAGTGTTACAGTGAGGGGTGTGGTGTATATCAGAGTGTTACAGTGAGGGGTGTGGGGTATATCAGAGTGTTACAGTGAGGGGTGTGGCGTATATCAGAGTGTTACAGTGAGGGGTGTGAGGTATATCAGAGTGTTACAGTGAGGGGTGTGGGGTATATCAGAGTGTTACAGTGAGGGGTGTGGGGTATATCAGAGTGTTACAGTGAGGGATGTGGGGTATATCAGAGTTTTACAGTGATGGGTGTGGGGTATATCAGAGTGTTACAGTGAGGGGTGTGGGGTATATCAGAGTGTTACAGTGAGGGGTGTGGGGTATATCAGAGTGTGTTACAGTGAGGGGTGTGGGGAAGATCAGAGTGTTACAGTGAGGGGTGTGGGGTATATCAGAGTGTTACAGTGAGGGATGTGGGGTATATCAGAGTTTTACAGTGATGGGTGTGGGGTATATCAGAGTGTTACAGTGAGGGGTGTGGGGTATATCAGAGTGTTACAGTGAGAGGTGTGGGGTATATCAGAGAGTGTTACAGTGAGGGGTGTGGGGTATATCAGAGTGTTACAGTGAGGGGTGTGGGGTATATCAGAGTGTTACAGTGAGGGGTGTGGGGTATATCAGAGTTTTACAGTGAGGGGTGTGGGGTATATCAGAGTGTTACAGTGAGGGGTGTGGAGTCTATCAGAGTGTTACAGTGAGGGGTGTGGGGTATATCAGAGTGTTACAGTGAGGGGTGTGGGGTATATCAGAGTGTTACAGTGAGGGGTGTGGGGCATATCAGAGTGTTACAGTGAGGGGTGTGGGGTTTATCAGAGAGTGTTACAGTGAGGGGTGTGGGGTATATCAGAGTGTTACAGTGAGGGGTGTGGGGTATATCAGAGTGTGTTACAATGAGGGGTGTGGGGTATATCAGAGTGTTACAGTGAGGGGTGTGGGGTATATCAGAGTGTTACAGTGAGGGGTGTGGGGTATATCAGAGTGTTACAGTGAGGGGTGTGGGGTATATCAGAGTGTGTTACAGTGAGGGGTCTGGGGTATATCAGAGTGTTACAGTGAGGGGTTTGGGGTATATCAGAGTGTGTTACAGTGAGGGGTGTGGGGTGTATCAGAGTGTTATTGTGAGGGGTTTGGGGTATATCAGAGTGTGTTACAGTGAGGGGTGTGGGGTATATCAGAGTGTTACAGTGAGGGGTGTGGGGTATATCGGAGAGTTACAGTAAGGGGAGTGGGCTATATCAGAGTGTTACAGTGAGGGGTGTGGGGTATATCAGAGTGTTACAGTGAGGGGTGTGGGGTATATCAGAGTGTTACAGTGAGGGGTGTGGGGTATATCAGAGAGTGTTACAGTGAGGGGTGTGGGGTATATCAGAGTGTTACAGTGAGGGGTTTGGGGTATATCTGAGAGTGTTACAGTGAGGGGTGTGGGGTACATCAGAGAGTGTTACAGTGAGGGGTGTGGGGTATATCTGAGAGTGTTACAGTGAGGGGTGTGGCGAAGATCAGAGTGTTACAGTGAGGGGTGTGGGGTGTATCAGAGTGTTACAGTGAGGGGTGTTGGGTATATCAGAGTGTTACAGTGAGGGGTGTGGCGTATATCAGAGTGTTACAGTGAGGGGTGTGGGGTATATCAGAGTGTTACAGTGAGGGGTGTGGGGTATATCAGAGTGTTACAGTGAGGGGTGTGGGGTATATCAGAGTGTTACAGTGAGGGGTGTGGGGTATATCAGAGTGTTACAGTGAGGGATGTGGGGTATATCAGAGTTTTACAGTGATGGGTGTGGGGTATATCAGAGTGTTACAGTGAGGGGTATATCAGAGTGTTACAGTGAGGGGTGTGGGGTATATCAGAGTGTTACAGTGAGGGGTGTGGGGTATATCAGAGTGTGTTACAGTGAGGGGTGTGGGGAAGATCAGAGTGTTACAGTGAGAGGTGTGGGGTATATCAGAGTGTTACAGTGAGGGGTGTGGCGTATATCAGAGAGTATTACAGTGAGGGGTGTGGGGTATATCAGAGTGTTACAGTGAGGGTGTGGGGTATATCAGAGTGTTACAGTGAGGGGTGTGGGGTATATCAGAATGTTACAGTGAGGGGTGTGGGGTATATCAGAGTGTTACAGTGAGGGGTGTGGGGTATATCAGAGTGTTACAGTGAGGGATGTGGGGTATATCAGAGTGTTACAGTGAGGGGTGTGGGGTATATCAGAGTGTTACAGTGAGGGGTGTGGGGTATATCAGAGTGTTACAGTGAGGGGTGTGGCGTATATCAGAGAGTATTACAGTGAGGGGTGTGGGGTATATCAGAGTGTTACAGTGAGGGGTGTGGGGTATATCAGAGTGTTACAGTGAGGGGTGTGGCGTATATCAGAGAGTATTACAGTGAGGGGTGTGGGGTATATCAGAGTGTTACAGTGAGGGGTGTGGGGTATATCAGAGTGTTAAAGTGAGGGGTGTGGGGTATATCAGAGTGTTACAGTGAGGGGTGTGGGGTATATCAGAGTGTTACAGTGAGGGGTGTGGGGTATATCAGAGAGTATTACAGTGAGGGGTGTGGGGTATATCAGAGTGTTACAGTGAGGGGTGTGGGGTATATCAGAGTGTTACAGTGAGGGGTGTGGGGTATATCAGAGTGTTACAGTGAGGGATGTGGGGTATATCAGAGTTTTACAGTGATGGGTGTGGGGTATATCAGAGTGTTACAGTGAGAGGTGTGGGGTATATCAGAGAGTGTTACAGTGAGGGGTGTGGGGTATATCAGAGTGTTACAGTGAGGGGTGTGGGGTATATCAGAGTGTTACAGTGAGGGGTGTGGGGTATATCAGAGTTTTACAGTGAGGGGTGTGGGGTATATCAGAGTGTTACAGTGAGGGGTGTGGAGTCTATCAGAGTGTTACAGTGAGGGGTGTGGGGTATATCAGAGTGTTACAGTGAGGGGTGTGGGGTATATCAGAGTGTTACAGTGAGGGGTGTGGGGCATATCAGAGTGTTACAGTGAGGGGTGTGGGGTTTATCAGAGAGTGTTACAGTGAGGGGTGTGGGGTATATCAGAGTGTTACAGTGAGGGGTGTGGGGTATATCAGAGTGTGTTACAATGAGGGGTGTGGGGTATATCAGAGTGTTACAGTGAGGGGTGTGGGGTATATCAGAGTGTTACAGTGAGGGGTGTGGGGTATATCAGAGTTTTACAGTGAGGGGTGTGGGGTATATCAGAGTGTTACAGTGAGGGGTGTGGAGTCTATCAGAGTGTTACAGTGAGGGGTGTGGGGTATATCAGAGTGTTACAGTGAGGGGTGTGGGGTATATCAGAGTGTTACAGTGAGGGGTGTGGGGCATATCAGAGTGTTACAGTGAGGGGTGTGGGGTTTATCAGAGAGTGTTACAGTGAGGGGTGTGGGGTATATCAGAGTGTTACAGTGAGGGGTGTGGGGTATATCAGAGTGTGTTACAATGAGGGGTGTGGGGTATATCAGAGTGTTACAGTGAGGGGTGTGGGGTATATCAGAGTGTTACAGTGAGGGGTGTGGGGTATATCAGAGTGTTACAGTGAGGGGTGTGGGGTATATCAGAGTGTGTTACAGTGAGGGGTCTGGGGTATATCAGAGTGTTACAGTGAGGGGTTTGGGGTATATCAGAGTGTGTTACAGTGAGGGGTGTGGGGTGTATCAGAGTGTTATTGTGAGGGGTTTGGGGTATATCAGAGTGTGTTACAGTGAGGGGTGTGGGGTATATCAGAGTGTTACAGTGAGGGGTGTGGGGTATATCGGAGAGTTACAGTAAGGGGAGTGGGCTATATCAGAGTGTTACAGTGAGGGGTGTGGGGTATATCAGAGTGTTACAGTGAGGGGTGTGGGGTATATCAGAGTGTTACAGTGAGGGGTGTGGGGTATATCAGAGAGTGTTACAGTGAGGGGTGTGGGGTATATCAGAGTGTTACAGTGAGGGGTTTGGGGTATATCTGAGAGTGTTACAGTGAGCGGTGTGGGGTACATCAGAGAGTGTTACAGTGAGGGGTGTGGGGTACATCAGAGAGTGTTACAGTGAGGGGTGTGGGGTATATCTGAGAGTGTTACAGTGAGGGGTGTGGGGTACATCAGAGAGTGTTACAGTGAGGGGTGTGGGGTATATCAGAGTGTTACAGTGAGGGGTGTGGGGTATATCAGAGTGTTACAGTGAGGGGTGTGGGGTATATCTGAGAGTGTTACAGTGAGGGGTGTGGGGTATATCAGAGTGTGTTACAGTGAGGGGTCTGGGGTATATCAGAGTGTTACAGTGAGGGGTGTGGGGTATATCAGAGCGTGTTACAGTGAGGGGTGTGGGTTGTATCAGAGTGTTATCGTGAGGGGTTTGGGGTATATCAGAGTGTGTTACAGTGAGGGGTGTGGCGTATATCAGAGTGTTACAGTGAGGGGTGTGGGGTATATCAGAGTGTGTTACAGTGAGGGGTGTGGAGTGTATCAGAGTGTTATCGTGAGGGGTTTGGGGTATATCAGAGAGTGTTACAGTGAGGGGTCTGGGGTATATCAGAGTGTTGCAGTGAGGGGTGTGCGGTATATCAGAGTTTTACAGTGAGGGGTGTGGGGTATATCAGAGTGTTACAGTGGGGGGTTTGTGTTATCAGATTGTTACAGTGAGGGGTGTGGGGTATATCAGAGTGTTACAGTGAGGGGTGTGTGGTCCATCAGAGTGTTACAGTGAGGGGTGTGGGTTATATCCGAGTGTTACACTGAGGGGTGTGGGGTATATCAGAGTGTTACAGTGGGGGGTTTGGGGTATATCAGAGTTACAGTGAGGGGTGTGGGGTATATCGGAGTGTTACAGTGAGGGATGAGGGTTATATCAGAGAGTTACAGTGAGGGGTGTGGGTTATATCAGAGTGTTACAGTGAGGGGTGTGGGGTATATCAGAGTGTTACATTGAGGGGTGTGGGGTATATCAGAGTGTTACAGTGAGGGGTGTGGGTTATATCGGAGTGTTACAGTGCGCGGGGTGGGGTATATCAGAGTGTTACAGTGAGGGTGTGGGGTATATCAGAGTGTTACAGTGACGGGTGTGGGGTATATCAGAGTGTTACAGTGAGGGGGGTGGGGTATATCAGAGTGTTAAAGTGAGGGGTGTGGGGTATTTCAGAGTGTTACAGTGAGGGGGGTGGGGTATATCAGAGTGTGTTACAGTGAGGGGTCTGGGGTATATCAGAGTGTTACAGTGAGGGGTGTGGGGTATATCAGAGTGTTACAGTGAGGGGTGTGGGGTATATCAGAGTGTTACAGTGAGGGGTGTGGGGTATATCAGAGTGTTACAGTGAGGGGGGTGGGGTATATCAGAGTGTTAAAGTGAGGGGTGTGGGGTATTTCAGAGTGTTACAGTGAGGGGGGTGGGGTATATCAGAGTGTGTTACAGTGAGGGGTCTGGGGTATATCAGAGTGTTACAGTGAGGGGTGTGGGGTATATCAGAGTGTTACAGTGAGGGGTGTGGGGTATATCAGAGTGTTACAGTGAGGGGTGTGGGGTATATCAGAGTGTTACAGTGAGGAGTGTGGGGTATATCAGAGTGTTACAGTGAGGGGTGTGGGGTATATCAGAGAGTTACAGTGAGGGTGTGGGATATATCAGAGTGTTACAGTGAAGGGTGTGGGGTATATCAGAGTGTTACAGTGACGGGTGTGGGGTATATCAGAGAGTGTTACAGTGAGGGGTGTGGGGTATATCAGAGTGTTACAGTGACGGGTGTGGGGTATATCAGAGTGTTACAGTGAGGGGTGTGGGGTATATCAGAGAGTGTTACAGTGAGGGGTGTGGGGTATATCAGAGTGTTACAGTGAGGGGTGTGGGGTATATCAGAGTGTTACAGTGAGGGTGTGGGGTATATCAGAGAGTGTTACAGTGAGGGTGTGGGGTATATCAGAGAGTGTTACAGTGAGGGGTGTGGGATATATCAGAGTGTTACAGTGAGGGGTGTGGGGTATATCAGAGAGTGTTACAGTGAGGGGTGTGGGGTATATCAGAGTGTTACAGTGAGGGGTGTGGGGTATATCAGAGTGTTACAGTGAGGGGTGTGGGGTATATCAGAGTGTTACAGTGAGGGTGTGGGGTATATCAGAGTGTTACAGTGAGGGGTGTGGGGTATATCAGAGTGTTACAGTGAGGGGTGTGGGGTATATCAGAGAGTCACAGTGAGGGTTGTGGGGTATATCAGAGTGTTACAGTGACGGGTGTGGGGTATATCAGAGTGTTACAGTGAGGGTTGTGGGGTATATCAGAGTGTTACAGTGACGGGTGTGGGGTATATCAGAGAGTTACAGTGAGGGTTGTGGGGTATATCAGAGTGTTACAGTGACGGGTGTGGGGTATATCAGAGTGTTACAGTGAGGGGTGTGGGGTATATCAGAGTGTTGCAGTGAGGGGTGTGGGGTATATCAGAGTGTTACAGTGAGGGGTGTGGGGTATATCAGAGTGTTACAGTGAGGGGTGTGGGGTATATCAGAGAGTGTTACAGTGAGGGGTGTGGGGTATATCGGAGTGTTACAGTGAGGGGTGTGGGGTATATCAGAGTGTTACAGTGAGGGGTGTGGGGTATATCAGAGTGTTACAGTGAGGGGTGTGGGGTATATCAGAGTGTTACAGTGAGGGGTGTGGTGTATATCAGAGTGTTACAGTGAGGGGTGTGGGGTATATCAGAGTGTTACAGTGAGGGGTGTGGGGTATATCAGAGTGTTACAGTGAGGGGTGTGGGGTATATCAGAGTGTTACAGTGAGGGGTGTGGAATATATCAGAATGTTACAGTGAGGGGTGTGGGGTATATCAGAGTGTTACAGTGAGGGATGTGTGGTATATCAAAATGTTACAGTGCGGGGTGTGGGGTATATCCGAGTGTTACAGTGAGTGTTGTATTGTATTTTTTTTAAAAATTCGTTCACGGGATGTGGGCTTCGCTGGCGAGGCCGGCATTTATTGCCCATCCCTAATTGCCCTTGAGAAGGTGGTGGTGAGCCGCCTTCTTGAACCGCTGCAGTCCGTGTGGTGACGGTTCTCCCACAGTGCTGTTAGGAAGGGAGTTCCAGGATTTTGACCCAGCGACAATGAAGGAACGGCGATATATTTCCAAGTCGGGATGGTGTGTGACTTGGAGGGGAACGTGCAGGTGATGTTGTTCCCATGTACCTGCTGCTCTTGTCCTTCTAGGTGGTAGAGGTCGCGGGTTTGGGAGGTGCTGTCAAAGAAGCCTTGGTGAGTTGCTGCAGTGCATCCTGTGGATGGTACACACTGCAGCCACAGTGCGCCGGTGGTGAAGGGAGTGAATGTTTAGGGTGGTGGATGGGGTGCCAATCAAGCGGGCTGCTTTATCTTGGATGGTGTCGAGCTTCTTGAGTGTTGTTGGAGCTGCACTCATCCAGGCAAGTGGAGAGTATTCCATCACACTCCTGACTTGTGCCTTGTAGATGGTGGAAAGGTTTTGGGGAGTCAGGAGGTGAGTCACTCACCGCAGAATACCCAGCCTCTGACCTGCTCTTGTAGCCACAGTATTTATATGGCTGGTCCAGTTAAGTTTCTGGTCAATGGTGACCCCCAGGATGTTGATGGTGGGGGATTCGGCGATGGTAATGCCGTTGAATGTCAAGGGGAGGTGGTTAGACTCTCTCTTGTTGGAGATGGTCATTGCCTGGCACTTGTCTTGCGCGAATGTTACTTGCCACTTATCAGCCCAAGCCTGGATGTTGTCCAGGTCTTGCTGCATGCAGGCTCGGACTGCTTCATTATCTGAGGGGTTGCGAATGGAACTGAACACTGTGCAGTCATCATCGAACATCCCCATTTCTGACCTTATGATGGAGGGAAGGTCATTGATGAAGCAGCTGAAGATGGTTGGGCCAAGGACACTGCCCTGAGGAACTCCTGCAGCAATGCCCTGGGGCTGAGATGATTGGCCTCCAACAACCACTACCATCTTCCTTTGTGCCAGGTATGACTCCAGCCACTGGAGAGTTTTCCCCCTGATTCCCATTGACTTCAATTTTACTGGGGCTCCTTGGTGCCACACTCGGTCAAATGCTGCCTTGATGTCAAGGGCAGTCACTCTCACCTCACCTCTGGAATTCAGCTCTTTTGTCCATGTTTGGACCAAGGCTGTAATAAGGTCTGGAGCCGAGTGGTCCTGGCGGAACCCAAACTGAGCATCGCTGAGCAGGTTATTGGTGAGTAAGTGCCGCTTGATAGCACTGTCGACGACACCTTCCATCACTTTGCTGATGATTGAGAGTAGACTGATGGGGCGGTAATTGGTGGTGTGGGGTCTATCAGACTGTTACAGTGAGGGTGTGGGGTATATCATAGTGTTACAGTGAGGGGTGTGGGGTATATCAGAGTGTTACAGTGAGGGGTGTGTGGTCTATCAGAGTTACAGTGAGGGGTGTGGGGTATATCAGAGTGCAACGGTGAGGGAAGAGGGTTATATCAGAGTGTTACATTGAGGGGTGTGGGGTATATCAGAGAGTTACAGTGAGGGATGTGGGGTTTATCAGAGAGTCTTACAGTGAGGGGTGTGGGATATATCAGAGTGTTACAGTGAGGGGTGTGGGGTATATCAGAGAGTGTTACAGTGAGGGGTGTGGGGTATATCAGAGTGTTACAGTGAGGGGTGTGGGGTATATCAGAGTGTTACAGTGAGGGGTGTGGGGTCTATCAGACTGTTACAGTGAGGGTGTGGGGTATATCATAGTGTTACAGTGAGGGGTGTGGGGTATATCAGAGTGTTACAGTGAGGGGTGTGTGGTCTATCAGAGTTACAGTGAGGGGTGTGGGGTATATCAGAGTGTTACGGTGAGGGGTGTGGGGTATATCAGAGTGTTACAGTGAGGGATGTGGGGTTTATCAGAGAGTCTTACAGTGAGGGGTGTGGGGTATATCAGAGTGTTACAGTGAGGGGTGTGGGGTATATCAGAGTGTTACAGTGAGGGGTGTGGGGTATATCAGAGTGTTACAGTGAGGGATGTGGGGTTTATCAGAGAGTCTTACAGTGAGGGGTGTGGGATATATCAGAGTGTTACAGTGAGGGGTGTGGGGTATATCAGAGTGTTACAGTGAGGGGTGTGGGGTATATCAGAGTGTTACAGTGAGGGGTGTGGGGTATATCAGAGTGTTACAGTGAGGGGTGTGGGGTATATCAGAGTGTTACAGTGAGGGGTGTGGGGTATATCAGAGTGTTACAGTGAGGGGTGTGGGGTATATCAGAGTGTTACAGTGAGGGGTGTGGTGTATATCAGAGTGTTACAGTGAGGGGTGTGGGGTATATCAGAGTTTTACAGTGAGGGTGTGTGATATATCAGAGTGTTACAGTGAGGGGTGTGGGGTATATCAGAGAGTGTTGCACTGAGGGGTGTGGGGTATATCAGAGAGTGTTACAGTGAGGGGTGTGGGGTATATCAGAGAGTGTTACAGTGAGGGGTGTGGGGTATATCAGAGTGTTACAGTGAGGGGTGTGGGATATATCAGAGTGTTACAGTGAGGGGTGTGGGGTATATCAGAGTGTTACAGTGAGGGGTGTGGGGTATATCAGAGTGTTACAGTGAGGGTGTGGGGTATATCAGAGTGTTACAGTGAGGGGTGTGGGATATATCAGAGTGTTACAGTGAGGGATGTGGGGTATATAAGAGTGTTACAGTGAGGGGTGTGGGGTATATCAGAGTGTTACAGTGAGGGGTGTGGGGTATATCAGAGTGTTACAGTGAGGGGTGTGGGGTATATCAGAGTGTTACAGTGAGGGGTGTGGGGTATATCCGAGTGTTACAGTGAGTGTTGTATTGTATTTAAAAAAAAAATTCGTTCACGGGATGTGGGCTTCGCTGGCGAGGCCAGCATTTATTGCCCATCCCTAATTGCCCTTGAGAACGTGGTGGTGAGCCGCCTTCTTGAACCGCTGCAGTCCGTGTGGTGAAGGTTCTCCCACAGTGCTGTTAGGAAGGGAGTTCCAGGATTTTGACCCAGCGACGATGAAGGAATGGCGATATATTTCCAAGTCGGGATGGTGTGTGACTTGGAGGGGAACGTGCAGGTGGTGTTGTTCCCATGCACCTGCTGCTCTTGTCCTTCTAGGTGGTAGAGGTCGCGGGTTTGGGAGGTGCTGTCGAAGAAGCCTTGGTGAGTTGCTGCAGTGCATCCTGTGGATGGTACACACTGCAGCCACAGTGCGCCGGTGGTGAAGGGAGTGAATGTTTAGGGTGGTGGATGGGGTGCCAATCAAGCGGACTGCTTTGTCTTGGATGATGTCGAGCTTCTTGAGTGTTGTTGGAGCTGCACTCATCCAGGCAAGTGGAGAGTATTCCATCACACTCCTGACTTGTGCCTTGTAGATAGTGGAAAGGTTTTGGGGAGTCAGGAGGTGAGTCACTCACCGCAGAATACCCAGCCTCTGACCTGCTCTTGCAGCCACAGTATTTATATGGCTGGTCCAGTTAAGTTTCTGGTCAATGGTGACCCCCAGGATGTTGATGGTGGGGGATTCGGCGATGGTAATGCCGTTGAATGTCAATGGGAGGTGGTTAGACTCTCTCTTGTTGGAGATGGTCATTGCCTGGCACTTATCTGGCGCGAATGTTACTTGCCACTTATCAGCCCAAGCCTGGATGTTGTCCAGGTCTTGCTGCATGCAGGCTCGGACTGCTTCATTATCTGAGGGGTTGCGAATGGAACTGAACACTGTGCAGTCATCATCGAACATCCCCATTTCTGACCTTATGATGGAGGGAAGGCTATTGATGAAGCAGCTGAAGATGGTTGGGCCAAGGACACTGCCCTGAGGAACTCCTGCAGCAATGCCCTGGGGCTGAGATGATTGGCCTCCAACAACCACTACCATCTTCCTTTGTGCCAGGTATGACTCCAGCCACTGGAGAGTTTTCCTCCTGATTCCCATTGACTTCAATTTTACCAGGGCTCCTTGGTGCCACACTCGGTCAAATGCTGCCTTGATGTCAAGGGCAGTCACTCTCACCTCACCCCTGGAATTCAGCTCTTTTGTCCATGTTTGGACCAAGGCTGTAATAAGGTCTGGAGCCGAGTGGTCCTGGCGGAACCCAAACTGAGCATCGCTGAGCAGGTTATTGGTGAGTAAGTGCCGCTTGATAGCACTGTCGACGACACCTTCCATCACTTTGCTGATGATTGAGAGTAGACTGATGGGGCGGTAATTGGCGGTGTGGGGTCTATCAGACTGTTACAGTGAGGGTGTGGGGTATATCATAGTGTTACAGTGAGGGGTGTGGGGTATATCAGAGTGTTACAGTGAGGGGTGTGTGGTCTATCAGAGTTACAGTGAGGGGTGTGGGGTATATCAGAGTGTAACGGTGAGGGAAGAGGGTTATATCAGAGTGTTACAGTGAGGGGTGTGGGGTATATCAGAGAGTTACAGTGAGGGATGTGGGGTTTATCAGAGAGTCTTACAGTGAGGGGTGTGGGATATATCAGAGTGTTACAGTGAGGGGTGTGGGGTATATCAGAGAGTGTTACAGTGAGGGGTGTGGGGTATATCAGAGTGTTACAGTGAGGGGTGTGGGGTATATCAGAGTGTTACAGTGAGGGGTGTGGGGTATATCAGAGTGTTACAGTGAGGGGTGTGGGGTATATCAGAGTGTTACAGTGAGGGGTGTGGGGTATATCAGAGTGTTACAGTGAGGGGTGTGGGGTATATCAGAGTGTCACAGTGAGGGGTGTGGGGTATATCAGAGAGTTACAGTGAGGGGTTTGTGTTATCAGAGTGTTACAGTGAGGGATGTGGGTTATATCAGAGTGTTGCAGTGAGGGGTGTGGGTTATATCAGAGAGTGTTACAGTGAGGGGTGTGGGATATATCAGAGTGTTACAGTGAGGGGTGTGGGGTATATCAGAGTGTATCAGTGAGGGTGTGGGGTATATCAGAATGTTACAGTGAGGGTGTGGGGTATATCATAGTGTTACAGTGAGGGGTGTGGGGTATATCATAGTGTTACAGTGAGGGGGGTGGGGTATATCAATGTTACAGTGAGGGGTGTGGGGTATATCAGAGAGTTACAGTGAGGGGTGTGGGGTATATCAGAGTGTTAAAGTGAGGGGTGTGGGGTATATCAGAATGTTACAGTGAGGGTGTGGGGTATATCATAGTGTTACAGTGAGGGGTGTGAGGTATATCATAGTGTTACAGTGAGGGGTGTGGGGTATATCAGAGTGTTACAGTGAGGGGTGTGGGGTATATCATAGTGTTACAGTGAGGGATGTGGGATATATCAGAGTGTTACAGTGAGGGGTGTGGGGTATATCATAGTGTTACAGTGAGGGGTGTGGGGTATATCAATGTTACAGTGAGGGGTGTGGGTTATATCAGAGTGTTACAGTGAGGGGTGTGGGTTATCAGAGTGTTCCAGTGAGGGGTGTGAGGTATATCAGAGAGTGACAGCGAGGGATGTGTTGTATATCAGAGAGTGTTACAGTGAAGGGTGTGGGGTATATCAGAGTGTTACAGTGTCGGGGTGTGGGGTATATCAGAGAGTGTTACAGTGAGGGGTGTGGGGTATATCAGAGAGTGTTACAGTGAGGGGTGTGGGGTATATCAGAGAGTGTTACAGTGAGGGGTGTGGGGTATATCAGAGAGTGTTACAGTGAGGGGTGTGGGGTATATCAGAGAGTGTTACAGTGAGGGGTGTGGGGAATTTCAGAGTGTTACAGTGAGGGGTGTGGGGTATATCAGAGTGTTACAGTGAGGGGTGTGGGGTATATCAGAGTGATACAGTGAGGGGTGTGGGGTATATCAGAGTGTTACAGTGAGGGGTGTGGGGTATATCAGAGTGTTACAGTGAGGGGTGTGGGGTATATCAGAGTGTTACAGTGATGTGTGTGGGGAATATCAGAGTGTTACAGTGAGGGGTGTGGGGTATATCAGAGTGTTACAGTGAGGGGTGTGGGGTATATCAGAGTGATACAGTGAGGGGTGTGGGGTATTTCAGAGCGTGTTACAGTGAGGGGTGTGGGGTATATCAGAGAGTGTTGCACTGAGGGTGTGGGGTATATCAGAGTGTTACAGTGAGGGGTGTGGTGTATATCAGAGTGTTACAGTGAGGGGTGTGGTGTATATCAGAGTGTTGCAGTGAGGGGTGTGGTGTATATCAGAGTGTTACAGTGAGGGGTGTGGGGTATATCAGAGTGTTACAGTGAGGGGTGTGGGGTATATCAGAGAGTGTTACAGTGAGGGTGTGGGGTATATCAGAGAGTGTTACAGTGAGGGGTGTGGGGTATATCAGAGTGTTACAGTGAGGGGTGTGGGGTATATCAGAGTGTTACAGTGAGGGGTGTGGTGTATATCAGAGTGTTACAGTGAGGGTGTGGGGTATATCAGAGTGTTACAGTGAGGGGTGTGGGGTATATCAGAGTGTTACAGTGAGGGTGTGGGGTATATCAGAGTGTTACAGTGAGGGGTGTGGGGTATATCAGAGTGTTACAGTGAGGGGTGTGGGGTATATCAGAGAGTGTTGCACTGAGGGGTGTGGTGTATATCAGAGTGTTATTGGTAGGGGTGTGGGATATATCAGTGTGTTACAGTGAGGGGTGTGGGGTATATCAGAGAGTGTTACAGTGAGGGGTGTGGGGTATATCAGAGTATTACAGTGAGGGGTGTGGGGTATATCAGAGTGTTACAGTGAGGGGTGTGGGATATATCAGAGTGTTACAGTGAGGGTGTGGGGTATATCAGAGTGTTACAGTGAGGGGTGTGGGGTATATCAGAGAGTGTTACAGTGAGGGGTGTGGGATATATCAGAGTGTTACAGTGAGGGGTGTGGGGTATATCAGAGAGTGTTACAGTGAGGGGTGTGGGATATATCAGAGTGTTAAAGTGAGGGGTGTGGGGTATATCAGAGTGTTACAGTGAGGGGTGTGGGGTATAACAGAGAGTGTTACTGTGAGGGGTGTGGGGTATAACAGAGAGTGTTACAGTGAGGGGTGTGGGGTATAACAGAGAGTGTTAAAGTGAGGGGTGTGGGGTATATCAGAGTGTTACAGTGAGGGGTGTGGGGTATAACAGAGAGTGTTACAGTGAGGGGTGTGGGATATATCAGAGTGTTACAGTGAGGGTGAGGGATATATCAGAGTGTTACAGTGAGGGGTGTGGGGTATATCAGAGAGTGTTACAGTGAGGGTGAGGGATATATCAGAGTGTTACAGTGAGGGGTGTGGGGTATATCAGAGTGTTACAGTGAGGGGTGTGGGATATATCAGAGTGTTACAGTGAGGGGTGTGGGGTATATCAGAGTGTTACAGTGAGGGGTGTGGGGTATAACAGAGAGTGTTAAAGTGAGGGGTGTGGGGTATATCAGAGTGTTACAGTGAGGGGTGTGGGGTATAACAGAGAGTGTTACAGTGAGGGGTGTGGGGTATATCAGAGTGTTACAGTGAGGGTGTGGGATATATCAGAGTGTTACAGTGAGGGGTGTGGGGTATATCAGAGTGTTACAGTGACGGGTGTGGGGTATATCAGAATGTTACAGTGAGGGGTGTGGGGTATATCAGAGAGTGTTACAGTGAGGGGTGTGGGGTATATCAGAGAGTGTTACAGTGAGGGGTGTGGGGTATATCAGAGTGTTACAGTGAGGGGTGTGGGGTATAACAGAGAGTGTTACAGTGAGGGGTGTGGGATATATCAGAGTGTTACAGTGAGGGGTGTGGGGGATATCAGAGAGTGTTACAGTGAGGGGTGTGGGGTATATCAGAGTGTTACAGTGAGGGGTGTGGGGTATAACAGAGAGTGTTACAGTGACGGGTGTGGGGTATATCAGAATGTTACAGTGAGGGGTGTGGGGTATATCAGAGAGTGTTACACTGAGGGGTGTGGGGTATATCAGAGAGTGTTACAGTGAGGGGTGTGGGGTATATCATAGTGTTACAGTGAGGGGTGTGGGGTATAACAGAGAGTGTTACAGTGAGGGGTGTGGGATATATCAGAGTGTTACAGTGAGGGGTGTGGGGTGTATCAGAGTGTTACAGTGAGGAGTGTGGGGTATATCAGAGTGTTACAGTGAGGGGTGTGGGGTATATCAGAGTGTTACAGTGAGGGGTGTGGGGTGTATCAGAGTGTTACAGTGAGGGGTGTGGGGTATAACAGAGTGTTACAGTGAGGGGTGTGGGGTATATCAGAGTTTTACAGTGAGGAGTGTGGGGTATATCAGAGTGTTACAGTGAGGGGTGTGGGGTATATCAGAGTGTTACAGTGAGGGGTGTGAGGTATATCAGAGAGTGTTACAGTGAGGGGTGTGGGGTATATCAGAGTGTTACAGTGAGGGGTGTGGGGTATATCAGAGAGTGTTACAGTGAGGGGTGTGGGGTATATCAGAGTGTTACAGTGAGGGGTGTGGGGTATATCAGAGTGGTACAGTGAGGGGTGTGGGGTATTTCAGAGCGTGTTACAGTGAGGGGTGTGGGGTATATCAGAGTGTTACAGTGAGGGGTGTGGGGTATATCAGAGTGTTACAGTGAGGGGTGTGGGGTATATCAGAGTGTTACAGTGAGGGGTGTGGTGTATATCAGAGTGTTACAGTGAGGGTGTGGGGTATATCAGAGTGTTACAGTGAGGGGTGTGGGGTGTATCAGAGAGTGTTACAGTGAGGGGTGTGGGGTGTATCAGAGAGTGTTACAGTGAGGGGTGTGGGGTATATCAGATTGTTACAGTGAGGGGTGTGGGGTATATCAGAGTGTTACAGTGAGGGGTGTGGGGTATATCAGAGTGTTACAGTGAGGGGTGTGGGGTATATCAGAGTGTTACAGTGAGGGGTGTGGGGTATATCAGAGTGTTACAGTGAGGGGTGTGGGGTATATCAGAGTGTTACAGTGAGGGGTGTGGGGTATATCAGAGTGTTACAGTGAGGGGTGTGGTGTATATCAGAGTGTTACAGTGAGGGTGTGGGGTATATCAGAGTGTTACAGTGAGGGGTGTGGGGTATATCAGAGAGTGTTACAGTGAGGGGTGTGGGGTATATCAGAGTGTTACAGTGAGGGGTGTGGGGTATATCAGAGTGTTACAGTGAGGGGTGTGGGGTATATCAGAGTGTTACAGTGAGGGGTGTGGGGTATATCAGAGTGTTACAGTGAGGGGTGTGGGGTATATCAGAGTGTTACAGTGAGGGGTGTGGGGTATATCAGAGTGTTACAATGAGGGGTGTGGGGTATATCAGAGTGTTACAGTGAGGGGTGTGGTGTATATCAGAGTGTTACAGTGAGGGGTGTGGGGTATATCAGAGTGTTACAGTGAGGGGTGTGGGGTATATCAGAGTGTTACAGTGAGGGGTGTGGGGTATATCAGAGTGTTACAGTGAGGGGTGTGGGGTATATCAGAGTGTTACAGTGAGGGTGTGGGGAATATCAGAGTGTTACAGTGAGGGGTGTGGGGTATAACAGAGAGTGTTACAGTGAGGGGTGTGGGGTATATCAGAGTGTTACAGTGAGGGTGTGGGGTATATTAGAGTGTGACATTGATGTGTGTGGGGTATATCAGAGTGTTACAGTGAGGGGTGTGGGGTATATCAGAGTGTTACAGTGAGGGGTGTGGGGTTTATCAGAGTGTTACAGTGAGGGGTGTGGGGTATATCAGAGTGTTACAGTGAGGTGTGTGGGGTATATCAGAGTGTTACAGTGAGGGGTGTGAGGTATATCAGAGAGTGTTACAGTGAGGGATGTGGGGTATATCAGAGTGTTACAGTGAGGGGTGTGGGGTATATCAGAGTGTTACAGTGAGGGGTGTGAGGTATATCAGAGAGTGTTACAGTGAGGGGTGTGGGGTATATCAGAGTGTTACAGTGACGGCTGTGAGGTATATCAGAGAGTGTTACAGTGAGGGGTGTGGGGTATATCAGAGTGTTACAGTGAGGGGTGTGGGGTATATCAGAGTGTTACAGTGAGGGGTGTGGGGTATATCAGAGTGTTACAGTGAGGGGTGTGGGGTATATCAGAGAGTGTTACAGTGAGGGGTGTGGGGTATATCAGAGTGTTACAGTGAGGGGTGTGGGGTATATCAGAGTGTTACAGTGAGGGGTGTGGGGTATATCAGAATGTTACAGTGAGGTGTGTGGGGTATATCAGAATGTTACAGTGAGGGGTCTGGGGTATATCAGAGTGTTACAGTGAGGGGTGTGGGATATATCAGAGTGTTACAGTGAGGGGTGTGGGGTATATCAGAGTGTTACAGTGAGGGGTGTGGGGTATATCAGAATGTTACAGTGAGGTGTGTGGGGTATATCAGAATGTTACAGTGAGGGGTCTGGGGTATATCAGAGTGTTACAGTGAGGGGTGTGGGATATATCAGAGTGTTACAGTGACGGTGTGGGGTATATCAGAGTGTTACAGTGAGGGGTGTGGGGTATTTCAGAGTGTGTGACCGTGAGGGGTGTGAGGTATATCAGAGAGTGTTACAGTGAGGGGTGTGGGGTATATCAGAGTGTTACAGTGAGGGGTGTGGGGTATATCAGAGTGTTACAGTGAGGGGTGTGGGGTATATCAGAGTGTTACAGTGAGGGGTGTGGGGTATATCAGAGTGTTACAGTGAGGGTGTGGGGTATATCAGAGTGTTACAGTGAGGGGTGTGGGGAATATCAGAGAGTGTTACAGTGAGGGGTGTGGGATATATAAGGGTGTTACAGTGAGGGATGTGGGGTATATCAGAGTGTTACAGTGAGGGGTGTGGGGTATATCAGAGTGTTACAGTGAGGCGTGTGGGGTATAACAGAGAGTGTTACAGTGAGGGGTGTGGGGTATAACAGAGAGTGTTACAGTGAGGGGTGTGGGGTTTATCAGAGTGTGTTACAGTGAGGGTGTGGGATATATCAGAGTGTTACAGTGAGGGGTGTGGGGTATATCAGAGAGTGTTACAGTGAGGGTGTGGGATATATCAGATTGTTACAGTGAGGGGTGTGGGGTATATCAGAGTGTTACAGTGAGGGGTGTGGGGTATATCAGAGTGTTACAGTGAGGGGTGTGGGGTATAACAGAGAGTGTTAAAGTGAGGGGTGTGGGGTATATCAGAGTGTTACAGTGAGGGGTGTGGGGTATAACAGAGAGTGTTACAGTGAGGGGTGTGGGGTATATCAGAGTGTTACAGTGAGGGTGTGGGATATATCAGAGTGTTACAGTGAGGGGTGTGGGGTATAACAGAGAGTGTTACAGTGAGGGGTGTGGGGTATATCAGAGTGTTACAGTGACGGGTGTGGGGTATATCAGAGTTTTACAGTGAGGGGTGTGGGGTATATCAGAGTGTTACATTGAGGGGTGTGGGGTATATCAGAGTGTTACAGTGAGGGGTGTGGGGTATATCAGAGTGTGTTACAGTGAGGGGTGTGGGGTATATCAGAATGTTACAGTGAGGGGTGTGGGGTATATCAGAGAGTGTTACAGTGAGGGGTGTGGGGTATATCAGAGTGTTACAGTGAGGGGTGTGGGGTATAACAGAGAGTGTTACAGTGAGGGGTGTGGGATATATCAGAGTGTTACAGTGAGGGGTGTGGGGTGTATCAGAGTGTTACAGTGAGGGGTGTGGGATATATCAGAGTGTTACAGTGAGGGGTGTGGGGTATAACAGAGAGTGTTACAATGAGGGTGTGGGGTATATCAGAGTGTGACAGTGATGTGTGTAGGGTATATCAGAGTGTTACTGTGAGGAGTGTGGGGTATATCAGAGTGTTACAGTGAGGGGTGTGGGGTATATCAGAGTGTTACAGTGAGGGGTGTGGGGTATATCAGAGTGTTACAGTGAGGGGTGTGGGGTATAACAGAGAGTGTTACAGTGAGGGTGTGGGGTATATCAGAGTGTTACAGTGAGGGGTGTGGGGTATATCAGAGTGTTACTGTGAGGAGTGTGGGGTATATCAGAGTGTTACAGTGAGGGGTGTGGGGTATATCAGAGTGTTACAGTGAGGGGTGTGGGGTATATCAGAGTGTGACAGTGAGGGGTGTGGGGTATAACAGAGAGTGTTACAGTGAGGGGTGTGGGTTATATCAGAGTGTTACAGTGAGGGGTGTGGGGTATATCAGAGAGTGTTACAGTGAGGGGTGTGGGGTATATCAGAGTGTTACAGTGAGGGGTGTGGGGGATAACAGAGAGTGTTACAGTGACGGGTGTGGGGTATATCAGAATGTTACAGTGAGGGGTGTGGGGTATATCAGAGAGTGTTACAGTGAGGGGTGTGGGGTATATCAGAGTGTGTTACCGTGAGGGGTGTGGGGTATAACAGAGAGTGTTACAGTGAGGGGTGTGGGATATATCAGAGTGTTGCAGTGAGGGGTGTGGGGTATAACAGAGAGTGTTACAGTGAGGGGTGTGGGGTATATCAGAGTGTTACAGTGAGGGGTGTGGGGTATAACAGAGAGTGTTACAGTGACGGGTGTGGGGTATATCAGAATGTTACAGTGAGGGGTGTGGGGTATATCAGAGAGTGTTACACTGAGGGGTGTGGGGTATATCAGAGAGTGTTACAGTGAGGGGTGTGGGGTATATCATAGTGTTACTGTGAGGGGTGTGGGGTATAACAGAGAGTGTTACAGTGAGGGGTGTGGGATATATCAGAGTGTTACAGTGAGGGGTGTGGGGTGTATCAGAGTGTTACAGTGAGGAGTGTGGGGTATATCAGAGTGTTACTGTGAGGGGTGTGGGGTATATCAGAGTGTTACAGTGAGGGGTGTGGGGTATATCAGAGTGTTACAGTGAGGGGTGTGGGGTATATCAGAGTGTGACAGTGTTGTGTGTGGGGTATATCAGAGTGTTACAGTGAGGAGTGTGGGGTATATCAGAGTGTTACAGTGAGGGGTGTGGGCTATATCAGAGTGTTACAGTGAGGGGTGTGGGATATATCAGAGTGTTACAGTGAGGGTGTGGGGTATATCAGAGTGTTACAGTGAGGGGTGTGGGGTATATCAGAGTGTTACAGTGAGGGGTGTGCGGTATATCAGAGTGTTACAGTGAGGGGTGTGAGGTATATCAGAGAGTGTTACAGTGAGGGGTGTGGGGTATATCAGAGTGTGTTACCGTGAGGGGTGTGGGGTATATCAGAGTGGTACAGTGAGGGGTGTGGGGTATTTCAGAGTGTGTTACCGTGAGGGGTGTGGGGTATATCAGAGTGTTACAGTGAGGGGTGTGGGGTATATCAGAGTGTTACAGTGAGGGGTGTGGGGTATAATAGAGAGTGTTACAGTGAGGGGTGTGGGGTATATCAGAGTGTTACAGTGAGGGGTGTGGGGTATATCAGAGTGTTACAGTGAGGGGTGTGGGGTATAATAGAGAGTGTTACAGTGAGGGGTGTGAGGTATATCAGAGTGTTACAGTGATGGGTGTGGAGTATATCATAATGTTACAGTGAGGGGTGTGGGGTATATCAGAGAGTGTTACAGTGAGGGGTGTGGGGTATATCAGAGTGTTACAGTGAGGGGTGTGGGGTATATCAGAATGTTACAGTGAGGGGTGTGGGGTATATCAGAGAGTGTTACAGTGAGGGGTGTGGGGTATATCAGAGAGTGTTACAGTGAGGGGTGTGGGGTATAACAGAGAGTGTTACAGTGAGGGGTGTGGGGTATATCAGAGTGTTACAGTGAGGGGTGTGGGGTGTATCAGAGTGTTACAGTGAGGGGTGTGGGGTATATCAGAGAGTGTTACAGTGAGGGGTGTGGGGTATATCAGAGAGTGTTACAGTGAGGGGTGTGGGGTATAACAGAGAGTGTTACAGTGAGGAGTGTGGGGTATATCAGAGTGTTACAGTGAGGGTGTGGGGTATATCAGAGTGTGACAGTGAGGGGTGTGGGATATATCAGAGTGTGACAGTGATGTGTGTAGGGTATATCAGAGTGTTACTGTGAGGAGTGTGGGGTATATCAGAGTGTTACAGTGAGGGTGTGGGATATATCAGAGTGTGACAGTGATGTGTGTAGGGTATATCAGAGTGTTACTGTGAGGAGTGTGGGGTATATCAGAGTGTTACAGTGAGGGGTGTGGGGTATATCAGAGTGTTACTGTGAGGAGTGTGGGGTATATCAGAGTGTTACAGTGAGGGGTGTGGGGTATATCAGAGTGTTACAGTGAGGGGTGTGGGGTATATCAGAGTGTTACAGTGAGGGGTGTGGGGTATAACAGAGAGTGTTACAGTGAGGGGTGTGGGGTATATCAGAGTGTTACAGTGAGGGTGTGGGGTATATCAGAGTGTTACAGTGAGGGGTGTGGGGTATATCAGAGTGTTACAGTGAGGGGTGTGGGGTATATCAGAGTGTTACAGTGAGGGGTGTGGGGTATATCAGAGTGTTACAGTGAGGGGTGTGGGGTATATCAGAGTGTTACAGTGAGGGGTGTGGGGTATATCAGAGTGTTACAGTGAGGGGTGTGGGGTTTATCAGAGTGTTACAGTGAGGGGTGTGGGGTATATCAGAGTGTTACAGTGAGGGGTGTGGGGTATATCAGAGTGTTACAGTGAGGGGTGTGGGGTATATCAGAGTGTTACAGTGAGGGGTGTGGGGTATATCAGAGTGTTACAGTGAGGGGTGTGGGGTTTATCAGAGTGTTACAGTGAGGGGTGTGGGGTATATCAGAGTGTTACAGTGAGGGGTGTGGGGTGTATCAGAGTGTTACAGTGAGGGGTGTGGGGTATATCAGAGTGTTACAGTGAGGGGTGTGCGGTATATCAGAGTGTTACAGTGAGGGGTGTGAGGTATATCAGAGAGTGTTACAGTGAGGGGTGTGGGGTATATCAGAGTGTTACAGTGACGGCTGTGAGGTATATCAGAGAGTGTTACAGTGAGGGGTGTGGGGTATATCAGAGTGTTACAGTGAGGGGTGTGGGGTATATCAGAGAGTGTTACAGTGAGGGGTGTGGGGTATATCAGAGTGTTACAGTGAGGGGTGTGGGGTATATCAGAGTGTTACAGTGAGGGGTGTGGGATATATCAGAGTGTTACAGTGAGGTGTGTGGGGTATATCAGAATGTTACAGTGAGGGGTCTGGGGTATATCAGAGTGTTACAGTGAGGAGTGTGGGGTATATCAGAGTGTTACAGTGACGGTGTGGGGTATATCAGAGTGTTACAGTGAGGGGTGTGGGGTATTTCAGAGTGTGTGACCGTGAGGGGTGTGAGGTATATCTGAGAGTGTTACAGTGAGGGGTGTGGGGTATATCAGAGTGTTACAGTGAGGGTGTGGGGTATATCAGAGTGTTACAGTGAGGGGTGTGGGATATATCAGAGTGTTACAGTGAGGGGTGTGGGGTATATCAGAGTGTTACAGTGAGGGGTGTGGGATATATCAGAGTGTTACAGTGAGGGGTGTGGGATATATAAGGGTGTTACAGTGAGGGGTGTGGGGTATATCAGAGTGTTACAGTGAGGGCTGTGGGGTATATCAGAGTGTTACAGTGAGGGGTGTGGGGTATATCAGAGTGTTTCAGTGAGGGGTGTGGGATATATCAGAGTGTTACAGTGAGGGGTGTGGGATATATAAGGGTGTTACAGTGAGGGATGTGGGGTATATCAGAGTGTTACAGTGAGGGGTGTGGGGTATATCAGAGTGTTACAGTGAGGGGTGTGGGGTATAACAGAGAGTGTTACTGTGAGGGGTGTGGGGTATAACAGAGAGTGTTACAGTGAGGGGTGTGGGGTATATCAGAGTGTTACAGTGAGGGTGTGGGATATATCAGAGTGTTACAGTGAGGGGTGTGGGGTATATCAGAGTGTTACAGTGAGGGGTGTGGGATATATCAGAGTGTTACAGTGAGGGGTGTGGGGTATATCAGAGTGTTACAGTGAGGGGTGTGGGGTATATCAGAGTGTTACAGTGAGGGGTGTGGGGTATAACAGAGAGTGTTAAAGTGAGGGGTGTGGGGTATATCAGAGTGTTACAGTGAGTGGTGTGGGGTATATCAGAGTGTTACAGTGAGGGGTGTGGGGTATATCAGAGTGTTACAGTGAGGGTGTGGGATATATCAGAGTGTTACAGTGAGGGGTGTGGGGTATAACAGAGAGTGTTACAGTGAGGGGTGTGGGGTATATCAGAGTGTTACAGTGACGGGTGTGGGGTATATCAGAATGTTACAGTGAGGGGTGTGGGGTATATCAGAGAGTGTTACAGTGAGGGGTGTGGGGTATATCAGAGAGTGTTACAGTGAGGGGTGTGGGGTATATCAGAGTGTTACAGTGAGGGGTGTGGGGTATAACAGAGAGTGTTACAGTGAGGGGTGTGGGATATATCAGAGTGTTACAGTGAGGGGTGTGGGGTATATCAGAGAGTGTTACAGTGAGGGGTGTGGGGTATATCAGAGTGTTACAGTGAGGGGTGTGGGGTATAACAGAGAGTGTTACAGTGAGGGGTGTGGGATATATCAGAGTGTTACAGTGAGGGGTGTGGGATATATCAGAGTGTTACTGTGGGGGGTGTGGGGTGTATCAGAGTGTTACAGTGATGGGGGTGTGGGGTATATCAGAGTGTTACAGTGAGGGGTGTGGGGTATATCAGAGAGTGTTACAGTGAGGGGTGTGGGGTATATCAGAGTGTTACAGTGAGGGGTGTGGGGTATATCAGAGTGTTACAGTGAAGGGTGTGGGGTATATCAGAGAGTGTTACAGTGAGGGGTGTGGGGTATATCAGAGAGTGTTACAGTGAGGGGTGTGGGATATATCAGAGTGTTACAGTGAGGGGTGTGGGGTATATCAGAGTGTTACAGTGAGGGGTGTGGGGTATATCAGAGTGTTACAGTGAGGGGTGTGGGGTATATCAGAGTGTTACAGTGAGGGGTGTGGGGTATATCAGAGAGTGTTACAGTGAGGGGTGTGGGGTATATCAGAGTGTTACAGTGAGGGGTGTGGGGTATATCAGAGTGTTACAGTGAGGGGTGTGGGGTATATCAGAGAGTGTTACAGTGAGGGGTGTGGGGTATATCAGAGAGTGTTACAGTGAGGGGTGTGGGATATATCAGAGTGTTACAGTGAGGGGTGTGGGGTATAACAGAGAGTGTTACAGTGAGGGGTGTGGGGTATATCAGAGTGTTACAGTGAGGGTGTGGGGTATATCAGAGTGTGACAGTGATGTGTGTAGGGCATATCAGAGTGTTACTGTGAGGAGTGTGGGGTATATCAGAGTGTTACAGTGAGGGGTGTGGGGTATATCAGAGTGTTACAGTGAGGGGTGTGGGGTATATCAGAGTGTTACTGTGAGGGGTGTGGGGTATAACAGAGAGTGTTACAGTGAGGGGTGTGGGGTATATCAGAGTGTTACTGTGAGGGTGTGGGGTATATTAGAGTGTGACATTGATGTGTGTGGGGTATAACAGAGAGTGTTACAGTGAGGGGTGTGGGGTATATCAGAGTGTTACAGTGAGGGGTGTGGGGTATAACAGAGAGTGTTACAGTGACGGGTGTGGGGTATATCAGAATGTTACAGTGACGGGTGTGGGGTATATCAGAGTGTTACAGTGAGGGGTGTGGGGTATATCAGAGTGTTACAGTGAGGGGTGTGGGGTATATCAGAGTGTTACTGTGAGGGGTGTGGGGTATAACAGAGAGTGTTACAGTGAGGGGTGTGGGGTATATCAGAGTGTTACTGTGAGGGTGTGGGGTATATTAGAGTGTGACATTGATGTGTGTGGGGTATAACAGAGAGTGTTACAGTGAGGGGTGTGGGGTATATCAGAGTGTTACAGTGAGGGGTGTGGGGTATAACAGAGAGTGTTACAGTGACGGGTGTGGGGTATATCAGAGTGTTACAGTGAGGAGTGTGGGGTATATCAGAGTGTTACTGTGAGGGGTGTGGGGTATATCAGAGTGTTACAGTGAGGGGTGTGGGGTGTATAAGAGTGTTGCAGTGAGGGGTGTGGGGTATAACAGAGAGTGTTGCAGTGAGGGGTGTGGGGTATATCAGAGTGTTACAGTGAGGGGTGTGGGGTATATCAGAGTGTTACAGTGAGGGGTGTGGGGTATATCAGAGTGTTACAGTGAGGGGTGTGGGGTATATCAGAGTGTTACAGTGAGGGGTGTGGTGTATATCAGAGTGTTACAGTGAGGAGTGTGGGGTATATCAGAGTGTTACAGTGAGGGGTGTGGGGTATATCAGAGTGTTACAGTGAGGAGTGTGGGGTATATCAGAGTGTTACAGTGAGGGGTGTGGGGTATATCAGAGTGTTACAGTGAGGGGTGTGGGGTATATCAGAGTGTTACAGTGAGGGGTGTGGTGTATATCAGAGTGTTACAGTGAGGGGTGTGGGGTATATCAGAGTTTTACAGTGAGGGGTGTGGGGTATATCAGAGTGTTACAGTGAGGGGTGTGCGGTATATCAGAGTGTTACAGTGAGGGTTGTGGGGTATATCAGAGTGTTACAGTGAGGGGTGTGGGGTATATCAGAGTGTTACAGTGAGGGGTGTGGGGTATATCAGAGTGTTACAGTGAGGGGTGTGGGGTATATCAGAGAGTGTTACAGTGAGGGGTGTGGGGTATATCAGAGTGTTACAGTGAGGGGTGTGGGGTATTTCAGAGTGTGTTACCGTGAGGGGTGTGGGTTATATCAGGATGTTACAGTGAGGGGTGTGGGGTATATCAGAGTGTTACAGTGAGGGTGTGTGATATATCAGAGTGTTACAGTGAGGGGTGTGGGGTATATCAGAGTGTTACAGTGAGGGGTGTGGGATATATCAGAGTGTTACAGTGAGGGTGTGTGATATATCAGAGTGTTACAGTGAGGGGTGTGGGGTATATCAGAGTGTTACAGTGAGGGGTGTGGGGTATATCAGAGTGTTACAGTGAGGGGTGTGGGATATATCAGAGTGTTACAGTGAGGGTGTGTGATATATCAGAGTGTTACAGTGAGGGGTGTGGGGTATATCAGAGTGTTGCAGTGAGGGGTGTGGGGTATATCAGAGTGTTACAGTGAGGGGTGTGGGGTATATCAGAGTGTTACAGTGAGGGGTGTGGGATATATCAGAGTGTTACAGTGAGGGTGTGTGATATATCAGAGTGTTACAGTGAGGGGTGTGGGGTATATCAGAGTGTTACAGTGAGGGGTGTGGGGTATATCAGAGTGTTACAGTGAGGGGTGTGGGGTATATCAGAGTGTTACAGTGAGGGGTGTGGGGTATATCAGAGTGTTACAGTGAGGGGTGTGGGGTATATCAGAGTGTTACAGTGAGGGGTGTGGGGTATATCAGAGTGTTACAGTGAGGGGTGTGGGGTATATCAGAGTGTTACAGTGAGGGTGTGTGATATATCAGAGTGTTACAGTGAGGGGTGTGGGGTATATCAGAGTGTTACAGTGAGGGGTGTGGGGTATATCAGAGTGTTACAGTGAGGGGTGTGGGGTATATCAGAGTGTTACAGTGAGGGGTGTGGGGTATATCAGAGTGTTACAGTGAGGGGTGTGGGGTATAACAGAGAGTGTTACAGTGAGGGGTGTGGGGTATATCAGAGTGTTACAGTGAGGGTGTGGGATATATCAGAGTGTTACAGTGAGGGGTGTGGGGTATATCAGAGTGTTACAGTGAGGGTGTGGGGTATATCAGAGTGTTACAGTGAGGGGTGTGGGGTACATCAGAGAGTGTTACAGTGAGGAGTGTGGGATATATCAGAGTGTTACAGTGAGGGGTGTGGGGTATATCAGAGTGTTACAGTGAGGGGTGTGGGGTATATCAGAATGTTACAGTGAGGGGTGTGGGTATATCAGAGAGTGTTACAGTGAGGGGTGTGGGATATATCAGAGTGTTACAGTGAGAGGTGTGGGGTATATCAGAGTGTTACAGTGACGGGTGTGAAGTATATCAGAATGTTACAGTGAGGGGTGTGGGGTATATCAGAGAGTGTTACAGTGAGGGGTGTGGGGTATATCAGAGAATGTTACAGTGAGGGGTGTGGGTATATCAGAGTGTGTTACCGTGAGGGGTGTGGGGTATATCAGAGAGTGTTACAGTGAGGGGTGTGGGATATATCAGAGTGTTACAGTGAGAGGTGTGGGGTATATCAGAGTGTTACAGTGACGGGTGTGAAGTATATCAGAATGTTACAGTGAGGGGTGTGGGGTATATCAGAGAGTGTTACAGTGAGGGGTGTGGGGTATATCAGAGAGTGTTACAGTGAGGGGTGTGGGGTATAACAGAGAGTGTTACAGTGAGGGGTGTGGGGTGTATCAGAGTGTTGCAGTGAGAGGTGTGGGATATATCAGAGTGTTACAGTGAGGGGTGTGGGATATATCAGAGTGTTACAGTGAGGGGTGTGGGATATATCAGAGTGTTACAGTGAGGGTGTGGGGTATATCAGAGTGTTACAGTGAGGGGTGTGGGGTATATCAGAGTGTTACAGTGAGGGGTGTGGTATATATCAGAGTGTTACAGTGAGGGGTGTGGGGTATAACAGAGAGTGTTACAGTGAGGGGTGTGGGTTATATCAGAGTGTTACAGTGAGGGTGTGGGGTATATCAGAGTGTGACTGTGATGTGTGTAGGGTATATCAGAGTGTTACTGTGAGGAGTGTGGGGTATATCAGAGTGTTACAGTGAGGGGTGTGGGGTATATCAGAGTGTTACAGTGAGGGGTGTGGGGTATAACAGAGAGTGTTACAGTGAGGGGTGTGGGGTATATCAGAGTGTTACAGTGAGGGTGTGGGGTATATCAGAGTGTGACTGTGATGTGTGTAGGGTATATCAGAGTGTTACTGTGAGGAGTGTGGGGTATATCAGAGTGTTACAGTGAGGGGTGTGGGGTATATCAGAGTGTTACAGTGAGGGGTGTGGGGTATAACAGAGAGTGTTACAGTGAGGGGTGTGGGGTATATCAGATTGTTACAGAGAGGGGTGTGGGGTATATCAGAGTGTTACAGTGAGGGGTGTGGGGTATATCAGAGTGTTACAGTGAGGGGTGTGGGGTTTATCAGAGTGTTACAGTGAGGGGTGTGGGGTATATCAGAGTGTTACAGTGAGGGGTGTGCGGTATATCAGAGTGTTACAGTGAGGGGTGTGAGGGATATCAGAGAGTGTTACAGTGAGGGGTGTGGGGTATATCAGAGTGTTACAGTGAGGGGTGTGGGGTATATCAGAGTGTTACAGTGAGGGGTGTGGGGTATATCAGAGTGTGACAGTGATGGGTGTGGGGTATATCAGAGTGTTACAGTGAGGAGTGTGGGGTATATCAGAGTGTTACAGTGAGGGGTGTGGGGTATATCAGAGTGTTACAGTGAGGGGTGTGGGGTATATCAGAGTGTTACAGTGAGGGGTGTGGGGTTTATCAGAGTGTTACAGTGAGGGGTGTGGGGTATATCAGAGTGTTACAGTGAGGGGTGTGAGGTATATCAGAGAGTGTTACAGTGAGGGGTGTGGGGTATATCAGAGTGTTACAGTGAGGGGTGTGGGGTATATCAGAGTGTTACAGTGAGGGGTGAGGGGTATTTCAGAGTGTGTTACCGTGAGGGGTGTGGGGTATATCAGAGAGTGTTACAGTGAGGGGTGTGGGGTATATCAGAGTGTTACAGTGAGGGTGTTGGGTATATCAGAGAGTGTTACAGTGAGGGGTGTGGGGTATATCAGAGAGTGTTACAGTGAGGGGTGTGGGGTATATCAGAGAGTGTTACAGTGAGTGGTGTGGGGTATATCAGAGTGTTACAGTGAGGGGTGTGGGGTATAACAGAGTGTTACAGTGAGGGGTTTGGGATATATCAGAGTGTTACAGTGAGGGGTGTGGGGTGTATCAGAGTGTTACAGTGAGGGGTGTGGGGAGTATCAGAGTGTTACAGTGAGGGGTGTGGGGTAATACAGAGAGTGTTACAGTGAGGGGTATGGGGTATATCAGAGTGTTACAGTGAGGGTGTGGGGTATATCAGAGTGTGACAGTGATGTGTGTAGGGTATATCAGAGTGTTACAGTGAGGAGTGTGGGGTATATCAGAGTGTTACAGTGAGGGGTGTGGGGTATAGCAGAGTGTTACAGTGAGGGGTGTGAGGTGTATCAGAGAGTGTTACAGTGAGGGGTGTGGGGTATATCAGAGAGTGTTACAGTGAGGGGTGTGGGGTATATCAGAGTGTTACAGTGAGGGGTGTGGGGTATATCAGAGTGTTACAGTGAGGGGTGTGGGGTATATCAGAGTGTGACAGTGAGGGGTGTGGGATATATCAGAGTGTTACAGTGAGGGGTGTGGGGTATATCAGAGTGTTACAGTGAGGGGTGTGGGGTATATCAGAGAGTTTCAGTGAGGGGTGTGGGGTATATCAGAGAGTGTTACAGTGAGGGGTGTGGGGTATATCAGAGTGTTACAGTGAGGGGTGTGGGGTGTATCAGAGTGTTACAGTGAGGGGTGTGGGGTGTATCAGAGTGTTACAGTGAGGGGTGTGGGGTATATCAGAGTGTTACAGTGAGGGGTGTGGGGCATATCAGAGAGTGTTACAGTGAGGGGTGTTGGGTATATCAGAATGTTGCAGTGAGGGTGTGGGGTATATCAGAGTGTTCCAGTGAGGGGTGTGGGGTATATCAGAGTGTTACATTCTGGGGTGTGGGGTATATCAGAGTGTTACATTCTGGGGTGTGGGGTATATCAGAGTGTTACAGTGAGGGGTGTGGGGTCTTTCAGAATGTTGCAGTGAGGTGTGTGGGGTATATCAGAGTGTTACAGTGAGGGGTGTGGGGTATATCAGAGTGTTACAGTGAGGGGTGTGGTGTATTTCAGAGTGTGTTACCGTGAGGGGTGTGGGGTATATCAGAGTGTTACAGTGAGGGGTGTGGTGTATTTCAGAGTGTGTTACAGTGAGGGTGTGGGGTATATCAGAGAGTGTGACAGTGAGAGGTGTGGGGTATATCAGAGTGTTGCAGTGAGGGGTGTGGGGTATATCAGAGTGTTACAGTGAGGGGTGTGGGGTATATCAGATTGTTGCAGTGAGGGGTGTGGGATATATCAGAGTGTTACAGTGAGGGTTGTGGGGTATATCAGAGTGTGTTACCTTGAGGGGTGTGGGGTATATCAGAGAGTGTTACAGTGAGGGGTGTGGGGTATATCAGAGAGTGTGACAGTGAGAGGTGTGGGGTATATCAGAGTGTTACAGTGAGGGTGTTGGGTATATCAGAGAGTGTTACAGTGAGGGGTGTGGGGTATATCAGAGTGTTACAGTGAGGGGTGTGGGATATATCAGAGTGTTACAGTGAGGGGTGTGGGGTATTTCAGAGTGTTACAGTGAGGGGTGTGGGGTATTTCAGAGTGTGTTACAGTGAGGGGTGTGGGGTATATCAGAGTGTTGCAGTGAGGGGTGTGGGGTATATCAGAGTGTTACAGTGAGGGGTGTGGGGTATATCAGAGTGTTACAGTGAGGGGTGTGGCATATATCAGAGTGTGTTACCTTGAGGGGTGTGGGGTATATCAGAGAGTGTTACAGTGAGGGGTGTGGGATATATCAGAGTGTTACAGTGAGGGGTGTGGGTTATTTCAGAGTGTGTTACCTTGAGGGGTGTGGGGTATATCAGAGAGTGTTACAGTGAGGGGTGTGGGATATATCAGAGTGTTACAGTGAGGGGTGTGGGTTATTTCAGAGTGTGTTACCTTGAGGGGTGTGGGGTATATCAGAGAGTGTTACAGTGAGGGGTGTGGGGTATATCAGAGTGTTACAGTCTGGGGTGTGGGGTATATCAGAGTGTTACAGTGAGGGTGTTGGGTATATCAGAGAGTGTTACAGTGAGGGGTGTGGGATATATCAGAGTGTTACAGTGAGGGGTGTGGGGTATTTCAGAGTGTGTTACCTTGAGGGGTGTGGGGTATATCAGAGAGTGTTACAGTGAGGGGTGTGGGGTATATCAGAGTGTTACAGTCTGGGGTGTGGGGTATATCAGAGTGTTACAGTGAGGGGTGTGGGGTATATCAGAGAGTGTTACAGTGAGGGGTGTGGGGTATATCAGAGTGTTACAGTCTGGGGTGTGGGGTATATCAGAGTGTTCCAGTGAGGGGTGTGGGGTATATCAGAATGTTACAGTGAGGTGTGTGGGGTATATCAGAGTGTTACAGTGACGGCTGTGAGGTATATCAGAATGTTACAGTGAGGGGTGTGGGGTATATCAGAGAACTTTACAGTGAGGGGTGTGGGTTATATCAGAGTGTTTTACCGTGAGGGGTGTGGGGTATATCAGAGAGTGTTACAGTGAGGGGTGTGGGGTATATCAGAGTGTTACAGTGAGGGGTGTGGGGTATATCAGAGTGTTACAGTGAGGGGTGTGGGGTATATCAGAGTGTGTTACCGTGAGGGGTGTGGGTTATTTCAGAGTGTGTTACCGTGAGGGGTGTGGGGTATATCAGAGAGTGTTACAGTGAGGGGTGTGGGGTATATCAGAGTGTTACAGTGAGGGGTGTGGGGTATATCAGAGTGTGTTACCGTGAGGGGTGTGGGGTATTTCAGAGTGTGTTACCGTGAGGGGTGTGGGGTATATCAGAGAGTGTTACAGTGAGAGGTGTGGGGTATATCAGAGTGTTACAGTGAGGGTGTGGGGTATATCAGAGTGTTACAGTGAGGGGTGTGGGGTATATCAGAGTGTTACAGTGAGGGTGTGGGGTATATCAGAGTGTTACAGTGAGGGGTGTGGGGTATATCAGAGTGTTACAGTGAGGGTGTGGGGTATATCAGAGTGTTACAGTGAGGGGTGTGGGGTATATCAGAGTGTTACAGTGAGGGGTGTGGGGTATATCAGAGTGTTACAGTGAGGGGTGTGGGATATATCAGAGTGTTACAGTGAGGGTGTGGGGTATATCAGAGTGTGACTGTGATGTGTGTAGGGTATATCAGAGTGTTACTGTGAGGAGTGTGGGGTATATCAGAGTGTTACAGTGAGGGGTGTGGGGTATATCAGAGTGTTGCAGTGAGGGGTGTGGGGTATAACAGAGAGTGTTACAGTGAGGGGTGTGGGGTATATCAGAGTGTTACAGAGAGGGGTGTGGGGTATATCAGAGTGTTACAGTGAGGGGTGTGGGGTATATCAGAGTGTTACAGTGAGGGGTGTGGGGTTTATCAGAGTGTTACAGTGAGGGGTGTGGGGTATATCAGAGTGTTACAGTGAGGGGTGTGCGGTATATCAGAGTGTTACAGTGAGGGGTGTGAGGTATATCAGAGAGTGTTACAGTGAGGGGTGTGGGGTATATCAGAGTGTTACAGTGAGGGGTGTGGGGTATATCAGAGTGTTACAGTGAGGGGTGTGGGGTATATCAGAGTGTGACAGTGATGGGTGTGGGGTATATCAGAGTGTTACAGTGAGGAGTGTGGGGTATATCAGAGTGTTACAGTGAGGGGTGTGGGGTATATCAGAGTGTTACAGTGAGGGGTGTGGGGTATATCAGAGTGTTACAGTGAGGGGTGTGGGGTTTATCAGAGTGTTACAGTGAGGGGTGTGGGGTATATCAGAGTGTTACAGTGAGGGGTGTGAGGTATATCAGAGAGTGTTACAGTGAGGGGTGTGGGGTATATCAGAGTGTTACAGTGAGGGGTGTGGGGTATATCAGAGTGTTACAGTGAGGGGTGAGGGGTATTTCAGAGTGTGTTACCGTGAGGGGTGTGGGGTATATCAGAGAGTGTTACAGTGAGGGGTGTGGGGTATATCAGAGTGTTACAGTGAGGGTGTTGGGTATATCAGAGAGTGTTACAGTGAGGGGTGTGGGGTATATCAGAGAGTGTTACAGTGAGGGGTGTGGGGTATATCAGAGAGTGTTACAGTGAGGGGTGTGGGGTATATCAGAGAGTGTTACAGTGAGTGGTGTGGGGTATATCAGAGTGTTACAGTGAGGGGTGTGGGGTATAACAGAGTGTTACAGTGAGGGGTTTGGGATATATCAGAGTGTTACAGTGAGGGGTGTGGGGTGTATCAGAGTGTTACAGTGAGGGGTGTGGGGAGTATCAGAGTGTTACAGTGAGGGGTGTGGGGTAATACAGAGAGTGTTACAGTGAGGGGTATGGGGTATATCAGAGTGTTACAGTGAGGGTGTGGGGTATATCAGAGTGTGACAGTGATGTGTGTAGGGTATATCAGAGTGTTACAGTGAGGAGTGTGGGGTATATCAGAGTGTTACAGTGAGGGGTGTGGGGTATAGCAGAGTGTTACAGTGAGGGGTGTGAGGTGTATCAGAGAGTGTTGCAGTGAGGGGTGTGGGGTATATCAGAGAGTGTTACAGTGAGGGGTGTGGGGTATATCAGAGTGTTACAGTGAGGGGTGTGGGGTATATCAGAGTGTTACAGTGAGGGGTGTGGGGTATATCAGAGTGTGACAGTGAGGGGTGTGGGATATATCAGAGTGTTACAGTGAGGGGTGTGGGGTATATCAGAGTGTTACAGTGAGGGGTGTGGGGTATATCAGAGAGTTTCAGTGAGGGGTGTGGGGTATATCAGAGAGTGTTACAGTGAGGGGTGTGGGGTATATCAGAGTGTTACAGTGAGGGGTGTGGGATATATCAGAGTGTTACAGTGAGGGGTGTGGGGTATATCAGAGTGTTACAGTGAGGGGTGTGGGGTGTATCAGAGTGTTACAGTGAGGGGTGTGGGGTGTATCAGAGTGTTACAGTGAGGGGTGTGGGGTATATCAGAGTGTTACAGTGAGGGGTGTGGGGCATATCAGAGAGTGTTACAGTGAGGGGTGTTGGGTATATCAGAATGTTGCAGTGAGGGTGTGGGGTATATCAGAGTGTTCCAGTGAGGGGTGTGGGGTATATCAGAGTGTTACATTCTGGGGTGTGGGGTATATCAGAGTGTTACATTCTGGGGTGTGGGGTATATCAGAGTGTTACAGTGAGGGGTGTGGGGTCTTTCAGAATGTTACAGTGAGGGGTGTGGGGTATATCAGAGTGTTACAGTGAGGGGTGTGGGGTATATCAGAGTGTTACAGTGAGGGGTGTGGGGTATATCAGAGTGTTACAGTGAGGGGTGTGGGGTATATCAGAGTGTTACAGTGAGGGGTGTGGTGTATTTCAGAGTGTTACAGTGAGGGGTGTGGGGTATTTCAGAGTGTGTTACCGTGAGGGGTGTGGGGTATGTCAGAGTGTTACAGTGAGGGTGTGGGGTATATCAGAGAGTGTGACAGTGAGAGGTGTGGGGTATATCAGAGTGTTGCAGTGAGGGGTGTGGGGTATATCAGAGTGTTACAGTGAGGGGTGTGGGGTATATCAGATTGTTGCAGTGAGGGGTGTGGGATATATCAGAGTGTTACAGTGAGGGTTGTGGGGTATATCAGAGTGTGTTACCTTGAGGGGTGTGGGGTATATCAGAGAGTGTTACAGTGAGGGGTGTGGGGTATATCAGAGTGTTACAGTCTGGGGTGTGGGGTATATCAGAGTGTTACAGTGAGGGTGTTGGGTATATCAGAGAGTGTTACAGTGAGGGGTGTGGGGTATATCAGAGTGTTACAGTGAGGGGTGTGGGATATATCAGAGTGTTACAGTGAGGGGTGTGGGGTATTTCAGAGTGTTACAGTGAGGGGTGTGGGGTATTTCAGAGTGTGTTACAGTGAGGGGTGTGGGGTATATCAGAGTGTTGCAGTGAGGGGTGTGGGGTATATCAGAGTGTTACAGTGAGGGGTGTGGGGTATATCAGAGTGTTACAGTGAGGGTTGTGGCATATATCAGAGTGTTACAGTGAGGGGTGTGGGGTATATCAGAGTGTGTTACCTTGAGGGGTGTGGGGTATATCAGAGAGTGTTACAGTGAGGGGTGTGGGATATATCAGAGTGTTACAGTGAGGGGTGTGGGTTATTTCAGAGTGTGTTACCTTGAGGGGTGTGGGGTATATCAGAGTGTTACAGTGAGGGGTGTGGGGTATATCAGAGTGTTACAGTCTGGGGTGTGGGGTATATCAGAGTGTTACAGTGAGGGTGTTGGGTATATCAGAGAGTGTTACAGTGAGGGGTGTGGGATATATCAGAGTGTTACAGTGAGGGGTGTGGGGTATTTCAGAGTGTGTTACCTTGAGGGGTGTGGGGTATATCAGAGAGTGTTACAGTGAGGGGTGTGGGGTATATCAGAGTGTTACAGTCTGGGGTGTGGGGTATATCAGAGTGTTACAGTGAGGGGTGTGGGGTATATCAGAGAGTGTTACAGTGAGGGGTGTGGGTTATATCAGAGTGTTACAGTCTGGGGTGTGGGGTATATCAGAGTGTTCCAGTGAGGGGTGTGGGGTATATCAGAATGTTACAGTGAGGTGTGTGGGGTATATCAGAGTGTTACAGTGACGGCTGTGAGGTATATCAGAATGTTACAGTGAGGGGTGTGGGGTATATCAGAGAACTTTACAGTGAGGGGTGTGGGTTATATCAGAGTGTTTTACCGTGAGGGGTGTGGGGTATATCAGAGAGTGTTACAGTGAGGGGTGTGGGGTATATCAGAGTGTTACAGTGAGGGGTGTGGGGTATATCAGAGTGTTACAGTGAGGGGTGTGGGGTATATCAGAGTGTGTTACCGTGAGGGGTGTGGGGTATTTCAGAGTGTGTTACCGTGAGGGGTGTGGGGTATATCAGAGAGTGTTACAGTGAGGGGTGTGGGGTATATCAGAGTGTTACAGTGAGGGGTGTGGGGTATATCAGAGTGTGTTACCGTGAGGGGTGTGGGGTATTTCAGAGTGTGTTACCGTGAGGGGTGTGGGGTATATCAGAGAGTGTTACAGTGAGAGGTGTGGGGTATATCAGAGTGTTACAGTGAGGGTGTGGGGTATATCAGAGTGTTACAGTGAGGGGTGTGGGGTATATCAGAGTGTTACAGTGAGGGTGTGGGGTATATCAGAGTGTTACAGTGAGGGGTGTGGGGTATATCAGAGTGTTACAGTGAGGGTGTGGGGTATATCAGAGTGTCACAGTGAGGGGTGTGGGGTATATCAGAGTGTTACAGTGAGGGGTGTGGGGTATATCAGAGTGTTACAGTGAGGGGTGTGGGATATATCAGAGTGTTACAGTGAGGGTGTGGGGTATATCAGAGTGTGACTGTGATGTGTGTAGGGTATATCAGAGTGTTACTGTGAGGAGTGTGGGGTATATCAGAGTGTTACAGTGAGGGGTGTGGGGTATATCAGAGTGTTACAGTGAGGGGTGTGGGGTATATCAGAGAGTGTTACAGTGAGGGGTGTGGGGTATATCAGAGTGTTACAGAGAGGGGTGTGGGGTATATCAGAGTGTTACAGTGAGGGGTGTGGGGTATATCAGAGTGTTACAGTGAGGGGTGTGGGGTTTATCAGAGTGTTACAGTGAGGGGTGTGGGGTATATCAGAGTGTTACAGTGAGGGGTGTGCGGTATATCAGAGTGTTACAGTGAGGGGTGTGAGGTATATCAGAGAGTGTTACAGTGAGGGGTGTGGGGTATATCAGAGTGTTACAGTGAGGGGTGTGGGGTATATCAGAGTGTTACAGTGAGGGGTGTGGGGTATATCAGAGTGTGACAGTGATGGGTGTGGGGTATATCAGAGTGTTACAGTGAGGAGTGTGGGGTATATCAGAGTGTTACAGTGAGGGGTGTGGGGTATATCAGAGTGTTACAGTGAGGGGTGTGGGGTATATCAGAGTGTTACAGTGAGGGGTGTGGGGTTTATCAGAGTGTTACAGTGAGGGGTGTGGGGTATATCAGAGTGTTACAGTGAGAGGTGTGAGGTATATCAGAGAGTGTTACAGTGAGGGGTGTGGGGTATATCAGAGTGTTACAGTGAGGGGTGTGGGGTAAATCAGAGTGTTACAGTGAGGGGTGTGAGGTATATCAGAGAGTGTTACAGTGAGGGTGTGGGGTATATCAGAGTGTTACAGTGAGGGGTGAGGGGTATTTCAGAGTGTGTTACCGTGAGGGGTGTGGGGTATATCAGAGAGTGTTACAGTGAGGGGTGTGGGGTATATCAGAGTGTTACAGTGAGGGTGTTGGGTATATCAGAGAGTGTTACAGTGAGGGGTGTGGGGTATATCAGAGAGTGTTACAGTGAGGGGTGTGGGGTATATCAGAGAGTGTTACAGTGAGGGGTGTGGGGTATATCAGAGAGTGTTACAGTGAGTGGTGTGGGGTATATCAGAGTGTTACAGTGAGGGGTGTGGGGTATAACAGAGTGTTACAGTGAGGGGTTTGGGATATATCAGAGTGTTACAGTGAGGGGTGTGGGGTGTATCAGAGTGTTACAGTGAGGGGTGTGGGGAGTATCAGAGTGTTACAGTGAGGGGTGTGGGGTAATACAGAGAGTGTTACAGTGAGGGGTATGGGGTATATCAGAGTGTTACAGTGAGGGTGTGGGGTATATCAGAGTGTGACAGTGATGTGTGTAGGGTATATCAGAGTGTTACAGTGAGGAGTGTGGGGTATATCAGAGTGTTACAGTGAGGGGTGTGGGGTATAGCAGAGTGTTACAGTGAGGGGTGTGAGGTGTATCAGAGAGTGTTACAGTGAGGGGTGTGGGGTATATCAGAGAGTGTTACAGTGAGGGGTGTGGGGTATATCAGAGTGTTACAGTGAGGGGTGTGGGGTATATCAGAGTGTTACAGTGAGGGGTGTGGGGTATATCAGAGTGTGACAGTGAGGGGTGTGGGATATATCAGAGTGTTACAGTGAGGGGTGTGGGGTATATCAGAGTGTTACAGTGAGGGGTGTGGGGTATATCAGAGAGTTTCAGTGAGGGGTGTGGGGTATATCAGAGAGTGTTACAGTGAGGGGTGTGGGGTATATCAGAGTGTTACAGTGAGGGGTGTGGGGTGTATCAGAGTGTTACAGTGAGGGGTGTGGGGTATATCAGAGAGTGTTACAGTGAGGGGTGTGGGGTGTATCAGAGTGTTACAGTGAGGGGTGTGGGGTATATCAGAGTGTTACAGTGAGGGGTGTGGGGCATATCAGAGAGTGTTACAGTGAGGGGTGTTGGGTATATCAGAATGTTGCAGTGAGGGTGTGGGGTATATCAGAGTGTTCCAGTGAGGGGTGTGGGGTATATCAGAGTGTTACATTCTGGGGTGTGGGGTATATCAGAGTGTTACAGTGAGGGGTGTGGGGTCTTTCAGAATGTTGCAGTGAGGTGTGTGGGGTATATCAGAGTGTTACAGTGAGGGGTGTGGTGTATTTCAGAGTGTTACAGTGAGGGGTGTGGGGTATTTCAGAGTGTTACAGTGAGGGGTGTGGGGTATTTCAGAGTGTGTTACCGTGAGGGGTGTGGGGTATGTCAGAGTGTTACAGTGAGGGTGTGGGGTATATCAGAGAGTGTGACAGTGAGAGGTGTGGGGTATATCAGAGTGTTGCAGTGAGGGGTGTGGGGTATATCAGAGTGTTACAGTGAGGGGTGTGGGGTATATCAGATTGTTACAGTGAGGGGTGTGGGATATATCAGAGTGTTACAGTGAGGGTTGTGGGGTATATCAGAGTGTGTTACCTTGAGGGGTGTGGGGTATATCAGAGAGTGTTACAGTGAGGGGTGTGGGGTATATCAGAGTGTTACAGTCTGGGGTGTGGGGTATATCAGAGTGTTACAGTGAGGGTGTTGGGTATATCAGAGAGTGTTACAGTGAGGGGTGTGGGGTATATCAGAGTGTTACAGTGAGGGGTGTGGGATATATCAGAGTGTTACAGTGAGGGGTGTGGGGTATTTCAGAGTGTTACAGTGAGGGGTGTGGGGTATTTCAGAGTGTGTTACAGTGAGGGGTGTGGGGTATATCAGAGTGTTGCAGTGAGGGGTGTGGGGTATATCAGAGTGTTACAGTGAGGGGTGTGGGGTATATCAGAGTGTTACAGTGAGGGGTGTGGCATATATCAGAGTGTTACAGTGAGGGGTGTGGGGTATATCAGAGTGTGTTACCTTGAGGGGTGTGGGGTATATCAGAGAGTGTTACAGTGAGGGGTGTGGGATATATCAGAGTGTTACAGTGAGGGGTGTGGGTTATTTCAGAGTGTGTTACCTTGAGGGGTGTGGGGTATATCAGAGAGTGTTACAGTGAGGGGTGTGGGGTATATCAGAGTGTTACAGTCTGGGGTGTGGGGTATATCAGAGTGTTACAGTGAGGGTGTTGGGTATATCAGAGAGTGTTACAGTGAGGGGTGTGGGATATATCAGAGTGTTACAGTGAGGGGTGTGGGGTATTTCAGAGTGTGTTACCTTGAGGGGTGTGGGGTATATCAGAGAGTGTTACAGTGAGGGGTGTGGGGTATATCAGAGTGTTACAGTCTGGGGTGTGGGGTATATCAGAGTGTTACAGTGAGGGGTGTGGGGTATATCAGAGAGTGTTACAGTGAGGGGTGTGGGGTATATCAGAGTGTTACAGTCTGGGGTGTGGGGTATATCAGAGTGTTCCAGTGAGGGGTGTGGGGTATATCAGAATGTTACAGTGAGGTGTGTGGGGTATATCAGAGTGTTACAGTGACGGCTGTGAGGTATATCAGAATGTTACAGTGAGGGGTGTGGGGTATATCAGAGAACTTTACAGTGAGGGGTGTGGGTTATATCAGAGTGTTTTACCGTGAGGGGTGTGGGGTATATCAGAGAGTGTTACAGTGAGGGGTGTGGGGTATATCAGAGTGTTACAGTGAGGGGTGTGGGGTATATCAGAGTGTTACAGTGAGGGGTGTGGGGTATATCAGAGTGTGTTACCGTGAGGGGTGTGGGGTATTTCAGAGTGTGTTACCGTGAGGGGTGTGGGGTATATCAGAGAGTGTTACAGTGAGGGGTGTGGGGTATATCAGAGTGTGTTACCGTGAGGGGTGTGGGGTATTTCAGAGTGTGTTACCGTGAGGGGTGTGGGGTATATCAGAGAGTGTTACAGTGAGAGGTGTGGGGTATATCAGAGTGTTACAGTGAGGGTGTGGGGTATATCAGAGTGTTACAGTGAGGGGTGTGGGGTATATCAGAGTGTTACAGTGAGGGTGTGGGTTATATCAGAGTGTTACAGTGAGGGGTGTGGGGTATATCAGAGTGTTACAGTGAGGGTGTGGGGTATATCAGAGTGTTACAGTGAGGGGTGTGGGGTATATCAGAGTGTTACAGTGAGGGGTGTGGGGTATATCAGAGTGTTACAGTGAGGGGTGTGGGATATATCAGAGTGTTACAGTGAGGGTGTGGGGTATATCAGAGTGTTACAGTGAGGGGTGTGGGGTATATCAGAGTGTTACAGTGAGGGGTGTGGGATATATCAGTGTGTTACAGTGAGGGGTGTGGGGTATATCAGAGTGTTACAGTGAGGGGTGTGGGGTATATCAGAGTGTTACAGTGAGGGGTGTGGGATATATCAGAGTGTTACAGTGAGGGGTGTGGGATATATAAGGGTTTTACAGTGAGGGGTGTGGGGTATATCAGAGTGTTACAGTGAGAGGTGTGGGATATATCAGAGTGTTACAGTGAGGGGTGTGGGATATATCAGAGTGTTCCAGTGAGGGGTGTGGGGTATATCAGAGTGTTACAGTGAGGGTGTGGTGTATATCAGAGTGTTACAGTGAGGGGTGTGGGGTATATCAGAGTGTTGCTGTGAGGGGTGTGGGGTATATCAGAGTGTTGCTGTGAGGGGTGTGGGGTATATCACAGTGTTACAGTGGTGGGTTTGGGGTACATCAGAAAGTGTTCCAGTGAGGGTGTGGGGTATATCAGAGTGTCACAGTGAGGGGTGTGGGGTATATCAGAGTGTTACAGTGAGGGGTGTGGGGTATATCAGAGTGTTACAGTGAGGGGTGTGGGGTATATCAGAGTGTTACAGTGAGGGGTGTGGCGTATATCAGAGTGTTACAGTGAGGGGTGTGGGGTATATCAGAGTGTTACAGTGAGGGGTGTGGGGTATATCAGAGTGTTACAGTGAGTGGTGTGGGGTATATCAGAGTGTTACAGTGAGGGGTGTGGGGTATATCAGAGTGTGTTACCGTGAGGGGTGTGGGGTATATCAGAGAGAGTTACAGTCAGGAGTGTGGGGTATATCAGAGTGTTACAGTGAGGGGTGTGGTGTATATCAGAGTGTTACAATGATGGTGTGGGGTATATCAGAGTGTTACAGAGATGTGTGAAGGGTATATCAGAGTGTTACAGTGAGGGGTGTGGGGTATATCAGAGTGTTACAGTCAGGGGTGTGGGTTATATCAGAGTGTTACAGTGAGGGGTGTGGGGTATATCAGAGTGTTACAGTGAGGGGTGTGGGATATATCAGAGTGTTACAGTGAGGGGTGTAGGGTATATCAGAGTGTTACAGTGAGGGGTGTGGGATATATCAGAGTGTTAAAGTGAGGGGTGTGGGGTATATCAGAGTGTGTTACAGTGAGGGGTGTGGAGTTTATATCAGAGTGTTACAGTGAGGGGTGTGGGGTATATCAGAGTGTGTTACAGTGAGGGGTGTGGGGTATATCAGAGTGTTACAGTGAGGGGTGTGGGGTATATCAGAGTGTGTTACAGTGAGGGATGTGGGGTTTATATCAGAGTGTTACAGTGAGGGGGGTGGGGTATATCAGTGTGTTACAGTGAGTGGTGTGGGGTATATCAGAGTGTTACAGTGAGGGGTGTGGGTATATCAGAGTGTTGCAGTGAGGGGTGTGGGGTATATCAGAGAGTTACCGTGAGGGGTGTGGGGTATATCAGAGAGTTACAGTGAGGGGTGTGGGGTATATCAGTGTGTTACAGTGAGGGGTGTGGGGTATATCAGAGTGTTACCGTGAGGGGTGTGGGGTATATCAGTGTGTTACAGTGAGGGGTGTGGGGTATATCAGAGTGTTACAGTGAGGGGTGTGAGGTATATCAGTGTGTTACAGTGAGGGGTGTGGTGTGTATCAGAGAGTGTTACAGTGAGGGGTGTGGGGTATATCAGAGAGTTACAGTGAGGGGTGTGGGGTATATCAGAGTGTTACCGTGAGGGGTGTGGGGTATATCAGAGAGTTACAGTGAGGGGTGTGGGGTATATCAGTGTGTTACAGTGAGGGGTGTGGGGTATATCAGAGTGTTACAGTGAGGGGTGTGAGGTATATCAGTGTGTTACAGTGAGGGGTGTGGGTTATATCGGAGAGTTACAGTGAGGGGTGTGGGGTATATCAGAGTGTTACAGTGAGGGGTGTGGGGTATATCAGAGAGTTACAGTGAGGGGTGTGGGGTATATCAGAGTGTTACAGTGAGGGGTGTGGGGTATATCAGAGTGTTACAGTGAGGGGTGTGGTGTATATCAGAGAGTTACAGTGAGGGGTGTGGGGTATATCAGTGTGTTACAGTGAGGGGTGTGGGGTATATCAGAGTGTGTTACAGTGATGGGGGTGGGTTATATCAGAGTGTGTTACAATGAGGGGGGTGGGTTATATAAGAGGGTATTACAGTGAGGGGGTGGGTTATATCAGAGTGTGTTACAGTGAGAGGGGTGGGTTATATAAGAGGGAGTTGCAGTGAGGGGTGTGGGTTATATAAGAGGGTGTTACAGTGAGGGGTGTGGGTTATTTCAGAGTCTTACAGTGAGGGGTGTGGGTTATATCAGAGAGTGTTACAGTGAGGGAGTGGGTTATATAAGAGGGTGTTACAGTGAGGGGTGTGGGTTCTATAAGAGAGTGTTACAGTGAGGGGGTGGGTTATATAAGAGAGTGTTACAGTGAGGGGGTGGGTTATATAAGAAGGTGTTACAGTGAGGGGTGTGGGTTATATCAGAGAGTGTTACAGTGAGGGAGTGGGTTATGTAAGAGAGTGTTACAGTGAGGGAGTGGGTTATATAAGAGAGTGTTACAGTGAGGGAGTGGGTTATGTAAGAGAGTGTTACAGTGAGGGGGTGGGTTATATAAGAGAGTGTTACAGTGAGGGTGTGGGGTATATCAGAGAGTGTTACAGTGAGGGGTGTGGGTTATATCAGACAGTGTTACAGTGAGGGGGTGGGTTATATAAGAGAGTGTTACAGTGAGGGGGTGGGTTATATAAGAGAGTGTTACAGTGAGGGAGTGGGTTATGTAAGAGAGTGTTACAGTGAGGGAGTGGGTTATATAAGAGAGTGTTACAGTGAGGGGGTGGGTTATATAAGAGGGTGTTACAGTTAGGGGGGTGGGTTATATCGGCGTGTTTAGCAGTGAGGGGTATGCAGTTAATTTGTGTTGCAGTGATGAAATCTTCTCCCTGTTAATGTTGTGCATGATGTGGAGATGCCGGTGATGGACTGGGGTGGACAAATGTAAGGAATCTTACAACACCAGGTTATTGTCCAACAGTTTTATTTGAAAATCACAAGATTTCGGAGATTATCTCCTTCGTCAGGCGAGTGAGTGAATGAGAGGTTCTCAAATCGCATATCTTATATTAGGCTGGGAATCAAAGGTGTCGTTGGTGTTCAGACAGGTTAGCCACGGAAAACAGCATGTCCCAGTATACTGAATACACAAAGGTCAAATTGCACAGACAAGGAGAGAAAGAGACCCGAAAGGCAGAGAGAGAGACAATGTCCAGTTGTATTAAAAACAGATAACTTTTTTTCGCTGGTGGGGTGACGTGTAGCATGACATGAACCCAAGATCCCGGTTGAGGCCGTCCTCATGGGTGCGGAACTTGGCTGTCAATTTCTGCTCGACGATTTTGCGTTGTCGTGTGTCTCGAAGGCCGCCTTGGAGTATGCTTACCCGAAGATCGGTGGCTGAATGTCTATGACTGCTGAAGTGTTCCCCGACTGGGAGGGAACTCTCCTGTTTGGCGATTGTTGCGCGGTGTCCGTTCATCCGTTGTCGCAGCGTCTGCATGGTCTCGCCAATGTACCATGCTCCGGGGCATCCTTTCCTGCAACGTATGAGGTAGACAACGTTGGCCGAGTCACAGGAGTATGAACCATGCACCTGGTGGGTGGTGTCCTCTCGTGTGATGGTGGTATCTGTGTCGATGATCTGGCACGTCTTGCAGAGGTTGCCGTGGCAGGGTTGTGTGGTGTCGTGGACGCTGTTCTCCTGAAAGAACATAAGAACATAAGAAATAGGAGCAGGAGTAGGCCAATCGGCCCCTCGAGCCTGCTCCGCCATTCAATAAGATCATGGCAGATCTGATCCTAACCTCAAATCTAAACTCATGTCCAATTTCCTGCCCGCTCCCCGTAACCCCTAATTCCCCTTACTTCTCGGAAACTGTCTATTTCTGTTTTAAATTTATTCAATGATGTAGCTCCCACAGCTTCCTGGGGCAGCAAATTCCACAGACCTACTCCCCTCTGAGTAAAGAAGTTTCTCCTCATCTCAGTTTTGAAAGAGCAGCCCCTTATTCTAAGATTATGCCCCCTAGTTCTAGTTTCACCCATCTTTGGGAACATCCTTACCACATCGACCCGATCAAGCCACTTCACAATCTTATATGTTTCAATAAGATCGCCTCTCATTCTTCTGAACTCCAATGAGTTGAGTCCCAATCTACTCAACCTCTCCTCATATGTCCACCCCCTCATCCCCGGGATTAACCGAGTGAACCTTCTTTGTACTGCCTCGAGAGCAAGTATGTCTTTTCTTAAGTATGGAGACCAAAATTGTATGCAGTATTCCAGGTGCGGTCTCACCAATACCTTATATAACTGCAGCAATACCTCCCTGTTTTTATATTCTATCCCCCTAGCAATAAAAGCCAACATTCCGTTGGCCTTCTTGATCACCTGCTGCACCTGCATACTAGCTTTTTGATTTTCTTGCACCAGGACCCCCAGATCCCTTTGTACTGCAGTACTTTCCAGTTTCTCGCCATTAAGATAATAACTTGCTCTCTGATTTTTCCTGCCAAAGTGCATAACCTCACATTTTCCAATATTGTATTGCATCTGCCAAATCTCCGCCTACTTACCCAGTGAGTAATTGCTCAGTGAGTAAAAGCTAGGTAATTTGCTGCGAACGATGGTCTGTTTGAGGTTGGGTGGCTGTTTGAAGGCGAGTAGTGGAGGCGTGGGGATGGCCTTAGCGAGGTGTTCGTCGTCATCGATGACACGTTGAAGGCTGCGGAGAACATGGCGTAGTTTCTCCGCTCCGGGGAAGTACTGGACGACGAAGGGTACTCTGTTGGTTGCGTCCCGTGTTTGTCTTCTGAGGAGGTCTATGCGATTCTTCGCTGTGGCCCGTCGGAACTGTCGATCGATGAGTCGAGCGTCATATCCCGTTCTTACGAGGGCGTCTTTCAGCGTCTGTAGGTGTCCATCGCGTTCCTCCTCGTCTGAGCAGATCCAGTGTATTCGCAGGGCCTGTCCATAAGGGATGGCCTCTTTGACGTGGTTAGGGTGGAAGCTGGAAAAGTGGAGCATCGTGAGGTTGTCCGTGGGTTTGCGGTAGAGTGAGGTGCTGAGGTGCCCGTCTTTGATGGAGATTCGTGTGTCCAAGAAAGAAACCGATTCTGAGGAGTAGCCCATGGTGAGTTTGATGGTGGGATGGAACTTGTTGATGTTATCGTGTAGTCTCTTCAGTGATTCTTCGCCGTGGGTCCATAGGAAGAAAATGTCGTCGATGTATCTGGTGTATAGCGTTGGTTGGAGGTCCTGTGCAGTGAAGAAGTCCTGCTCGAACTTGTGCATGAAAATGTTGGCATATTGGGGTGTCCAGGGATGTGCAGCCACCTCGACCTATGCTCAATTGTACAATTTGAGGTGCCATTTCTGAATCGCCCAATGTAACAGTAAGGTAATAATGGTAATCCTATCTCACAGGATCTCCACACATGGCGACTCCCCACCTCCCTGCACTCCACTTGTTACCTGTTTAGGTCTTTGTTCCTCTGGATTTTTCATCCTCTCTATTTCGAGCACTCTCCTGTGTAAATGCCAACTCCCCATTCCTGTGTCAGTAACTTCACTGGTCTTGTTATATATTAACGGGCTCAGGATAGTGACTAGAAGACCCTCTCTGCTTACCAACGGCAAATCATGTTAACAGTGACTCACTTCAAAAGTACTTCATTGGCTGTAAATTGCTTGGGACGTCCTGAGGTGGTGAAATGTGTGATATAAAAGCAAATTCTTTCTTTCTTTTTATCTTGTGACTCCATGTGATTCTTCTCTCACCATCAAAAGTGGTAGACTATCAAATTATGCCTCATTTTAGGCTTAAACTATCAAGTGAATACTTCGAGCAAGCAAACATATAACAACAATAAGCAACTCTGAGTAAGTAACGACTCTATTTTCTCTTCGGACCTACATTCACGATTCTTCTGACGCCCTCCGCCAATTTACCAGTTCCCAGTTCCCCGGCCCTAACCGTCTCCTTTTCACCATGGACGTCCAGTCCCTCTACACCTCCATCCCCACCAGGATGGCCTGCGGGCCCTCCACTTCTTCCTTGAACGGAGGCCCAACCAGTCCCCATCCACCACCACCCTCCTCCGCCTGGCTGAACTTGTTCTTACCTTGAACAACTTCCCCTTTGACTCCACTCACTTCCTCCAAATAAAAGGTGTCGCTATGGGAACCCGTATGGGTCCGAGCTCTGCCTGCCTTTTTGTGGGATACGTGGAACATTCCTTGTTCCAGTCCTACTCAGGTCCCCTCCCTCACCTCTTTTTCCGGTATATTGATAACTCTATCGGTGCTGTTTCCTGCTCTCGCCCCAAACTGGAAAATTTCATCAACTTTGCTTCCAATTTCCACCCTTCCCTCACCTTCCATCTCCAACTCTTCCCTTCCCTTCCTCGACTTCTCTATCTCCATTCCTGGGGATAGGCTGTCAACCAATATCGATTATAAACCCGACTCCCGCAGCTTCCTTGTTTACATTTCCTCCCACCCTGCTTCCTGTAAGGACTCTATTCCCTTCTCCCTGTTTCTCCGTCTCTGTCGTATCTGTTCTGACGATGCCACCTTCCACACCAGTGCTTCCGATATGTCTTCCTGTTTTCTCAACCGAGGATTCCCCTCCACTGTTGTTGACAGGACCCTTGGGCTTTTCCGTCCTATTTCCCGCACTTTTGCCCTCACCCCTTTCTCTTTCTCCCAGAACCATGATCGGGTCCCCCTTGTCCTCACCTTCCATCCCCAGCCTCCACTCAACATATCCCCCTCCACAATTTCTGCCACCTCCAGCGCGATCCCACCACCAAACACATCTTCCCCTCCCCCCGGAGATAGGATGGGAAAGTGGAGTTGAGGTCGAAGATCAGACATGATCTTATTGAATGGCGGAGCAGGCTCGAGGGGCCTACTCCTGCTCCTATGTTCTTATGTTCCCCTTTCAGCATTGTGAAGGGACCGCTCCCTCCACGACTCCCTGGTCCACCCTTCCATCACCCCCAACACCCGCTCTCCTCCCCATGGCACCTTCCCGTGCGAGCGCAGGAGATGCAACACCTGCCCCTTCACCTCCCCCCTTCCCACCGTCCAGGGCCCCAAACACTCCTTCCAGGTGAAACAGTGATTTACTTGTACTTCTTTCAATTCACTGTACTGTAATCGCTGCTCACAATGCAGTCTCCTCTACATTGGGGAGACCAAACACAGATTGGGTGATCATTTTACTGAACACCTCTGCTCAGTCTGCCAGTCGCTTGCCATTTTAATTCCCCGTCCCACTCTCACTCTGACCTCGGCCTCTTACACTTTTGCAATGAAGTTTAACGGAAGCTCGAGAAACAGCACCTCATCACCCACAGCTCCCGCAGTGACTTTACAGCCTTCCGGACTCACCACCGATTCCAATAACTTCAGATCATAACCACTGCTCCCATTTTTCGGACAGCAGGTACTGGTAATGTTTTTGATGTTCCATTTACAGCTCCTCTAGACCCATCTTTTGTTTCTTTACTTGTCCCATTCCCACCCTCCTTGCCGTACACCATCATCCCTTTTGTCATTTAATCACTCCTGCCCTCCACCCTATCACAGACCTTCCCTTTTGTTCTTTCCTCCTCCCCCCCCCTTTCCCTTGCTCTGTACTTGCTTAAAAACTATTTAATCTTCAACTTCTGCCCGTTCTGACGAAGGGTCATCGACCTGGAACGTTAACTCTGTTTCTCTCTCCACAGATGCTGCCTGACTTGCTGAGTATTTCCAGCATTTTCTGTTTTTATTTCAGGTTTCCAGAATCCGCAGTATTTTGCTTTTGGTGTAATGTAATGTCTGCAACTCTAATTTCCTCCAGACAAGAGGACCTGCTGATCTCACTGGCTCCAGAGGTGACACTGTGATCTCTCTCAGCCTCTTACAGCAAACACCAGCTGACCGCCTCGGGATTATTATCCAGGCCTCGGGATTATTATCCAGGCCTCGGGATTATTATCCAGGCCTCGGGATTCCTAGTCCAGTAACGTAATGAAAAGACGTTGTAGCTGTCGTTTCGTTGCCTGCTTTTTACAGCTCCCGCAGCGACAAAAATGATCTTCCAGTGGGGATTCCCCTGCTTTTTTTTTTGGAGGAGGAAGAAGGGGGACGTCAGGCAGCTCAGGCTGGATGGCTCACTCCACGCCTCCACCCTAAAATATACAGGCAGTGGCGCTCACCCCTCCACCAGTCTGAGGAGGCGAGAATGTGGGTGTTCTGGTGGAGGATGTGGTGACTATAGAAAAGGAATTGATGTAAGGTCATGCATTTTGGATGGAAAAACAAAGATTGAGACCAGTAGATTCTAATACATGATTCCCTGAAAGTGTGAGTACAGGTAGATAAAGCCATGAGAAAGGCCAACAGGACTTTGAATTTTATAAGCAGGAGCATAGAGTACAAGATTAAAGAGGTAATGGTGAATTTATACAAGGCAATGGTTAGGTCAATTCGAGTACTGTGTGTAGTTTTGGACGCCCCATTATGGAAAAGATATTAAAGCCTTAGAGAGCGTAAAATATGATGCCAGCAATGGGAAACTGTAATTATGAGGAGAGACTCGAGACACTGGGGCTATTTCCACTCGTGCAGAGGAGACTAGGGGGAGTTTTAATAGACGTTTTTCAATTCTGAAGGGTTTTGAATAGGGATAGAACGTGGCCCTGAATTTTCCTCGGGCCGTGACCCCGGGTGTGACGCTGGGGTCACGCCCGCAAGTGCCCACCAGCGCTGACCCTGCCAGAGTGTGCAGAGCGAGTGAGGAGGGGGCATTTCATTTGCATGGGCCAGGTGGTCACCTGCATCACTATAGGTGCATTTCGGGGCACCCACTTGCCCCCCTGCTGCTAGGAAATCTGAAGCCCGCTGCCACCTGGGGGAGGGGCTGGGCAGCCTAGCCCCACTCCCCACGGAGTAACCGTTTCTGCGGCCTGTTAGCCCCTTTTGCAATGGGGGCTGATAATCAAAAGTCTCTGACTATTGACACTGCAGCCTGTCCAGCACTGCTTTATTCACACGACATGATTTAGGGATTATGTTCAGGGTTAGGACTAGGGGTTAGGGTCAGGGGTTAGGGTTAGGATTAGTGGTCAAGGGTTGGGGGTTAGGAGTTGGGGTTTCATGATTAGTGGTTAGAGTTAGTGTTTGAAACTGGTATTGATAACATGCTGTCAGTAACAGAAACCAGTGCTGACACTGCTGTTATCACTAGAAGCATCCAGAAAATATCTGTAAGGAGTCTTACAACACCAGGACTATAACCTGGTGTTGTGCGACTCCTTACATTTGTCCACCCCAGTCCATCACCGGCATCTGGGGGCATAATCTTAGAATAAGGGGCTGCTCTTTCAAAACTGAGATGAGGAGAAACTTCTTCACTCAGAGGGTGGTAGGTCTGTGGAATTTGCTGCCCCAGGAAGCTGTGGAAGTTACATCATTAAATGAATTTAAAAGAGAAATAGACAGTTTCCGAGAAGTAAAGGGAATTAGGGGTTACGGGGAGCGGGCAGGAAATTGGACATGAAGCTGAGTTCGGATCGGTCAAGGCCCTGTGGGTGGCGGAGTGGGCCCAGGGGCTGAGTGGCCGGGTCCTGCTGCTACTTCTTGCGTTCTTTAGATTTGTGGTTGGGATCAGATCAGCCATGATCTTATTGAATGGCGGAGCAGGCTCGAGGGGCCGATTGGCCTACTCCTGCTCCTATTTCTTATGTTCTTATGTTCTTATCGCCACATCAGAAAATATCTGCCTGTTCTTCAGGGTTCAATTGGCCTCCAGAAGGGTGTCAGTGGGACACCTCAACCCATTGGGCTCACTGACATCTTCTGGAGGCTGGTACACCTCATCTCACTGGTTTACTGACCTCCCACCTTGGGTCCCATTGAGGCTGGGCTATTTAGGCACTGCCAGTGAACTCAACCCCTGCCCTTCTGACATATGGGGCCACATTTGGAGCATTTGTGGCAAAATTCCCCAGGAAACTCCCAGCACAGGTTGGGACCCAGCACTATGTTATAGCCGTGGCTCAGTGGGTAGCACTCTCACCTCTGAGTTAGAAGCGTAGAAGCACATAAAGGTTACAGCATGGAAGGAGGCCATTCGGCCCATTGAGTCCACGCTAGCTCTATGCAAGAGCAATCCAGCTAGTCCCACTCCCCATGAAGATCGTCGGTTCGAGCCCCACTCCACAGACTTGAGCACATAATCTATGCCGACACTCCTAAGTGCCAGTACTGAGGGAGTGCTGCACTGTCGGAGGTGCCGTCACTCAGACGGGACATTAAACTGAGGCCCCGTCTGTACTCTCAGGTGGATGTAAAAGATCCCATTATTTCAAGGAAGAGCAGGGGGAGTTCTCCTCAGTGTCCTGGCCGATATTTATCCCTCAACCATCATCACTAAAACAGATGATCTGGTCATTATCTCGTTGCTGTTTGTGGGATCTTGCTCTGCGCAAAATTGGCTGCTGCGTTTCCAACATTACAACAGTGACTACATGTCTAAAAAAGTGCTTCATTGGCTGTAAAGTGCTTTGCGACGTCCTGAGGTGGTGAAAGGTGATGTAGAAATGCGAGCTCTTTCTTTCTGTCGCACTACGTGTAGCTGATCTCTGTGCGGCCAAGCCCCCCCCCGCCGTACTCTGCAGCAACCCCTGCAAGGAACTCGTGTAATTACTGGGCTCTTGAATGAGGCGCTTCTGTGCTATTGAGTCAATTACCTACTGGAGTGAAGCAGGTGGCAGAAGAGAGCGGAGGAGGGGGGAGGCGGGGGGAAGGGAGAGAAGAGAACAAGGAGGAGGAGATAACAAGAAAAAAAGCCTTTGAATAAGAAGCACTGATTTTACAATGAGTGGGTTTCTATTTGAAAAGCGTTTAGCTCTGCTCCATTCATCTCTGCCACCTCTCCACCTGCACTCGAGGGCAGTCCGACCCATGGGCTGCATTCAACACTGATTGCAATTGAGAGGCTCTAATGGGTAATTACTGCCACTTGTAGCGAGCGCTCTCGCTGTTGCCTGGGGCTGGAGTGGGATCACGGCTAACTCCCCCCAAGTCACCCTGCTGGTATTCTGACAGCTTTCGGTGACAAAGAATTCCTGCTCACTCTCGTTTCTTCTGCCTTGTTTTGTTAACAAGTCGGGGAAAAGGGGGAACTCCTAGTTCAGAGTGCAGTCTGCAGTAAGTGGCTCATGTGTTGCTGACTAATTTTGTCGACAAGATTTGGAGTTTTTTTTTTACTGATTTAGTCACTGGATAATGTGCTTGTGTTGGAGAGATTTAATCGACAAAATTCAGCCAGGGTTAGAAAGGAGGAGGAGAGAAAAATGGACAGGGTTCTCATTCCGGAATGCTGTACGGTAATTCCTACTGAATGGTGTGCATACTTGTATATGTGTGTGTGTGTGTGTGTGTGTGTTTGTGGGTGTGTGTGTACGTGTATGTACATGTGTGTCTGTGTGTGTACATGTGTATGCCTATGTGTGTACATGTGTGTCTGTGTCTGTGTGTACGTGTATGTACATGTGTGTCTGTGTCTGTGTGTACGTGTATGTACGTGTGTGTCTGTGTGTAGTGTATGTACGTGTGTGACTGTGTATGTACCTGTGTATGCCTATGTGTGTACGTGTGTGTTGCTGTGTCTGTGTGTACGTATATGTGTCTGTGTGTGTTTGTGTGTATTGATAAGCCTGTGTGTCCGTGTGTATTGCTGTGTCTGTGTGTACGTATATGTGTCTGTGTGTGTTTGTGTGTATTGATAAGCCTGTGTGTCCGTGTGTATTGCTGTGTCTGTGTGTACGTGTGTGTGCCTGTGTGTGTACATGTATGTACATATGTGTACATATGTGTAACTTGCAGTTTTCAGTTAGTGGGAAACAAGCAGCCTGAAGTGGCAGTTGGTCACCTAGTTAATTAGGTGACTGGTTAGAACTGGTAATCTCCTGTCAGCTGGGCCTGACTCAGGTGATTGGCATTCGAGCGAGCATCAATTCGGAAGGGTTTTGTGAATACACGGAGTGAGGGAGCACGGAGGAGCAGCGATCGAGAGAGTCTGGCTTCGACAGAGTCTAGAATTGGGAATTTGGTGAGTGAGGGGATTTGGTGCAGTAAGGGGTGAGGGGCATTAGGTTAGTCAGCGGGGAGGGGCGGACCGAGAGGGGAGGGGCGGGCCGAGAGGGGAGGGGCGGAAAGAGAGGGGAGGGGCGGACCGAGAGGGGGGAGGGGCGGACCGAGAGGGGGGAGGGGCGGACCGAGAGGGGGGAGGGGCGGACCGAGAGGGGGGAGGGGCGGACCGAGAGGGGGGAGGGGCGGACCGAGAGGGGGGAGGGGCGGACCGAGAGGGGAGAGGGGCGGACCGAGAGGGGAGGGGCGGACCGAGAGGGGGGAGGGGCGGACCGAGAGGGGGGAGGGGCGGACCGAGAGGGGAGAGGGGTGGACCGAGAGGGGAGGGGCGGACCGAGAGGGGGGAGGGGCGGACCGAGAGGGGGGAGGGGCGGACCGAGAGGGGAGAGGGGCGGACCGAGAGGGGAGGGGCGGACCGAGAGGGGAGAGGGGCGGAAAGAGAGGGGGGAGGGGCGGACCGAGAGGGGGGAGGGGCGGAAAGAGAGGGGAGGGGCGGACCGAGAGGGGAGGGGCGGACCGAGAGGGGAGGGGGGCGGACCGAGAGGGGAGAGGGGCGGACCGAGAGGGGAGAGGGGCGGAAAGAGAGGGGAGAGGGGTGGACCGAGAGGGGGGAGGGGTGGAAAGAGAGGGGAGAGGGGTGGAAAGAGAGGGGAGAGGGGCGGAAAGAGAGGGGAGAGGGGCGGAAAGAGAGGGGGGAGGGGCGGAAAGAGAGGGGGGAGGGGCGGAAAGAGAGGGGGGAGGGGCGGACCGAGAGGGGGGAGGGGCGGAAAGAGAGGGGGGAGGGGCGGACCGAGAGGGGGGAGGGGCGGAAAGAGAGGGGGGAGGGGCGGAAAGAGAGGGGGGAGGGGCGGACCGAGAGGGGGGAGGGGCGGAAAGAGAGGGGGGAGGGGCGGACCGAGAGGGGGGAGGGGCGGAAAGAGAGGGGGGAGGGGCGGACCGAGAGGGGGGAGGGGCGGAAAGAGAGGGGGGAGGGGCGGAAAGAGAGGGGAGAGGGGCGGACCGAGAGAGGGGAGGGGCGGACCGAGAGGGGGGAGGGGCGGAAAGAGAGGGGGGAGGGGCGGAAAGAGAGGGGGGAGGGGCGGAAAGAGAGGGGGGAGGGGCGGAAAGAGAGGGGGGAGGGGCGGAAAGAGAGGGGGGAGGGGCGGACCGAGAGGGGGGAGGGGCGGACCGAGAGAGGGGAGGGGCGGACCGAGAGGGGGGAGGGGCGGAAAGAGAGGGGGGAGGGGCGGACCGAGAGGGGGGAGGGGCGGACCGAGAGGGGAGAGGGGCGGACCGAGAGGGGGGAGGGGCGGACCGAGAGGGGAGGGGGGCGGACCGAGAGGGGAGAGGGGCGGACCGAGAGAGGAGAGGGGCGGAAAGAGAGGGGGGAGGGGCGGACCGAGAGGGGGGAGGGGCGGACCGAGAGGGGGGAGGGGCGGAAAGAGAGGGGGGAGGGGCGGAAAGAGAGGGGGGAGGGGCGGACCGAGAGGGGGGAGGGGCGGAAAGAGAGGGGGGAGGGGCGGACCGAGAGGGGGGAGGGGCGGACCGAGAGGGGAGGGGCGGACCGAGAGGGGGGAGGGGCGGACCGAGAGGGGGGAGGGGCGGACCGAGAGGGGGGAGGGGCGGACCGAGAGGGGAGAGGGGCGGACAGGGAGGGGAGGGGCGGACCGAGAGGGGGGAGGGGCGGACCGAGAGGGGGGAGGGGCGGACCGAGAGGGGGGAGGAGCGGACCGAGAGGGGGGAGGGGCGGACAGGGAGGGGGGAGGGGCGGACAGGGAGGGGAGGGGCGGACCGAGAGGGGGGAGGGGCGGACAGGGAGGGGAGAGGGGCGGACCGAGAGGGGGGAGGGGCGGAAAGAGAGGGGAGAGGGGCGGAAAGAGAGGGGAGAGGGGCGGAAAGAGAGGGGGGAGGGGCGGACCGAGAGGGGGGAGGGGCGGAAAGAGAGGGGAGAGGGGCGGACCGAGAGGGGAGGGGCGGACCGAGAGGGGGGAGGGGCGGACCGAGAGGGGAGGGGCGGACCGAGAGGGGAGGGGCGGACCGAGAGGGGAGGGGCGGACCGAGAGGGGGGAGGGGCGGACCGAGAGGGGAGAGGGGCGGAGTGAGAGGGGGGAGAGGGGCGGACCGAGAGGGGAGAGGGGCGGACCGAGAGAGGGGAGGGGCGGACCGAGAGGGGAGAGGGGCGGACCGAGAGGGGAGGGGCGGACCGAGAGAGGGGAGGGGCGGACCGAGAGGGGAGAGGGGCGGACCGAGAGGGGAGAGGGGCGGACCGAGAGGGGAGAGGGGCGGACCGAGAGGGGAGAGGGGCGGACCGAGAGGGGAGAGGGGCGGACCGAGAGGGGAGGGGGGCGGACCGAGAGGGGGGAGGGGCGGACCGAGAGGGGGGAGGGGCGGACCGAGAGGGGAGAGGGGCGGACCGAGAGAGGGGAGGGGCGGACCGAGAGGGGAGAGGGGCGGACCGAGAGGGGGGAGGGGCGGACCGAGAGGGGGGAGGGGCGGACCGAGAGGGGGGAGGGGCGGACCGAGAGGGGGGAGGGGCGGACCGAGAGGGGAGAGGGGCGGACCGAGAGGGGAGAGGGGCGGACCGAGAGGGGGGAGGGGCGGACCGAGAGGGGGGAGGGGCGGACCGAGAGGGGAGAGGGGCGGACCGAGAGGGGAGAGGGGCGGACCGAGAGGGGGGAGGGGCGGACCGAGAGGGGGGAGGGGCGGACCGAGAGGGGGGAGGGGCGGACCGAGAGGGGGGAGGGGCGGACCGAGAGGGGGGAGGGGCGGACCGAGGGGGGAGGGGCGGACCGAGGGGGGAGGGGGGCGGACCGAGAGGGGAGAGGGGCGGACCGAGAGGGGAGAGGGGCGGACCGAGAGGGGGGAGGGGCGGACCGAGAGGGGAGGGGCGGACCGAGGGGGGAGGGGGGCGGACCGAGAGGGGAGAGGGGCGGACCGAGAGGGGAGAGGGGCGGACCGAGAGGGGAGGGGCGGACCGAGAGGGGAGAGGGGCGGACAGAGAGGGGGGAGGGGCGGACAGAGAGGGGGGAGGGGCGGACCGAGAGAGGGGAGGGGCGGACCGAGAGGGGAGAGGGGCGGACCGAGAGGGGGGAGGGGCGGACCGAGAGGGGAGAGGGGCGGACCGAGAGGGGAGAGGGGCGGACCGAGAGGGGAGAGGGGTGGAAAGAGAGGGGAGGGGCGGACCGAGAGGGGGGAGGGGCGGACCGAGAGGGGGGAGGGGCGGACCGAGAGGGGGGAGGGGCGGACCGAGAGGGGGGAGGGGCGGACCGAGAGGGGAGAGGGGCGGACCAAGAGGGGGGGAGGGGCGGAAAGAGAGGGGGGAGGGGCGGACCGAGAGGGGGGAGGGGCGGAAAGAGAGGGGGGAGGGGCGGACCGAGAGGGGGGAGGGGCGGAAAGAGAGGGGGGAGGGGCGGACCGAGAGAGGAGGGGCGGACCGAGAGGGGAGAGGGGCGGACCGAGAGAGGAGGGGCGGAAAGAGAGGGGGGAGGGGCGGACCGAGAGGGGGGAGGGGCGGACCGAGAGGGGGGAGGGGCGGACCGAGAGGGGAGAGGGGTGGAAAGAGAGGGGAGGGGCGGACCGAGAGGGGGGAGGGGCGGACCGAGAGGGGAGAGGGGCGGACAGGGAGGGGAGGGGCGGACCGAGAGGGGGGAGGGGCGGACCGAGAGAGGAGGGGCGGACCGAGGGGGGAGGGGCGGACCGAGAGGGGGGAGGGGCGGACCGAGAGAGGAGGGGCGGACCGAGAGGGGAGAGGGGCGGAAAGAGAGGGGAGGGGCGGACCGAGAGGGGAGAGGGGCGGACCGAGAGGGGGGAGGGGCGGACCGAGAGGGGAGAGGGGCGGACCGAGAGGGGGGAGGGGCGGACCGAGAGAGGAGGGGCGGACCGAGAGGGGAGAGGGGCGGAAAGAGAGGGGAGGGGCGGACCGAGAGGGGGGAGGGGCGGACCGAGAGGGGGGAGGGGCGGACCGAGAGGGGAGAGGGGTGGAAAGAGAGGGGAGGGGCGGACCGAGAGGGGGGAGGGGCGGACCGAGAGGGGAGAGGGGCGGACCGAGAGGGGAGAGGGGCGGACCGAGAGGGGGGAGGGGCGGACCGAGAGAGGAGGGGCGGACCGAGAGGGGAGGGGCGGACCGAGAGGGGGGAGGGGCGGACCGAGAGGGGAGAGGGGTGGAAAGAGAGGGGAGGGGCGGACCGAGAGGGGGGAGGGGCGGACCGAGAGGGGGGAGGGGCGGACCGAGAGGGGGGAGGGGCGGACCGAGAGGGGGGAGGGGCGGACCGAGAGGGGAGAGGGGCGGACCGAGAGGGGAGAGGGGCGGACCGAGAGGGGGGAGGGGCGGAAAGAGAGGGGGGAGGGGCGGACCGAGAGAGGAGAGGGGCGGACCGAGAGGGGAGAGGGGCGGACCGAGAGGGGGGAGGGGCGGACAGGGAGAGGAGGGGCGGACCGAGAGAGGAGAGGGGCGGACCGAGAGGGGGGAGGGGCGGACCGAGAGGGGGGAGGGGCGGACCGAGAGGGGAGAGGGGCGGAAAGAGAGGGGAGAGGGGCGGAAAGAGAGGGGGGAGGGGCGGACCGAGAGGGGGGAGGGGCGGACCGAGAGGGGGGAGGGGCGGAAAGAGAGGGGAGAGGGGCGGAAAGAGAGGGGGGAGGGGCGGACCGAGAGGGGGGAGGGGCGGACCGAGAGGGGGGAGGGGCGGAAAGAGCTGGGGGAGGGGCGGACCGAGAGGGGGGAGGGGCGGACCGAGAGGGGGGAGGGGCGGACCGAGAGGGGGGAGGGGCGGACCGAGAGGGGGGAGGGGCGGAAAGAGAGGGGGGAGGGGCGGACCGAGAGGGGGGAGGGGCGGAAAGAGAGGGGAGAGGGGCGGACCGAGAGGGGGGAGGGGCGGACCGAGAGGGGGGAGGGGCGGACCGAGAGGGGGGAGGGGCGGACCGAGAGGGGGGAGGGGCGGACCGAGAGGGGGGAGGGGCGGACCGAGAGGGGGGAGGGGCGGACCGAGAGGGGGGAGGGGCGGACCGAGAGGGGGGAGGGGCGGACCGAGAGGGGGGAGGGGCGGACCGAGAGGGGGGAGGGGCGGACCGAGAGGGGGGAGGGGCGGACCGAGAGGGGGGAGGGGCGGACCGAGAGGGGGGAGGGGCGGACCGAGAGGGGGGAGGGGCGGACCGAGAGGGGGGAGGGGCGGACCGAGAGGGGGGAGGGGCGGACCGAGAGGGGGGAGGGGCGGACCGAGAGGGGGGAGGGGCGGACCGAGAGGGGGGAGGGGCGGACCGAGAGGGGAGAGGGGCGGACCGAGAGGGGGGAGGGGCGGACCGAGAGGGGGGAGGGGCGGACCGAGAGGGGAGAGGGGCGGACCGAGAGGGGGGAGGGGCGGACCGAGAGGGGGGAGGGGCGGACCGAGAGGGGAGAGGGGCGGACCGAGAGGGGGGAGGGGCGGACCGAGAGGGGGGAGGGGCGGAAAGAGAGGGGAGGGGCGGACCGAGAGGGGGGAGGGGCGGACCGAGAGGGGGGAGGGGCGGACCGAGAGGGGGGAGGGGCGGACCGAGAGGGGGGAGGGGCGGAAAGAGAGGGGAGGGGCGGACCGAGAGGGGGGAGGGGCGGAAAGAGAGGGGGGAGGGGCGGACCGAGAGAGGAGCTTAAATCTATGTCCTCTAGTTCTTGAACTCGCCACTAGGGGAAACAGGTACTTCCTGTCTACTCTATCTGGGCCCCTCATAATTTTATACACCTCAATCAAGTCTCCCCTCAGCCTCCTCTGCTCCAAGGAAAACAACCCCAGCCTATCCAATCTCTCCTCGTAGCTGCAATTTTCAAGCCCTGGCAACATTCTTGTAAATCTTCTCTGCACTCTCTCCAGAGCAATTACATCCTTCCTGTAATGTGGTGACCAGAACTGCGCACAATACTCCAGCTGTGGCCTTACCAACGTTTTATACATCATTCCATCATTACATTCCTGCTTTTGTATTCTATACCTCGGCTAATAATGGACGATATTCCGTATGCCTTCTTCACAACCTTATCTACCTGTACTGCCACCTTCAGGGACCTGTGCAAATGTACTCCAAGGTCTCTCACTTCCTCTACCCCTCTCAATATATTCCCGTTTACTGCACATTCCCTTTTACTGTTTGCCCTCCCTAAGTACATTACCTCACACTTCTCCGGGTTGAACTCCATTTGCCACTTTTCCGCCCGTTCCACCAACCCAATGATATCTTCTTGGAGTCTGCAGCTATCCTCTTCACTATCAACTACACGGCCAATTTTTGTGTCGTCTGCAAATTTGCCAATCATGCCCCCTACATTCAAGTCCAAATCATTAATATATACCACAAACAGCAAGGGACCCAACACTGAGCCCTGTGGCACACCACTGGAAACAAATTTCCATTCGCAAAGACATCCATCGACTTTTACCCTTTGTTTCCTGTTACTGAGCCAATTTTGGATCCAATTTACCACATTTCCCTGTATCCCATGGGCTTTTACCTTTCTGACCAGTCTGCCATGTGGGACCTTGTCAAATGCCTTACTAAAATCCATGTAGACAACATCCACTGCACTACCCTCATCAATCCTCCTCGTCACTTCCCCAAAGAATTCAATCAGATTTGTAAGGCATGACCTTCCCTGAACAAATCCATGCTGACTATCCCTGATTAAACCATGCCTTTCCAAGTGACAGTTTATCCTATCTCTCAGTATTGATTCTAATAGTTTGCCCACCACCGAGGTGAGACTGACTGGCCTATAATTGTTCGGCCTTTCCCTCGTACCCTTTTTAAACAATGGTACTATGTTTCCAGCCTTCCAGTCCTCCGGTACCTCCCCTGTATCTAGTGAGGATTGGAAAATGATCCTCAGAGCATCCGTTATTTCCTCCCTGGCTTCCTTCAATAGCCTAGGAAACAATCCATCCGGCCCTGGTGACTTATCAACTTTCAAGGATTCCAGTCCCTCTAGTACTTCCTCTCATTATGTTTACCTTATCCAATATTTCACACCTCTCCTCTTTAACTACTACATCTGGATCATCCCTTTCCTATCGATCTCTGTTTTGAACGTACTCAATGACTGAGCCTCCACAGCCCTCTGGGGTTGAGAATTCCAAAGATTCACCACCCTCAGTGAAGAAAGGAATTGGCTAATTAGAATCATAGAATAGTTACAGCACGGAAGGAGGCCATGCGGCCCATTGAGTCTGTGCCGGCTCTGTGCAAGAGCAATCCAGCTAGTCCCACTCTCCCGCCCTATCCCCATAGCCCTGAAAATTTTTTTCCTTTCAAGTACTTGTCCAGTTCCCTTTTGAAGGCCACGATTGAATCTGCCTCCACCACCCCCTCGGGCAGTGCATTCCAGATCACAACCACTCGCTGTGTAAAAAAGTTTTTCCTCATGTCACCTTTGGTTCTTTTGCCAATCACCTTAAATCTGTGTCCTCAAAAAATTGCAGGACCATGGGGAAAGACCGGGGGAATGGGACTGATTGGATTGGTCTTACAAAGAGCCGGCACGGGCTCGATGGGCTGAATGGCCTCCTTCTGTGCTGTAACCATTCTCTGATTCTATGATTCTATAATTTAACCCTTTTAGCCCCAGCATCATACTGGTGAATCTGTGCTGTACCCACTCCAGGGCCAATATAGCCTTCCAGAGGTGCAATGCCCAGTATTGAAGGCAGTTACCCCCAGGTGGGATCTAACCAGAGCTTTAATAATGAACATTTGGGGTGAGGTACCTTGGAACCGTATCCCCGGATGGCCTGGTGCCTTCGGGAGAGCAAGAGACAAAACTGGAAAAAAAAAATCAAGTAACAAAAGACTCTCTTGTGAGATGAGAGAAGGTGAATTGGGTCCAGAGACTTGGGCTCATAATCCAGGCCGACACTGCAGTGCAGTACTGAGGGAGTGCTGCACTGTCGGCAGTGCCGTCATTTGTGTGGGACGTTAAACCGAAGCCCGGTTTGCCCTCTCAGGCGGACGTAAAAGATCCCACGGCCACTATTTCGAAGAAGAGCTGTGGCGTTCTCCACAGAGACCTGACCAATATTTAACCCTCAACCAACATCACTAAAAAAACAGTCGATCTGGTCATTATCTCATTGTTGTTTGTGGGATCTTGCTGTGCGCAAATTGGCTGCCGTGTTTCCGATATTAAAACAGTGACGACATTTCAAAAAGTACTTAATTGGCTGTGACGTGCTCAGGGTCGCCCTGAGGTCGTGCAAGGCGCTGTATAAATATTTTCTCGAACTCATTCCTATTCCATCCACACAGAATTCCTGGGCATACGGAGAGCTCCGAGGAAGCTGTTGGCTGTCGGAATTTCTCACGGAGCTGCAGAATACGCCTCAGCTGCTGACTCTGTTTCTATCTTTTCCTCTGGTCCTGCTGTTAATAGGACGGTTGTCAGTGATGCAGACGGCCAGGCATTTCCAAAGGAATCACATCTTTCAAGCCTGATGTCATGTTTCACTGTGTAAAACTGAAGGGCCTCTGTGCTGGGAGGCTCAGTGTCAACATCAGACACTCCCAGGGCAGGTACAGGGTGAGATACAGAGTAAAGCTCCCTCTACACTGTCCCGTCAAACACTCCCAGGGCAGGTACAGCACGGGTTAGATACAGAGTAAAGCTCCCTCTACACTGTCCCATCAAACACTCCCAGGGCAGGTACAGCACGGGTTAGATACAGAGTAAAGCTCCCTCTACACTGTCCCATCAAACACTCCCAGGGCAGGTACAGCACGGGTTAGATACAGAGTAAAGCTCCCTCTACACTGTCCCGTCAAACACCCCCAGGGTAGGTACAGGGTTAGATACAGAGTAAAGCTCCCTCTACACTGTCCCATCAAACACTCCCAGGGCAGGTACAGCACGGGTTAGATACAGATTAAAGCTCCCTCTACACTGTCCCATCAAACACTCCCAGGGCAGGTACAGGGTTAGATACAGAGTAAAGCTCCCTCTACACTGTCCCATCAAACACTCCCAGGGCAGGTACAGCACAGGTTAGATACAGAGTAAAGCTCCCTCGACACTGTCCCATCAAACACTCCCAGGGCAGGTACAGGGTGAGATACAGAGTAAAGCTCCTTCTACACTGTCCCATCAAACACTCCCAGGGCAGGTACAGGGTTAGATACAGAGTAAAGCTCCTTCTACACTGTCCCATCAAACACTCCCAGGGCAGGTACAGGGTGAGATACAGAGTAAAGCTCCTTCTACACTGTCCCGTCAAACACTCCCAGGGCAGGTACAGCACGGGTTAGATACAGAGTAAAGCTCCCTCTACACTGTCCCATCAAACACTCCCAGGGCAGGTACAGCATGGGTTAGATACAGAGTAAAGCTCCCTCTACACTGTCCCGTCAAACACCCCCAGGGTAGGTACAGGGTTAGATACAGAGTAAAGCTCCCTCTACACTGTCCCATCAAACACTCCCAGGGCAGGTACAGGGTTAGATACAGAGTAAAGCTCCCTCTACATTGTCCCATCAAACACTCCCAGGGCAGGTACAGGGTTAGATACAGAGTAAAGCTCCCTCTACACTGTCCCATCAAACACTCCCAGGGCAGGTACAGCATGGGTTAGATACAGAGTAAAGCTCCCTCTACACTGTCCCATCAAACACTCCCAGGGCAGGTACAGCACGGGTTAGATACAGAGTAAAGCTCCCTCTACACTGTCCCATCAAACACTCCCAGGGCAGGTACAGCATGGGTTAGATACAGAGTAAAGCTCCCTCTACACTGTCCCGTCAAACACCCCCAGGGTAGGTACAGGGTTAGATACAGAGTAAAGCTCCTTCTACACTGTCCCATCAAACACCCCCAGGGCAGGTACAGCACGGGTTAGATACAGAGTAAAGCTCCCTCTACACTGTCCCATCAAACACTCCCAGGGCAGGTACAGCATGGGTTAGATACAGAGTAAAGCTCCCTCTACACTGTCCCGTCAAACACTCCCAGGGCAGGTACAGCACGGGTTAGATACAGAGTAAAGCTCCCTCTACACTGTCCCATCAAACACTCCCAGGGCAGGTACAGCACGGGTTAGATACAGAGTAAAGCTCCCTCTACACTGTCCCGTCAAACACTCCCAGGGCAGGTACAGCACGGGTTAGATACAGAGTAAAGCTCCCTCTACACTGTCCCGTCAAACACCCCCAGGGTAGGTACAGGGTTAGATACAGAGTAAAGCTCCCTCTACACTGTCCCATCAAACACTCCCAGGGCAGGTACAGGGTTAGATACAGAGTAAAGCTCCCTCTACACTGTCCCATCAAACACTCCCAGGGCAGGTACAGCATGGGTTAGATACAGAGTAAAGCTCCCTCTACACTGTCCCGTCAAACACTCCCAGGGCAGGTACAGCACGGGTTAGATACAGAGTAAAGCTCCCTCTACACTGTCCCATCAAACACTCCCAGGGCAGGTACAGCACGGGTTCGATACGGAGTTTCCCCAGTGGAGACCGGGGATTTCCTGCGATCTTGTGTTTCAAAAGAAATCCTGTTTGTTGTTTGAGGCGTCCTTGGCCTTTCTCTTCCATGGACTGGTGCAGCTGGTGGAGACTGGGCCCCCCCCCCGCCACCCGGGGAGACTCCTTCTCAGTGCCCGTCCTGGGTGTCTGGAAGCTCGGCTGGTATTTGAATAGTTGGCAGACTGCTGGACCATCGCTGGTTGGCAGGCAAAGCGTTTCTCGGGAGGAGGCCGCCTCAACCATCCCCAGCCTGCGTCCTTCCAAAATATCATCTGGAAGCGGGGTGCGATGGGAGTGTCCGACATGGCGAATCGAGCGGAATGGATCGGAGAAAACAACATCGACGGAGGACGCCATCTGGCTCTTTGAAATCTGCCCAACCAGACCAGGCACCCGATCCAAACCCAACCGCAGCGGTCAGATCAGTTGGCTGTTTCAGTTTTTAATTATTAAAAAGCTTAGGCGAAGGACTGAGACCACACAAAACGTGCAGGTCCTGCACCAAGGTTAGTGTGATGAGTCTTGAGTGCAACACGACGAGGATGAAGAGAGGAGGAAGAATTTGTCGGACAGAGTACTTGACGGTTACCAGTAACAAGATGGAAAAGTTCAAAGGAGCACTGAAAGAGAAAGAGCCGACTTGTTGTTTCTGGAGTGCCTTCCACAACCTTGGGACGTCCCAAAACGCTTTACAACCAATGCAGTACTTTTGAAGTGTGGTCACTGTTGTAATGTAGGGAAACACAGCAGTCAATTTGCGCACAGCAAGATCCCACAAATGGCCAGCTAATCTGATTTCAGTGATGTTGGTTGAGGGATAAATATTGGCCCAGGGACGCCGGGGAGAACTCCCCCCTGCTCTTCTTCTAAACAGTGCCATGGGATCTTTTACATCCACCTGAGAGGCCAGGCGGGGTCTCAGCTTAACGTCTCATCCGAAAGACGGCACCTCCGACTGTGCAGCGCTCCCTCAGTGCTGCACTGGGAGCGTCAGCCTGGATTATGTGCTCAAGTCTCTGGAGTGGGACCTGCTCTCACGACCTTCTAACCCAGAAGCGAGAGTGCTGCCCACTGAGCCATGGCCGACCCGAGCAGCATCGATAAAAGTGAATGAGGCAAGAGAGATCATGAAGAGAGAACGTGGCCGAAAGCTAGGGGCGAGGGAAAGGCTGCCCATTGGCTGAGAGACCTCTTCCTGCCTCGGAGTGCAGGGAAAGCACCAGAAGAGCCTCCCAGATACTGGAGCCGTCGTTGAGTTTTGAATGGAGTTGGGCCCAGCTCAATGGACTTCAAAAGCCAAGCTAAATTTGTGAAGTGCAGAGGGCTGCATAATTCAGGGACCAGAAGGAGATTATTTCCGCTTCTTAAGGTTCTTCGCAAACCCGCTTAGCCATTCCGACCGCTCCCCTACTGCACGACCAAAGCCCTCAGTTTGACCGAAGGCTCAAACCCAGGACTGCGAGTGGACCTGTTTTCATGGCCTGTCCTCAGTACTCTGGGTGGTGAGCTGGAAAGGTGGACATTGGAGTCCTGTACGGTGAACATCTCCATTCTCAACTCCTCCTCTTCTAAGTCTTGTAGGTGGCATTGGTAGGCAGGATACACCCTGTCCCATCAGCTGAGAAACTATCGTTAACCAACAGCAACAAAGTGCATTTATATCGCGCCCTTAATGTAATAAAAACGTCCCAAGGCGCTTCACAGGAGCGATTATCAAACAAAATTTGACACTGAGTCACATCAGGAGATATTAGGACAGGAGACCAAAAGCTTGGTCAAAGAGGTAGGTTTTAAGGACCGTATTAAAAGGAGGAGAGAGGGGGAGAGGTTTAGGGAGGGAATTCCAGAGCTCAGGGCCTAGGCAGCTGAAGGCACGGCCGCCAATGGAGGAGTGATTAATATCTGGGACGCGCAGGAGGCCAGAATCGGAGGAGTGCAGAGATCTCGGAGGGTTGTGGGGCTGGAGGGGGTTACAGAGATAGGGAGGGGCGAGGCCATGGAGGGATTTGAAAAATAGGCTGAGAATTTTAAAATTGAGGCGCTGCCAGACCGGGAGCCAATGTAGGTCAGCGAACACAGGGGGTGATGGGTGAACGGGGCTCGGTGAGCGTAGTTCACAAATCGATGAACAATTTCTCCAAGAAGATCTTTTTAATGATGGACAGGTTTTAAACTAAACCCAAATGTGATGTACAACTAAAATTTCAGGTGGGGCTATGGTTTATTATGTAAGTGTCATATTTTAAGTCCGATAATGGTTGGATTTTGTCATTTTTATAATGTTAAATATCATTACCAATCCATTGTTAATCTCACATCGAATATCAGGGGACGTGAGTGAAATATTATAAAGTTAGAAAGAAATCTGGGGGACGGATTTTTTTCATCGATAGGGTAATAGAGTCATAGAATCTAAAAGCACACGAGGAGGCCATTCAGCCCATCGTGCCTGTGCCGGCCCATTGAAAGAGCGATCCAATTGGTCCCACTCCCCCATCTCTTTCCCCATAGCCCCATAAGAAAAGACTTATGTTAATATAGAACCTTTCACCATCTCAAGATGCCCCAAAATGCTTTACCGGGTACGGTAGCATAGTGGTTATGTTACTGGACTAGTAATCCAGAGACCTTGACTAATAATCCAGAATTAAGAGTTCAAATCCCGCTACAGCAGCTGTGGAATTTAAATTCAATTAATTGAAGAAAATCTGGAATTAAAATACTAGTATCAGTAATGATGGCCATGAGTCTGCCAGATTGTCGTAAAAACCCATCTGGTTCACGAATGTCCTTTAGGGAAGGAAACCTGCCGTCCTGACCCGGTCTGGCCTATATGTGACTCCAGACCCACAGCAATGTGGTTGATTCTTAATTGCCCTCTGAAATGGCCTAGCAAGCTACTCAGCTGTAAAATCTTGCTTAAATAAAGTCATAATAAGAATAAAACCGGACGGACCACTAGGCACCGGACACGACAAAGGCAAACCAAGCCCAGTCGACCCTGCAAAGTCCTCCTCACTAACATCTGGGGACTTGTGCCAAAATTGGGAGAGCTGTCGCACAGACTAGTCAAGCAACGGCCTGACAGCCATACTCACAGAATCATACCTTTCAGCCAACGTCCCAGACTCTTCCATCACCATCCCTGGGTATGTCCTGTCCCACCGGCAGGACAAACGCACCAGAGGTGGCGGTACAGTGATATACAGTCAGGAGGAAGTGGCCCTGGGAGTCCTCAACATTGACTCTGGACCCCATGAAATCTCATGGCATCAGGCCAAACATGGGCAAGAGAAACCTCCTGCTGATGAATCAGTCCTCCTCCATGTTGAACACCACTTGGAGGAAGCACTGAGGGTAGCAAGAGCACAAAATGTACTCTGGGTGGGGGACTTCAATGTCCATCACCAAGAGTGGCTCGGTAGCACCACTATTGACCGAGCTGGCCGAGTCCTGAAGGACAGAGCTGCCAGACTGGGCTCTGTGGCAGGTGGTGAGCGAACCAACACAAGGGAAAAACTTACTTGACCTCGTCCTCACCAATCTACCTGTCGCAGTTGCATCTGTCCATGACAATATTGGTAGGACTGACCACCGCACAGTCCTCGTGGAGATGAAGTCCCGTCTTCGCACTGAGGACACCATCCAACGTGTTGTGTGGCACTACCACCGTGCTAAATGGGATAGATTCAGAACAGATCTAGCAGCTCAAAACTGGGCATCCATGAGGCGCTGTGGGCCATCAGCAACAGCAGAATTGTATTCCAGTACAATCTGTAACCTCATGGCCCGGCATATTCCTCACTCTACCATTACCAACAAGCCAGGGGATCAACCCTGGTTCAATGAGGAGTGTAGAGGAGCAGGATCAGCACCAGGCGGACCTAAATATGAGGTACCAACCTGGTGAAGCTACAACTCAGGACTACATGCATGCTAAACAGTGGAAGCAACATGTTATAGACAGAGCTAAGCGATTCCACAACCAACGGATCAGATCAAAGTTCTGCAGTCCTGCCACATCCAGTCGTGAATGGTGGTGGACAATTAAACAACTAACGGGAGGAGGAGGCTCTGTGAACATCCCCATCCTCAATGATGGCGGAGTCCAGCACGTGAGTGCAAAAGACAAGACTGAAGTGTTTGCAACCATCTTCAGCCAGAAGTGCCGATTGGATGATCCATCTCGGCCTCCTCCTGATATCCCCACCATCACAGAGGCCAGTCTTCAGCCAATTCGATTCACTCCACGTCATATCAAGAAACGGCTGAGTGCACTGGATACAGCAAAGGCTATGGGCCCCGACAACATCCCAGCTGTAGTGCTGAAGACTTGTGCTCCAGAACTAGCTGCGCCTCTAGCCAAGCTGTTCCAGTACAGCTACAACACTGGCATCTACCCGACAATGTGCAAAATTGCCCAGGTATGTCCTGTCCACAAAAAGCAGGACAAATCCAATCCGGCCAATTACCGCCCCATCAGTCTACTCTCAATCATCAGCAAAGTGATGGAAGGTGTCGTCGACAGTGCTATCAAGCGGCACTTACTCACCAATAACCTGCTCACCGATGCTCAGTTTGGGTTCCGCCAGGACCACTCGGCTCCAGACCTCATTACAGCCTTGGTCCAAACATGGACAAAAGAGCTGAATTCCAGAGGTGAGGTGAGAGTGACTGCCCTTGACATCAAGGCAGCATTTGACCGAGTGTGGCACCAAGGAGCCCTAGTAAAATTGAAGTCAATGGGAATCAGGGGGAAAACTCTCCAGTGACTGGAGTCATACCTGTCTCAAAGGAAGATGGTAGTGGTTGTTGGAGGCCAATCATCTCAGCCCCAGGACATTGCTGCAGGAGTTCCTCAGGGCAGTGTCCGAGGCCCAACCATCTTCAGCTGCTTCATCAATGACCTTCCCTCCATCATAAGGTCAGAAATGGGGATGTTTGCTAATGATTGCACAGTGTTCAGTTCCATTCGCAACCCCTCAGATAATGAAGCAGTCCGAGCCCGCATGCAGCAAGACCTGGACTACATCCAGGCATGGGCTGATAAGTGGCAAGTAACATTTGTGCCAGATAAGTGCCAGGCAATGACCATCTCCAACAAGAGAGAGTCTAACCACCTCCCCTTGACATTCAACGGCATTACCATTGTCGAATCCCCCACCATCAACATCCTGGGGGTCACTATTGACCAGAAACTTAACTGGGCCAGCCACATAAATACTGTGGCTGCAAGAGCAGGTCAGAGGCTGGGTATTCTGCGGCGAGTGACTCACCTCCTGACTCCCCAAAGCCTTTTCACCATCTACAAGGCACAAGTCAGGAGTGTGATGGAATACTCTCCACTTGCTTGGATGAGTGCAGCTCCAACAACACTCAAGAAGCTCGACACCATCCAGGACAAAGCAGCCCGCTTGATTGGCACCCCATCCACCACCCTAAACATTCACTCCCTTCACCACCGGCGCACTGTGGCTGCAGTGTGTACCATCCACAGGATGCACTGCAGCAACTCGCCAAGGCTTCTTCGACAGCACCTCCCAAACCCGCGACCTCTACCACCTAGAAGGACAAGAGCAGCAGGTACATGGGAACAACTCCACCTCAAGTTGATAAATCTGATAAAAAAAAGCATGCAGGATTCTGGGCTTTATAAATAGAGGCATGAAGTATCAAAGCAAGAAAGTTACATTAAACCTTTATAAATCACGGGTTAGGCCTCAGCTGGAGTATCGTCTTCAATTCTGGGCACTACACTTTACAAAGGATGTCAAGGCCTTGGAGAGGGTGCAGAGATTTACTAGGATGGTACCAGAGATGTGGGACTTCAGTTCTGTGGAGAGACTGGAGAATCTGGGGTTCATAGAATAAAATCATAGAATGGTTACAGCACAGAAGAAGGCCATTTGGTCCATCGAGCCTGTGCCAGCTCTTTGTACAAGCAATCCAATTAGTCCCATTCCCCTGCTCTTTCCCCGTAGCCCTGCAAATTTTTTCCCTTCAAGTATTTATCCAATTCCTTTTTGAAAGCCACAATTAAATCTGCTTCCACCACCTTTTCAGGCAGCGCATTCCAGATCATAACCACTCGCTGCATAAAAAAGTTTATCCTCATGTCGCCTCTGGTTCTTTTGCCAATCACCTTAAATCTGTGTTCTCTGGTTCTCGACCCTTCCGTTAATGGGAACAGTTTCTCTTTATTTACTTTATCTAAATCCCTCATGATTTTGAACCCCTCTATCAAATCTCCTCTCAACCTTCTCTGCTGTAAGGAGAACAACCCCAGCTTCTCCAATGTCTATCCATGTAACTGAAGTCCCTCATCCCTGGAACCATTCTAGTAAATCTTTTCTGCACCCTCTCTAAGGCCTTCACATCTTTCCTAAAGTGGTCCCTAGAATTGGACACAAAACTCCAGTTGCAGTCGAACCAGTGTTTTATAAAGGTGCAACATAACTTCTTTGCTTTTGTACTCTATGCCTCTATTTATAAAGCCCAGGATCCCGTCTGCTTTTTTAACCACTTTCTCAACCTCTCCTGCTACCTTGAAAGATTTGTGCACATATACCCCCAGGTCTCTCTATTCCTGCACACCATTTAGAAATGTACCCTTTAGTCTATATTGCCTCTTCTCGTTTTTCCTGCCAAAATGTATCACTTCACACGTCTCTGGGTTAAAGTTCATCTGCCACGTGTCCGCCCATTCCACCAGCCTGTCTATATCCTCTTGAAGTCTATCACTATCCTCCTCACTGTTTACTACACTTCCAAGTTTTGTGTCATCTGCACATTTTGAAATTGTGTCCTGTACACCCAAGTGCAAGTCATTAATATATATCAAGAAAAGCAGTGGTCCCAGCACCGACCCCTGGGGAACACCACTGTACACCTCCCTCCGGTCCGAAAAACAACCATTCACCACTACTCTCTGTTTCCTGTCACTTTGCCAATTTCGTATCCATGCTGTCACTGCCACTTTTATTCCATGGGCTTCAATTTTGCTGACAATGTGGCATTCCTTAGAGCAGAGAAGGTTAAGGGGGATTTGGTAGAGGTGTTCAAAATTCAAATGGGTTTTGATATAGTAGATAGGATGAGACTGTTTCCAGTGGCAGGAGGGTTGGTAACCAGAGGACACAGATTTATGTTAATTGGCAATGAACCAGAGGGGAGAGGAGGAGAAATCTTTTTACGCAGCGAGTTACGATGATCTGGAATGCACTGCCTGAAAGGGCGGTGGAAGCAGATTCAATAGTAACTTTCAAAAGGGAATTGGATAAATACTTGAAAAGGAAAAATTTTCAGGGCTATTGGGAAAGGGCAGGGGGAGTGGGACTAATTGGATCGCTCTTTCAAAGAGCCGGCACAGGCACGATGGGCCGAATGGCCTCCTCCTGTGCTGCATCATTCTACAATTCCAACTGCCAGGATAGAGAGCTGTGGATTTCGATGGCCAATACTTTATATGTAATACCCATTATAATAATAAAATTGATGGAAAACTGGGTGAAGGAGCATTATCTGAAATGTCAGGGATTTGCCGTGTGATGGGGACAGGCAGCTGGCCCTACGTTGAACCCTCGCTGGGTTTGGCTCCTCTGTTGCCTCATTATTTCTCAGCGTTTACCAGGTGTTAAACAGACTAGGATAGAAATGGTGAGCGGTAATTTATAAAACTTTCCAGAAGTTCCCTCTGGGTTTGTAAATTCCAGCCTCAGTTGCTCTACTCTGCAGAGCTCAAGTCTTCAATCTTGCTCCAATATCTGGGCGATAGAGTTCGAGGTTGCGATAGCCAATCCTTCTCTCACCTCCAGGCCCGAAGCCATTGCAACCGTTTTCTCTTTGATTTTACTGGTGCTGTGATGGCCATTGCTCCCCTGGGCTTTACTCTGTTGTCCTTCCAAGCTCGAAGTGCCATGTCTTACATACTCTGTCTCCTCTCTGCATCCCCGCTGTGTTGAAACAGCTCCCTGATACCACTGTGGGAACACCATCGCCACAAGGACTGCAGGGTTCAAGGAGATGGCCCACCACCATATAGGAACAGGAGGAGCACATTCAATTAGATCACGACTGATCTGGACCTCATTTACCCGCCTTTGCTCCACATCCCTCGATACCCTGACCCAACAAAAATCTATCGATCTCAGTCTTGAAAGCTCCAATTGACCCTGGATCCGTAGTCTTTTAGGGGGGTGAGTTCGAGAGTTCCACTCCCCTTAGTGCGAGAAAAGGGGCTTCCTGATTTCACTCCTGAACGGCCCGGCTCTAATTCGGTGTAATTGGGTGCACAGGGCACAATTTCAAGAGTTCTTGATTCCCTAACCAGAGGAAATAATTTCTCTCCATTCACCCCGTCGAGTCCCTCTATCGTTTTAAGCACCTCGATCAGCCTCACCCCACAGCCTTCCACACCAACACAAGCCGTGCTTGTGAAACCTGTCCTCCTAATTTAACCCTCAAAACCCCCAGAACATTACGGTGAGGTCCCGACTGTTCACCGCCGTCTGTTCCAGCGCTGCCCCTGGTGGTTGGCGTAAGTGCAGCCGATTCCAGAACGAGGTGGTGGGGGGGTCTGTGGCACGCCGCAGATCAGATTGACGTGGGGTGGGATTGTGCGAGGTAGACCCAATGTCAGGAGGATCCGCTCAACTCTGAGCCGTCACTCCTGCTGCTTCCGTGTCTCGGCTGGAGTCTGTGGTCCAGTCCCCTCCCCTCGCCCATTAACCAACTCTGCTCTCTGCCTGTCCCGGGCAACTGAAAAAAAATTAATTAGCAAGAGAAGCTGATTTTAATATAATAGGTGTCAGCTGTGGCTCAGTGGGGAGCATGCTCACCTCGAAGTCAGAAAGTCGAGGGTTCAGAGACCCCTCCAGAGATTTGAGCACATAATCTACTCTGGCACTCCCAGTGTAATACTGAGGGAGCGCCGCACTGTCGGAGGGTCAGTACTGAGGGAGCGCCGCATCGTCGGAGGGTCAGTACTGAGGGAGCGCCGCACTGTCCGAGGGTCAGTGCTGAGGGAGCGCCGCATTGTCGGAGGGTCAGTACTGAGGGAGCGCCGCACTGTCGGAGGGTCAGTACTGAGGGGGCGCTGCACTGTCGGAGGGTCAGTACTGAGGGGGCGCTGCACTGTCGGAGGGTCAGTACTGAGGGAGCGCTGCACTGTCGGAGGGTCAGTACTGAGGGAGCGCTGCACTGTCGGAGGGTCAGTACTGAGGGAGCGCCGCACTGTCGGAGGGTCAGTACTGAGGGAGCTGCACTGTCGGAGGTGCCGTCTTTTAGATGAGATGTTAAACCGAGGCCCCATCTGCCCTCTCAGGTAGACGTAAAAGATCCCATGGTGTTATTTGAAGAAGAGCAGGGGAGTTCTCCCCGGTGTCCTGGCCAATATTTATCCCTCAAGTCTATATTGATATTTAGCTCATTGAAACATTTAGGGCGTTATATTGAGCCGAGTAGTGCTGGCTGTTTTGGCGCTACACGGCCTCTCGAGGTGCCAAGATGGCATCTTGACTGCGCTCGCACGTTTCCAGTGTGATGTGTGCCGGACGCCATCTTGGTATAGGAATTAGGCCTCGTTAAACGACGCTTCCGCTGCCTGGACCAGTCTGGAGGAGTCCTCCAGTACTCTGCTGAGCAGGTGGGAAGATTCGTGGTGGTTTGCTGCATGTTGCACAACCTCGCCATCATGAGGCACCAGCCCTGGCCATCGATGATCGGAGAAGACCCAGAGCCAGAGGTGGAGGAGAAGGAGGGGGAGGAGGGGGAGCCAGAGGAGGAGGGGGAGCCAGAGGAGGAAGACGCAAGGGTGCAACAGGGAACACATGCCTTGTCTGCAAGGGCTCTGCGTGCTCGCCTGATCCGTGCCCGCTATCAATAATGTGAACTACATCCCCCAACTCACCAACAGTCCTACACTCCCCACCTTTCCACTCCCACATGACCATCAAATCACCCTCCATCTGATTACACATTGGTTTCCCCCTCAGCTCATTGCACAAATAAAAACCACCACTGAATGCAAATTCAAAGTCACATTTATCAGTTAACAAATTAAATTATGGAAACAGAACAGAACAGAACTATTCACCCTTGCTCATTCCCTTACTGCCTATTCTTCTTGTGCCTTTACCTATCCTAGTGCTCCCTCGAGATGCATCCCCAGTGGCTGAAGCATGGGTGGTGGGAGGCTGCTGGCCTTCAATGAAGGAACGTGCAGATGGCCTTGGAGGACAACCTCGAGCAGCTCTGGGCCGGGAGGGCCCGGCTTCAGACTGCACCATCTCAGCATGGGCTGCAGCAGTCTGGCCTGGCTGGCCGATAGGCAACAACAGGGGCATTGGTGGAGTGGCAGGGGTGGGAGCAGGAATGCTGTCGTCCTGAGAGAGGACAGCAGGTCCGACTGCCATGGCGCCACTGCCACTCTCCCGGGGCAGCGTCTCAGTAATCCTGGTGATCAGCTGGAGAACGGATTGCTGGAATGATGTGACACCCTGGAAGCCCCGTTCCACAATGGTCCCCAGAGCCACGATAGCAGCGCTCTGAGCTTCGATTGCAGCTCTCTGAGCAGCTACCGTAGCTTGCAGATCTTTGATGACATCGGTTTAGAACCATAGAAAAGATACAGCACAGAAGGGGGCCATTCGGCCCATCGTGTCCGCGCCGGCTCGAAGAACAACCAGGTGCCCATTCTAATCCCACCTTCCAGCACCTGGTCCGTAGCCCTGCAGCTTACAGCACTTTAGGTGCAGGTCCAGGTACTTTTTAAAAAGAGTTGAGGATCCCTGCCTCTACCAACAATTCAGGCAGCGAATTCCATACACCCATCAACCTCTGGGTAAAAAAAGTTTTCCCTCACGTCCCCTCTAATCCTTCCGCCAATCAGCTTAAATCTATGTCCTCTAGTTCTTGAACTCGCCACTAGGGGAAACAGGTACTTCCTGTCTACTCTATCTGGGCCCCTCATAATTTTATACACCTCAATCAAGTCTCCCCTCAGCCTCCTCTGCTCCAAGGAAAACAACCCCAGCCTATCCAATCTCTCCTCGTACCTACAATTTTCAAGCCCTGGCAACATTCTTGTAAATCTTCTCTGCACTCTCTCCAGAGCAATTACATCCTTCCTGTAATGTGGTGACCAGAACTGCGCACAATACTCCAGCTGTGGCCTTACCAACGTTTTATACATCATTCCATCATTACATCCCTGCTTTTGTATTCTATACCTCGGCTAATAATGGACGATATTCCGTATGCCATCTTCACAACCTTATCTACCTGTACTGCCACCTTCAGGAACCTGTGCAAATGTACTCCAAGGTCTCTCACTTCCTCTACCCCTCTCAATATATTCCCGTTTACTGCACATTCCCTTTTACTGTTTGCCCTCCCTAAGTACATTACCTCACACTTCTCCGGGTTGAACTCCATTTGCCACTTTTCCGCCCGTTCCACCAACCCAATGATATCTTCTTGGAGTCTGCAGCTATCCTCTTCACTCTCAACTACACGGCCAATTTTTGTGTCGTCTGCATATTTGCCAATCATGCCCTCTACATTCAAGTCCAAATCATTAATATATACCACAAACAGCAAGGGACCCAACACTGAGCCCTGTGGCACACCACTGGAAACAGATTTCCATTCGCAAAGACGTCCATCGACTTTTACCCTTTGTTTCCTGTTACTGAGCCAATTTTGGATCCAATTTGCCACATTTCCCTGTATCCCATGGGCTTTTACCTTTCTGACCAGTCAGCCATGTGGGACCTTGTCAAATGCCTTACTAAAATCCATGGAGACAACATCCACTGCACTACCCTCATCAATCCTCCTTGTCACTTCCTCAAAGAATTCAATCAGATTTGTAAGGCATGACCTTCCCTGAACAAATCCATGCTGACTATCCCTGATTAAACCATGCCTTTCCAAGTGACAGTTTATCCTATCTCTCAGTATTGATTCTAATAGTTTGCCCACCACCGAGGTAAGACTGACTGGCCTATAATTGTTCGGCCTTTCCCTCGTACCCTTTTTAAACAATGGTACTATGTTTCCAGTCTTCCAGTCCTCCGGTACCTCCGCTGTATCTAGTGAGGATTGGAAAATGATCCTCAGAGCATCCGTTATTTCCTCCCTGGCTTCCTTCAATAGCCTAGGAAACAATCCATCCGGCCCTGGTGACTTATCAACTTTCAAGGATTCCAGTCCCTCTAGTACTTCCTCTCATTATGTTTACCTTATCCAATATTTCACACCTCTCCTCTTTAACTACTACGTCCGGATCATCCCTTTCCTTTGTGAATACGGAGACAAAATATTCATTTAAAACCCTACCCATATCCTCTGCTTCTACACACAAGTTACCCTTATCATCCCTGATAGGTCCCACCTTTTCCTTAGCTATCCTCTTGTTCTTAATGTACTGATAAAACATCTTTGGGTTTTCTTTAATCTTACTAGCTAATATTTTCTCATGCCCTCTCTTTGCTTTCCTTATTTCCTTTTTTACGTCATCCCTGTACTTTCTGTACTCCTCTAGGCTTTCTGCAGTATTTAGTTTGCTGTGACAGTCATAAGCTTTCTTTTTCTGCTTTATCTTGCCCCGTATAAACTATGTCCTCTAGTTTGTGCTGCAATGGAAGTCACCACATCGGCCATCAGACTCTGCATCATGGCGGGTTCCACAGGTGAGCTGATGGAGGTGACCACCCATTCCATGTTGGAAAGGATGGGCTCCAAGCTCTGCGCAAAGTCCTGTGCCAAGTTGGAGCTGGACTCCTCCATGCCTCTTTCTCATTGTGCACAGGCTTTCTGGCAGGTTTTCCAGTACCCCAAGCATTTGGTGGTATACGCCCATCAGCTGTCTTCTGTAGCCTGGCCCATCTGACTCCTCTGCAGCAGAACTAGTGAGTGACCTCGCCCTCCGGTGAGCTGGCACCTGTGGTATTCGTACCCCCAGCCCCGGGTCCTGCGCACTTGTGCCCGGTGTCTCACAAATGCAGATCCCTCCTCTAACCTAACCTCTAAAGGACGTGTAGTGTCAGTCTCTGAGCTGGTGGAAGTGAGTGTCAAATCGAGTGATGGTGTGGCTTCAGTGTCCTCCTCCTCCCCTCCCCCCTCCTCCTCCCCCTCCTCCCCTCCCCTCCCCCTCCTCCCCTCCCCCTCCCCCTCCCCCCCCTCCCCCTCCTCCCCCTCCCCCTCCTCCCCCTCCCCCTCCTCCCCCTCCCCCTCCTCCCCCTCCCCCCTCCTCCCCCTCCCCCCTCCCCCTCCCCCTCCACATGTTCTTGGGTATCTGCAATGACAAAGGGAAGCAGGTTGAATTGTGGAGCGGGGAGAGGAGCAAGTAAGACGTGCGTGCTGACAGCATCTACAGCACGTGAGTCAGAAAAGATTATGGGAGGAGGGAGATGTGGGAAAGGAGAAGGAGGATTAGATATGCAGAGACCCCCTTCATCGGGACCTCCAGCGCGGCATGTGATCACGGCTGCAGTGACGGCCCACCCAATGATCTGAAGCACAGTCACCTCCAGGGGGGGTTGAGGACGTGTAGGCATCCCCGTCCACCATCAGGTCTTCCCTGCTGCTGGCTGTTATGCACCACCTTCTCCTGCAAGACGGAGGGCAGTGCATCAGTGAGTGTCGTGCAAGGAGTCTGGGTGATGTGACTGTCATGGTTGAATAGCTGTCAGTGTGTGTGACCTGTGAGCAGTGGTTGTGTGGCCTGCAAGTGTGGTACTATGTGTGGGTGAGATGCAGCATGGATGGGCAGTGTTTGTTGGTGGGTGGGTGACGGGGAGTGTGTTGCGTGGAGCAGTGGTGCAGTTGGTTGGATGTGCCACTTGAAACTTGTATTCACTCACCTTGACCACTCGTGTCAAATCATTGAACTTCTTTTGGCACTGCACCCACGTGTGTGGTGTAATGCTCCTGGCATACACTTCCTGTGCCACAGCCCTGTGGAGCTGGAGTCTGGAGGGTCTCCTGCCACCCTGCGAGTACATGCTGGCACTCCTTTCCTCCACCAGGTCCTCCAGTACTTCATCGGAGAAGCGTGGGGTCCTCTCTCGCCCCAGTCCTGCCATCCTCGCGGTCATCCTAGTGGACTGTGCATGTCCCATTTAAAATGTGCACCTGCACCTTTAAGAGGTGCAGGCTGCTGATGACGCGCGCTGCGCACGCCCCATTTCCAACTTCCTCAA